>NC_141227.1:11660000-12260000 GCF_054856515.1 Filicampus tigris | reverse complement strand
AAATAGTCGATTAATCCTCAATGACGTCAATGTATGAAGACGGCGCTTAAAGATGACGCAAATCAGTCTCTATGGCTGAAACATTACTATCAGCACAAATGTCCACTTGATTTATATTTGAAGTGGGATTCCATTAAAGTAAAATATTAACTCTGATATTTATGACAATCCACCTATATGTGGAACATGACCAGGCCTGGAAAACGTGATCATTGACTTCCTGTGTGTGCCGCAATTGCTTGGAAGAGTTGCTAGATAGTTTAGTTTAGTTTCAAATGTATTTCTCCCATTTCATTATGTAACTGTACATGTTTCAACTCTGTAAATGTCACCTTAAAATAAAGCTAAGACAAATATGTTCCAGTTTTAATATAAACGGGGAAATGTACCACAAGCACCATCATGTATTGAATAATAACAAAATAAAAACAAAAAGTGAGGCATTACATGCACTCCTCTCAGTCAAAGGGGCATTTTACCAAGGAGTCAGCAACATGACATGATATTTCCAGTGCTTCAGGAGCCTCTCATCAACCTGTACAAACACAACCTTCATGCACTTTACTTAGTCACCACTTGGGGGCACAAATGAACAAGCAACTAACGATGAACCTGATTATTAGAGCATTGCCACTGAGATGATGTCATTAATTTTAGACGCTGCACAACGCAGCATTTCTACTACTGTAGAAACAAAAAAATATTTTTGATTATTTTATTTTATTATTATCATTATTATTGTTATTAGTTTTCTAGTGTTACTATGTTAGTTCTTTTTCCTTGGCAAGTAGCAATTATATATTTTTCCTTATTGAGCATACTTATACAGATTGCAGATCATAATTACCAAGGTAGGAACACATTCATTTTTACAGGTGCAAATGGCCTCTAAAATGACTGCGCCACGTTATTGAAATTGAGGTTACTGAGATTATGTAAAGTCACAAACACACATTCACAAAACCTTGCCCCCTGCTCCTAAGAAACATGCATCAAGGATTTCATTTGTTTTTTTAATGCTTATTACTTTTCAGTGGGCAACTTGCTGGGCAGTAGCAGACACAGTGGCGATAGTGAGTCTCGTCTGCTTCCAGTCTAGACTTTAAACATTTAAGCAACCTTCCCATCCGAACCAGATCGGGTTTGTCAGCGGGGCTTTAATGTCCACATGTTCTCTCTGTTCCTGCAGCACACACTGTGCACCATAGCTGCCATCTGCAGACCCTCTCCTGTGACTAATGGTCCTTTATTAACAGGCAGAGCAGACCTCAGTACAGTACAAAGCGTACCTTATACAATTGTAGATTGTTGTGTATGTGTTGCCTTTGTGTACTGAAGCATGATCACTAAACGGCAAACTAAAATGGCTGAACAACTATTAGAAATAAGCAAGGATTTAATTGACTCTTTTCTCTAGTCTTTTATTATTGGGAATAGCATTAAGTTTCCTCCCAAAGTCAACAAGAAACAAAGAGTGGGGTATCAAGCAGAACTACAGAGTTAATGAAAAAAGGAAGAGGAAAAATGAATTTAGTTGTTGCTTTTCTTTTCAGTATCCATGTTGGAGAGTGTTGAAGAGAGGGGGAGAGATTGTGGAAAAAAGGAATCAGAGCTTGGGGACATAGCTCCAATTCCTGCGATGCTCTTAGGCTCCAGTGATTCGCTATGTGCATGCTGTCCATTTGCATAGCCACTCTCGCCTTTCGCTTCCTGGCTGGCTGCTGAGCCCCCCTCCCTTCAGTCCTCCTCCTCCCCTGCTCCTTCTCTTCCTCTCTCCCTGAGTCCTCCTGCGCACATCTTCTGGAGCAACGCTGTTGATGCTGCCTGTGAGTGAGCGTGTGTTTCCTGCCCAGGGCTTCTTTTTTTTTTTTTCTCCCAGGTGCTACTGTTTCATTGAGAGCTCACATCTCTGGATAGAGTACGCCTGTGCTACCTGACCAACCCACAGGTGCACTAACAGCCGTGCAGCAGCAGTCCGACACATGCAAAAGAGACTCGGATTTAACTATGGTTCCATTCCTCTGGACAACCTTTGAGAGCACAGGAGGACAAAGAATGGAGAAACTATGGGTTTTGCTTTTCTGAAGCCTTCCACTTCCACAGCGGCATTTTCTTCTAGTTGCATCTTTTGGAATACAGAGAGTTAGTCGTACTAGTTAATAGTTTCATGAGAAATAAGAAGATAAGTGTGGAATTGAGGAAGGGGATTTCCATCGCTTTATGAGGTTGTCCCAATTTCTTCTTTTGCTTTAGATTATGTTTTGTGGCACTTCTTTTTTTGTCTTTTCGCGCTGATACGGATTTCCTAACTCGACGCACACCAGCAAGAGGCATAAATAGCATTTTTGTGGTGCACACTTTCTCCCCTGTGGATCTGTGTGTCAGTCTCTGTACACTGAGAATTTGTGAGGTGAGAACTATGGGCTTTAAAGATAACTGAAGTTCCATCTGTAATCTAAAGACTCATCAAGCCACTCAGGAAAGATGCTGGTGGGATGGAGGACTCCCCTGGTACCCCTGGAAGAGCCCCTTTACCACAATTGGGCTTCCCTTGCCCGCCTGGTCCTGTGGATCACTGCTTTGGCTCTGGGCTCTGTGACAGGGTCAGAACCAGGTGCAGTGGAGAGTCTCCACCATGTTCAACTCTCCCAAGGGAACAAACGTCAACATATTGTGCCTATTGCTATCCACAGAGCCCCTGCGTCCCTAAGGGCTGGGCACAGTGAGTATTTGGTCCATTTTTTGAATAGTTGTTCTCTTTCAAAAGATTCAATTTGTTTATAACATGAATCTACGGGATTTCCTCTTTGCATTATTTCTCATAATACTTTATGTGTGTATACATGCGTCATCAAGTGTAGGTTTATCCCTTCTTTGTCTGCCTTAGCAAAGTGCCCTGTGTGTCTCTATGACTGAGATGAGCCATATCCCTTTCGCCAGATGCTCCACTGTGTCCAGATTAGAAAGGATTAGAACATTGTGGCACTCCGTGCTGCCCAAGGGTGTTTGGGATGGACAAACATGTCGTCTCCAGCTCTGCAAGGTGTTAAGCCTCTTCTGTAGGCCCATCTTGAGTGCAAAGAGGACTTTTATACCGTCATGGGGCCACATTCATACTACACTGAGATACCGTGAAACCTTAGCAATACATGGCAATTCATTAATTGACACAATCACTACTGGTGTGAAGATGATGTAATGCAGATGCACCGAGTTCTTATGTATGCTCCACCGCAGTGGTCCTCAGCATTTTTACAACTCAGACAAATTACAAATGACCCCAAAGGAGAATTTGTGGGAGCTCTGAGTCACATCCCCATGTGGCAAAGTAGTTTTGAAATAATCCAAGAGATCTGATCACATGAATAAGGTGTTCTGGATTATCACCATCTTCTTCTTAATAATAATAATAATAATAATTATTATTATTATTATTATTGCTTGGTGCTGTATCCTTCTGCTTTGTCGTCATTAAGTGTATCTCTACTGAAATGTTTGTCTTAGGTAATGTGTGAGTCTACTTTATCAGAACGCCAGAAGATGCAGATACTAGTGTTCAACAACAACCCAGACTCAGACTCAGTGAATATTAAAAAAAATGTACTATGAAAAAATAGCCTAAGATAAATAATGTGAAAGCTTTTCCACCATAAATGTTTTATTTTTAATTAAATTCATTCAGGTAAGGCAACTGAGAACGTATTCTATAAAGTAAAACAAAATGTGACCTATAACCTGTACAACTCAACTGAAAAGAAAAATGTGTTTTTTGAGAAAACAAACAAGTAGAATAATGTGGTTGTACAAGTGTGTGCATAACTGGGTTGGTGCTGTGTTCAGAATTAACCAGTCACATTCAAACTCATGTTAAATGGGAGTCAACACACACCTGGCACCATGAAAAGTGCCTCTCATTAACCCTAAATACATTTCAGCTGTTTTAGTAAGTTTTTCCTGACATTTTCTTATTTTCTATCAGTTTCGGTTTTGTGCTAACACTGACTTAAGAAAAACACCCCCAAAGCATGATGCTACCCCCTATGCTTCACGATAAGATCGAGTGTTGAGGTCGAGTTTTGGCAGATTTTTTTTTTAAATGGTCTGGTAATTTTTACGTCCCTTCTCAAAAACAGTCATCAAGGTTATAACTTGTGTGTCACATTAATAATGGAAAAAGTACTTAAATGATTTATCTCTGTTTCATTTTTTAACAACGCAAAAAAAAATCATTTGAGCAGGGATATGTGTAGATCTTCTAACTTCACTACTTTAGCTTCCTCCAACCTTCCAAAAACATGCATGTTGGGTTAACTGAAGACTGACCATAAGTACGAACAGAAGTGTGAAAGGTTCCTTGTGGCCTTGCTGTCGGATAGGCTCTTCTTTACCCATGCCCCTAAAGAGAACAAGCTGTATAGAAAAGGGATGAACATGACATGGTATGATATGGGTGTTTGCTGGCCATGAATGACCAGTCTGTGGTAGACAACGCTCAGCTCTCCCCAAAGATCCTGAGGGCATATTTCATGACCTAACATTCAAGAATCTCCTCTGAGCCGTTATTAAGTGTTTACTAACGCACAGAGTGAAAGATAAGCAATTTCGGTAATGTGATTACATTTTCGGTCGAGCGGCATGTGGAGGGGTACATAAAAAACAAAATGGAAGGCATGTTAATCAACATGGTAGCTGGCTCTAGGATAAAGCCTGCTGTTTTTCTTTGCTGTGTTGCAAATTACTTCATTTTCATGGGTTTTGTCTTCTCTCAGGGGCATCTGTTTACTGCTGCAATTAACTACTAAAAAAAGTTATTTTGTCTATATTTTGAATACCTGTGCAAAGCTCAGTGATTTAGACTTTTTTTTCCAAGTGAAAATCAGGTCATGCTTTGCATTTGTGTCGGCATATGTTAAAGTCCACTCCTATTCACCATGTTCACATAGAGTATGTACGTTTATTTCGCTGTACACAACACATTTAGCATAGCAATGGTGGTTAGCCTCAAAACAAAACTAACAAATTCTTTTTTTATGTTCAATGTTTAAAATATGTAACTCGAGCTACAATTACAGAAAAATTGATTTCACATGTTACTCTAAGGAAGTTGTTAACATGGTCATTAGTTGTGATATTGAGAAGAAACATGAACCATTATGAACCGATTCGCTTGTATTGTTCTCTATGATAATCTTATTTACATCTCCCAATGTCTCACCAATTATCACTTCAACTGCATTGTGTTTTAAATATAAATTAATTATCCTAATAGGAAATGTGCATGGTACACCCATGCATACTGTAGACCTACATTATTTTGAATGGACAAGGCATGCTTCAAATTGAATATGATTATGTGATGCTTTTAATTAGACTAACATTGCTTTGATAAAACGTGCCTAATGTAGACATGTAGTTGAAATGTAGACATTTCTGTGATATCACTGTACTGCACAATAACGGTGGGGGAGGTGAATGAAAACTTGAGAAGTAAGAAATAAGAAGTTTGAGTCTTGGGAGAAGGAAAAATTCTTCTGAGATGGAAGAAGAGAGAAGGAAGGATCTGTGATGCTGCTGTACTTGCCGGTATGTTGTAGGCTTGTATAATTTAATTACTCCCATGCTTCTGAGTTGATGTGTTTGTGTGAAGATGACAGTATTTGTTCTTCTGTAAGGCAGTGGTGGTGATAGCTGTGCTGATAAGGATCAGGGTACATCTTACAGTAATCTAGAGGTAGCCTAGGCGGTTATTGACCCATGGATAAGAGACTGAAGGCCACACGTGTGTTCTCTTTTCCTTCTGATGGATAGCAATTCCCTCTACTTATGCACATTGGTTTTTAGCCCTTTAACCTACTTGCATCTAATGGTATCTTATGGAGTGTGCCTCCACACATCTCTTCTTTGCTACCCTTTGTTCCCACCCCCCTCTCATTTTCATTTCTCCCTGCCCAAACCACCTTCTTGTTGGTGTGCAGAGCCCATCCCAGCAGACTGAGTGGGCAGTGTTTTTGCGCCTGGAGTGGTCTGTGTGGTTCCAGCGGTGACCACACTATAGATGGCATGAACGGAAATGAAACCTGACTGTGCGTGTGGTGAGCAGGGGAAGGTCCGTATGAGTAATGTGTCCGGTTTCAGATTAGAGACTTGGAAGATGAGAGCATGAACGAGAGAAAAACAGACCCCCTCCATTGGTACTCAAGGGGATATATGCCCCTTACATGCCTGGGTCCTGGCTGAGTTTGAGTCAGAGAGTTCTTTTACCATGAGACATTGTGAATCATCAGTCACATGTCTTGTGCCCTCTGACATCCTGTCAATCTGTTTACACCTCCGGCTCATGTATTTAAAGGTAGAGGAATACATAATCTAAACATATTACTTGGTTTGCAATGGGCAATGTGCAAATTGTAGTACTTCTTCAACTGTCAAATACATTTGAATACTGAAAGTGAACATACAGTATTGAATGGCTGGTGACAAGGAAGTATGTTGAAGTGAGTTAAAGTGGAAGTCTACCGAAACATATTTATTTCAGGAGTATGTTCTATGCAGCCTCACTAGTTGAAATACGACATTCTGATGAATATTGTGTTTGTGGAATATCAGTTAAGCAGCAAAATCCACCCCTTTTTTGCCATCTCGGGGGGGGTGGCATTTTGTCACGCCTGTCGACTGAAAATGACATCACAACTGCTCAGGGCTCAGGTAACCACCAAACACGGCTCAACTTCAGAGAAAAGGTCGGCCGTCATTGGTCATTACCTTAGCCCTGAGCAGTTGTGATGTCATTTTCAGTTGACAGAAATGACAAAATGGTCGCCCCCAGAGATGGCTACAAACGGGTGGATTAACTCTTATTTCACATACGCAATATTTATCAGAACGCCTTATTTCAACTATAGTGGGCTTGCATAGAATATATTCTTGAAAAAAATATGTTTGGGCTGACAACTTCTTAAGACATGAGTAGTGCTCTGCGGCCATCTTGGAGAATTTATAGTGGGGGAGGGTGAATTAAAATTCTTATTTTACAACATATCAACTTGGGATAGGCAATTTTAACTATGGGAAAAATAGCATTTAATTGATCACTTAATCTGACCTTTTAAGTCTTATATTTTAATGAATGGTAGAATCTCGACTTTCCAGTGATCTGAGCGGCTATATCGGATTGGCTAATATTTTGCATATTCTGTTAATTTTGCGATTGGCGGTAATGTCGTAACTCAATGATCCGACCAATGACACTATTGATCGGATCGTTTCAGTCACAGCATTTCCCACATTTACATTAATCAGTGGTGGGCTGCCACAAGTGAATTTTGGCCACCACTGATAGAATTTGGCACAGCCTGTCAGTATTTAACTGGAAAGCTCATACATACCCGTACCTCTTTCCTTTGTGGTAGGATATTGCAATTAAAGTTAATTGCAATCAAATGCATGTGATACAAGAGGTATTGAAGAGCTCACACAGTATCGATCCTCACGCCTCTCCAACAGGCTTAATGGGTGTCTGGTCAGAGCGAACTCTGTGCTCTTTTTTGTTGTGTTCGTGTGTTTATGGGCTCGGAACACCACTCCATGTTGGGCAAAGCCTACATACAGTCATCAGGATATTCTGTGTGTAAAGACTTTTGTGTCAAGTCTAGTAGACTCTCGCTCTCTAACTTTGTTGACCTGCTTACTCAAAGGAGTTTTGTTGTGTCACATTGGAGGTCTGCATGGATGCAGCTCGATCTTGTTGATCTTGTTCACTAGTTGAGACAGAATCAGTAGTGCCGCTGGCTGGTTGCAGTCAACAAGGGAAATCAATTTTGCCCCAGTTTCATTACTTATTTTAAGTCTCAATATTTATTGGTTAATCAGTTAATCAGTTAGTATAACCATAACAACCTGTGTCCTTAAATACTATGAATGACAAGATGTGTTTAAGAGTTGTAGCGCTACAGGCTAATATAAAGTCCTCAGGAAAAGCATGAAAACAAACAAACAAAAAAAAACATTTTCAAAGCTTTGCTGTCATGCGGCAAAAAAACCCACATGCACATCCACCTCCCACTTAGCTTATACTAACTGACTGCAAAAATGAAAAATTGATCAACACATGCAGACCGCCTCTCTTAGCCAATTGCAACTCAGTAATAGTCTCAAATCCAGATGACAGCATGAGAAATGATTTCGGCAGCCCTTTGCACAAAGAGTGGGCCTCGGGATGAGGATTGTCATAACTCTCATTTCTTGGCAGTTTACAATTGCTCACCTGCAGCCGAGTGACTGGCCACTAATCCACTCTAATAGGATTGTGTGGGATTTAAGCAACCTCATTGCTCTTTCCATCTCTTTGAGCCTCCGGTCTGTTGGGAATGACTGATAAAAAACATGCTTGCTGAACACCAAGGTGCACACTAATATTAGCATACTGTATACTGAACAACACAGCGTAGGAATACAATGTAAACCCACTCATATTTGTTCACTTCTTGTTTTTGTATTTATCTGTTGGCAGATGTGTGGTATCTGTGTGTGGTAAATATTGGGAAGGCACATGATGCATGTGTTTAAATAAAGCCATGAATATAAACAAGACGTTTTTGCTGTCTGATGATAAACAACAAATGATATCATGAAAACACACTACGAATTAGCACCAGAAGCATAAACCAATCACTTCTTCACTATTGCTGTATGTGTAAAAGGCAGAGCTGGGCATTTAAAAAAAAATGGCGGTCCGTTTATCGCTTCCCGACTGAAGCCGGGGTACCGGTCTATTCCCTTTTTCTGTCCGGCCGAAAGAAATAGTAATAGGCGTTCTGCCTATCATTTTCAACAGGTTTCCCTGAATGTTTCCATCTCCCCGATTTTTACCTTAAATATTAAGGTCAAAACATTACCCTGAATATCTAATACCATTTTCACTTGTAAAAACTAAGTATTGAGGATCAATTTACACCATGTCTTTACCATAATAAACCGTGTTTTCATGTAATGTTGAGCCACACAGTTTTGGCTATGTGGACATGCAAACACAGAGAATGTCACTGTTAAAAAGTCAAAGTGGACATACCAGAGCAACACATGCACACTCAGAGATGTACAATGAGAAGAGAAATTATGCTTTCTTACTTACTTACTTCTTGTGAAAAATTACCTTAAGTTGTGCAGCTAATTAAATGATATCTCCCTGCTGTTTGAGGCTAAGGAGCAATAAGCAAAGCTGATGTCAAATCCTGCAATTAAGGCCAAGTCATGCTTGCTATCTCTTGGGCATGGCTTGCAAAAGGAGTAAACATTTAAAATGAAACAGAGCCAAGCAAGGATGACCTAAAAATTGTACATTAGCAAGAGGTGTTTGTTTGGAGGAGCTCACACAAATGCCTTAAACCGACTATTTGTATACTGTGCAGATTGTGATGAATAGATTTTTGCGATTATGTTTTTGCTCTATTTTTTAACTTTTGTGTATGCATGTTGCCTCAAGCTACTAAATGAATATACTTTGAAGAGTGGAAGACTTTTTTTTTTTTTTTTTTTTTTTTTTTACATCCCTTAATTGTTATGTGTGAAAACTATCGGAGGTCCAAGGTAACCATCAGAAAAACATTTACTTGTATTAAAGGGTACCTCCAATAGCCCTTTTCGAGGTATTGATTGGGAAACAGAACAATATTGTAAAGTTTGATAAATATCTGATGTGTCTCGTTGTGTCTAGTCTTACATTAGCCAAAACAGTGTGCCCACAATACCCCTGGTAAATTTTAATGAAAGTGGCAATGGTAATAGGGGTGGATTTGACATCACGTCGTTGACTGGGCCTTCCCTTGCACCAACCAGTTCCTAGTGAGTGATACGTCAGATCATCGTCGTTGTCATATATACAGGGTGACCCAAAAAAAACAGGCCCCAACTTTCAGTAGTTGTCATTTCTTAATTTTTTTTTTTTTTTTTTTTTTCATGGAATCGAATGCAACTTCAGGTATAACTAGTTTATTGTGTTTAGAACATCAGATTAAAACATTATGACTGGCCTTTTCGTCTTCAGAAGTCCACTGTAAATGTCGAAATTTCCAAATCTAAATCTTCTTTTGAGGCCTGTTTTTTGGGGGGTCACCTTGCATTAACATAGAGTGCTTAGGACTTGTATCTTAAATCTGTGATGTCTGTTCGTTATCCAATTAATAATCACATAATCCTGAATCTATTCAAATGAGTTACTGATTGTACTTTTGGTGGAAAAAATAACAGATTGTTCAAAAAATGTAACATCCAATTTTATAATGATGGTAAATGAAGTGTGTTTTTATAGTGCTTTATCTACACCGTATGTTGTCCAAAGCGCTTTGCAAAGCCTCAAATTCACTTCATTGACAACATATGTAGTATAAACATGTGCTCACGGCAACGCAGCATGAACATTTAGTTTGAATGAGTTACTTTTAATTTAACCACCAGATCGCCGGCCATACACTGTCGAACGGCATGGTGTACTTCTAGCCATCCATACATCCATTTTCTGAAGCGCTGTCATGGCATGAGGCAAGTAGTAACAAGACAAAGGCGTTGAATGATAAACCGTTTACCTGGGCTTCACTGACTGCTTAACAGCTGCATTTAATACTCGATGGCTCGATGCTCGATATCATTTCCGTGTTTTGTTCTCTGATGTAGCGGCGTGTTACGCGCACACGGTGTCATGCACTCCTCCCACATACATTCGTCACACAGTCGTGAGATGTGTGCGTGTGTGTGTGATATGACTCGAATCCGGAAATACTCATTCAGCATTTGTTTTCAACAGCCAATTCGCTACTCAATCAGTCATCACCAATTTGTGTACTGCCTGAGTGCTTATCCTTGCTTTTTTGCTTGTATTTGAGAAATCTATACGGTTTGCATCGCACCGTGATAGCTTTTTCTTAGACCAGAATCCTCTGTGAGCAGGTACTACCAGCGGCAGCCGATATCAATCCAGATCCACTTTTCAATGACGCTATGTCACGGGTCCGCTTCCTGCAGACTAAGAAGGAGCAAGTATGCTTGTGCGCGTTAGCTCTCGTGGTATCTTGGACAGATGGGTCCCGTGAGCTTTTACAAGCTCGCTTCAATAGAAGTTGTTAGAATTGTGCTGGCTATTCCTAATGAAGGGGATGAATTCTTTCTTTAAAGCACAGTTGCTTCTTGTGATCCTAACGCATCGTTTTTGTGTGGGCTATATTCATGCTGACGCAGGTTGGGCTGCACATGGTGCACAAACAGCAAGACGAGTCTCATATCGGAGCCCTGGCCCTGGACTCTTTTTTTCTGCCTCACTTCCACTGTGTAATTATCTCTTGCACTTTTCTCAGTAACGAGAACTGCAGACATGCACCACATCTGCTTGCTCCTTATAAAGAAGATAGCGGGGATGTTTAGAGTCTGGGATGTTTTGTTCATGCTCGCACACAGGCTCACTGAACCCAAATAATGATGACACTAATGTCTCATGGCACACAATTCTCCATAGCGGCTTTTTTAAGCAGAGAATCAAATGATGCTTCATTTTCTCTCAGTCTATTTTTTGATGTGTGCAAATTAAACATTGGATGCAGAAAAATCTAATCAACGTTTGCTGGCGAACGAGAAGGCTGATCTGAGCCGAGTGAAAGGGCGCATTGTGTATTAGCTGCAAACGAGGCAAGGTGATGATGAGAGAGTAAATTAGAAGCTGTCAATACTGTGGGACACCTCTATGAGCGCCAAGGCGGTTGGCGGGGATGCCAGATATGCAGCTGGTCGGAGCAACAAAGGGCCCGTTGGGTGTAGTGCTCCGTTAGGACACTGGGTCTTGTCAGCTGAGCCTGGATGGGCCATTCTGCTCCACAAGGCTCATGTTTCACTTTGGGCTTAGGGGAAGTGAGCATGGCAGCGGAGGGGGCCGAATGCTTCAAGGGACACTGGTTGACTGAGCACTCATGGCACAATGTTACCAGCCCAGGGGCTACTGATTTATCCTCAGCCTTGAATTGATGGGCCCTTACTATGAAGAGCATGACGAGGTGGTCAGTATGGCTACCCTGAGGCCGGTTTCTGTGAGGTTAAAGCTTATCTCAGCACAGCAGTGTGAGGATAAATGACAGGCACAACTGTATTGTGCAGAACATTTCACAGTATTAGGCATTAGGCAGGGGTGACGGTTGATCATTTGATTGTTAAAAAAAATAAATGTGTTGACTGTGTGGGTTTGGTTGTTCAAGTAAAATGGAGTGCATTACTCTAAAGGAGTCCATCATGGCATGAGCTTTGGTGATTTGCAGAGGTGGGCATTTTACAAAATTTTGCTAGCCCGTCATTCGTCAGCGGGCAGGGTACCCGTCCGTCATTTTTAGTGACGAATTGATTTGTAATCATCAGTCTGTCAATCCGTCAGTCAGTCCATCATTTAAGTCCGTCAGTTAGTTAGGAATCCGTTGGTCCGTCAGTCGGTCCCCCCAAAAAATGTCAGAAAAACGAGTGTCCGTCAGAGACGAACTAACGGTCTGTCATTGACGGAGGAGGTTGGTGACGATTACATTGATGGATGAAAACGCACTTCCATCATTCATACGCCCGTCTGTTTTAAAAGGTGTCCTGTCATTCATCAATCACCCAAAAAACGGGTGTCCGTCAGTGACGAACTGACAGACCGGTCCATCAGTCTGGCGGGATGCCCACCTCTGGTGATTTGAGCTACATCAAAACAAATCTCCTCCTGGCAGCATTTTTCTTCTCACTGGTATCGAATGGGAGTTCAGAACATTCAGAGAGAGATTCTTCAAAATTATATCACAAAGCTTGCAATTCATATTTTTCAAGGAAATTGAGTGCAATTCTCATACAAATAAACATCATACCTATAGTAGATCCTATGTACAGTCTAGCAAACAGCATACAAAAAAGGCATTGTCTTGATGTTGGTACTGAACCCAAAATGATGGTGGCATAGGTCTGTTAAAAGCAAAATAAATACATAAGATTCCAACTGGGCCTGATGGGGTAGCTCTGCAATTTAATTACTGTCAGAAAGACTAGACAGCATAAAATTGTGTTTCTTCATTCTGACCCGCCACAAAACGACTGTACTATAGTTTCTAATTGGCTTGTTTTTTAATCACAGTACTTCATTACTTTGTTCCTTTCCCTTTCTTCGCTTTGGATGTGCTCACTTCACTCTGCTTGTGCCTTGAACTTTCTCTCCCTTTATCATGTTTGTTGCCCTCTAATTCTGGAGCTGGCATCTTAATAAGGATGACCAATCAAAGGCACCAAGCAGCAATGCCCCACATTTTGTCTCCACTTAATTTAATTACATCAATTTAGCCCAGCCAAGACTAAGACGGGGAGAGACGGGATTAATCCGTATCGGCTTATGATGGCAGGTTCGGCTCTGTCCGAAATGCTACTCGGGGATTGCCTTGATGAAAGAGGGCTTAAGGCTCATAGGTCAATGGATACAGTGCAAACAATACTGTGCTACTGTGGAACTGCGCTAATTAGAATGTTTGCCAAGCCCTGGCAGGTTGACTTTAGCTTTTCTGCATATGGACTATATTAAGTCAATTTTATTTTTAAAGTCAAACTCAAAGAAATTAGATATATTAAAATGTCCAAAGGAGTATTAGGGACACACAGAAAAGAAAACAAATGACTGCATAGTGAAAGCTCAATAGTTTTCAGTAAAGCAGGGTGGGCAATATATTAAGTACAGTAATGGGTTACTTACTTTCATGGCAGAACACAACAGCAGGTAAGCATTAGCTAAACCACTCAATGCTGCCCCAAAATTAAAAGATTGCAGTCATTCACATAACAGACTAACATGTGCTAAAACAGAGTTCAAATATTATGAGGAGAACAAAAGTCTACGTTAGGAAAACAAAGTTGAGACAAGGAAAAAAGTCATGTTTTTTTTTAAATAAAACATCACAATCTTCTTAAAATCTATTTGTAATTTACATAAGTGAATGTCAATGTTTTACACAAACCTAAATGCAACATTCAGAGACCAGCAGCTGACAATGGAACAAACCCAATAAGGACAGATGATTTTTATTCATGAAGTTCATTCTCAGGCACAGACACAAATGTTTTTCCATTCACATTGAACAGTTCAAACTAATTGCCGTGTCAATGTAAAGTGTTACTTAAGAAGATCCTCAACGGTCCTTAAATTCATGCATGTGTATTTGCATGATTGACATGATGACAACTTTATTCTTACTCTAAAATGAAAGTGAAGCGCGGTCACCTACCTACATGTTAAATGTGATTTTAATTATAGTGCTGCCAAACATTCCATCTAGTTCAAATATGGCTTATATTTCATCATAGACATTTTTGACACATTTTTCTACTCATATCTTAATTTTTTTTTTTCCTGCCAACTATTTAACCTTTGTAATATGTTAGAAAGCTGCCCACATCTTTAGTGTTAGTGGGTCAAATTTGACCCGTGATTTAACTCAGTCTGAAAATACTTAAGAACACTAGTTATGATCCAATATTGTTTTTCACCTCATAGCTATCTTAGTATGTATTCATATCCATGGAAACACTGATTTATTTATTTATTTTTGCACCACAGACATTTTATCTTACAATATACCACTTGTTTTTGATTACAAAAACTGGTTAAATTCACTCATTATATATCCTATTGTGATAGAAGGAGTAATTTTATTCTCCATGTCTTCTAGACTAATACTAGAATACACTTACCCCCCAAAATATGTTATTAATGTAATTATTTTAAAATGATTAACAATAGTGACATATATGGCGCTATGGGTAAAAACTGACCTGAATAGATTTATGACAAAAAGTGCATTTATTTTTAAACAAATATTGATTAAATGCATCAGATGTTAAACATTGATTCCAGGAAATTTCAACCAAACAAATAAATCACCTCAATGAAAGCAGTTGGCAAAAACTGGTGTTAATGCAAGAAATAACAGAAACCCCAAAATTCATGCATTTACCATTTACCATCGTTGGGCAATGAAGTGTTAAAGTATATATTATTGGCTGTGCGATACAGCATGTATGCCAAAAAATGCCAAGACACAAGCTAGCACAAGGTAAGCAAGCTGCCTGCCCGCTGGACATCCAGTATTTAGCACTTGTGTGTTGCATAGTGCTTTTTGCTGACTACAAAGAGAATAACTCAACTTCTTCCCACCCTGATAAAGATGTAACAGGGAGATTTATCACTTGAAATAAAGAAAACAGGAGTAAAGAGGTAAAGCTGACTGTGCAATACTTTTAAGTACAGTAATAGGTTATTGTAATAGCACAACAAGAGCAGGTAAAGAGAGTGGCTAAAACACTCAATGCTGCACATTTAGCAAGATTGCAATGATTTACAAAATGGACTAGACTATGTGAACGTTGCTGTTATTTGGTGTTTTTTTGTTTGCTTGTTTTTGTTTTGTTTGTTTGTTTGCTTTGGGACCATCACACATCAGACTATATCCATGCAAGGCAGGTAGAGTCTCAAGAATACTGTACATGTGTAATCTTGCAAATTATCTTGTTTGCAATTAATTAATTAGCCAATTCATTTTAGCTAAAAATTATCAGCATCTTCTCCATCATAGCATATTATTATTATTTTTAATAATAATTGCCAATAGTAAACCCAATAAAGTAACTTAATATTTAAAAATAATTGTATACATATATAATGCAACTAAAAGACAGACTATAATTCATTTTAAAAACATTTAAAACGAACTGCAAGAAGAGTTCCAATTGCAGATGATGTAAATGTGGCTGCTGTGAAGTGGGCAATCCACCGTGTACCCCCGATCATGTATTCATGCGGCTATGAGATGTTAAAGTAGCATAGCGTGCATGCAGAGCCACCAAACATAGAGCACTGGACTCACTTTTGTCATTAAGTTGATACATGAAGTTCAAAGGGCAATTAAAAAGCTATGAGGCTAAACATTAGTGCTTATAATGTCTCATTTTATCTGCTATCTTGTCAACTAAGCTACAAGGCGATTTAATTGTCGACACAGGGATGCGGTAAACTGGTAGATGTGTGCATAGTGATTTTTTTTTTCTGATGTCGGTAAATCCTAAAGTACATTGATTGGACATAGCTGCTTCACTGACACTTCGAGTGTTGAATGGGAAGTGATGTCCTCATAAATCGCTTTAACGATTTATCGAGTATCGTAAATAGTAATCCAATAGAAATCAGGATGACACTTTTAATTGTTTGCCCCCCATGAGGAGACTTAAAGAAAAACCTTTTCTTTCTTTTAATGGTGTACATAACTACTGTTGTAGGTTACAAATGTTAACCAATTCATTCTGTCACACTCAAGTGGTGCAATGATTTGGCGGCTGTTACTCCAATTAAGCTGATTTCCATTCTCGAGACATTTTGTATTGGGTTGATGTCA
Source organism: Filicampus tigris (assembly GCF_054856515.1). Classification (NCBI taxonomy): domain Eukaryota; kingdom Metazoa; phylum Chordata; class Actinopteri; order Syngnathiformes; family Syngnathidae; genus Filicampus; species Filicampus tigris. The sequence goes on along the minus strand of NC_141227.1, from coordinate 12,243,570 downwards.
CCTTCAGTAACTTCCGTACTATCATGTATGTGTATATACAGTGCAGGGGTAGGAGATCCCCTTTTGAAATTGTATATAGCTTCATGGGAATTCTCAATAATTGACCTAAATAAAACCACACATGTCGGGTAGTCTATTTTGGCACGCCAGACATTACGGGAAGCCTTGGTAGTGAATAGAGAAAGACTTGTGAGGTGCTGATGGAAAGGCGATCTATAATGCCTTGTCTCCTTTTCATATTTCCATCACATCTATGTAATTATGATTGGATTCTTCCCTAGTTTCTCGGAAGAAGTAGTAATATGAGGCTCTTTATGATAGTGGTGTTAGATCAGCTGAAAGACATCCTGTGTGGGTGCGATCTTAGCCAATCATACCAAGCCAGTGGACTCGGGGGGCCTTCACCGACAATTAAGGATTACCTCTTAAGCACACAAGTAAAACACTCTCATAGACACTAAGAAAACACTTTCATACACACTGCTGAAACACGTTCACACTTACAACATTTTTTTTTTCTCTGATTCATACAATTGAAAAAAATTCTTCCACACACAACTGAAATGGTCTGACATACAGTACAGAATTTTTTTCTGCTCACGCACACTACGGAAACACTCCCATGCACACCACTGAAACATTATCATACACATTACTGAAACGCATAACTTGTATGAGGATGTCAGTAAGGTTTGTGAGAGCATTTCAGTTGTGCGTATTAGAGTGTTTCAGTAGTATGTAAAAGTGGATTTCACAAGTGTGCATAAGAGACATTTCAGTTGAAATGAAAGCCCTTCTGTTTTTTTTTCAATCTCTCTTCAAAGTACCGTAGTTTACCTGTGAGGTACCAACAGCCTGCAGACGTGTTAATCAAAGCAGCAGTGTTATTTCACGATATACTGGTGTGAGCCGAGATGCATCGGAACCTTGACAACATTGGGACAGCAGCCGGCATTTCATCACTATTTCCCTCTGGACAGGGGGAGAGAGTGTGCACCAAATGCCTATGTGTGTGCTTAGTACGCTTAATATGTGTGTATTAATCTTTACAATATATAGATATACACATATACTCTCTCACTGGCCATGTAGTATAAACCTGTGCTTTCTCATTTCATCTAATAGAAATGAATGCAGAATTATTCATAATTCTACAATTGATCCGTTGTAGAAATAAATGCAAAAATGATCCTTTTGGATTAAATGAGATAGTGCAGGTGTACCTACTTAAGTATCCAGTGAGTGTATAAGTGTATGTATACATTATACTTATTATACATTTACTATATAGACATTAAGAGTTTTATTTGATGCACACACCATGCTGACAGGAGCTACAGGTCTTGTGCAGGGTGAAATGGCATGTGAATATCCAGCATGTCTGCAGTCCGACAGTATCAAATATGTATCTTATCTATAAAACAATGTTGTTCACGCCTTCTGTTTCAACTGAAATGCCTCTTTCACACACTAGTGAATATACTGTAGATACTAGCTGAATGCTCTTATACACACAAGTGATTACATTCACTACTGAAATGCTCTTTTCTCAAACATAATTCCTTTAACACATTATAATGAAATGCCGGAATGCACGTTTCAGTCGCATGAATAAGAGCATTTCAGTCGTGTTACGAGAGCGTTTCAGTTGTGTCTATGAGAGTGTTTTCAGTACTGCGCATGGAAAGTATTTCAATTGTGTGTTTAAGAGGTCATCGTCAATGGCCCCTTCACGTTGTGAAATCTGTGCTTTGGCCAAATTCATATGTGGCTTGTATAAAAATAGCCCTTGTCCACCATAATATAAACAACCCGCAAAGGTTCTTGCAAAGTTTGATCCGCCAGCGTTTGTCAATTTACAGAGTGGAGCATGAACGGTGGAGTAAAGCAAGGGGCAGGTACATTCGGTCTCTCATCTCAACTATAAGATGTAACTTCCTTACGCACATGAATGCGGGGAGGTGGTATCATCAACCCAAAGTACTAATATCTACCAACATACTTTTCCTGCTGACCATTGGCGTTCAGGAAAAAAAAGGCTTGGGTTTATGTCCTGACAGAAGAAAATACAATTTTCGGGTTCTGGAAGCAATATCTAGCGCAACAAAAAATCCTAATTACTTCACACATCTTGTAACCGTATGGTCCCTTGAAGCACTTTTGTATACCACACATTTATATAACAGCGATAACGGTGGCTTTTTTTTTTTTTTCATTCTTCACTTGTCTTTAATAATTTTGAACCAGACTGGGATTTGGGTAAAATTACTTGGCAAATTGAGACAAGATGCTCGCAAGGTTTCCAGAAGACTACTAAATGTAATGATTGCACAAAATACATATTGGCTTCAGTGTCTCATGAGGAAAGGTGCAAATGAGAAATATGGAGCTCGTGCAGAATTATTCCCACTATTGCAGTTACACCTTGGATATGAGTTCAGCAGACTTCACGCTACTGCATAACTGTGTACTTAATGTACTTAATGTGCACATTGACCATGTTCGCTTTATATATTAATCATCAACAGTCCCTTGAGGAGTTTAGCATTGTTTTAAGACCATTCATGGAATTTTAGATTTCAACATGTTCATTTTGACCTTATTCTTATTTTTTTAGTTGTATTTTATCTGATCTGCCTTGATTAGGTTTGTTAACCTTCTGATCCCTTGACTTGCTGTTTATTACTCAGCTAGTCCTCTGAAATGAGCAATGTAGTATATTTCTCTGAGGTCACAATATAATGTCATCTGGTTAACGTGAGTGTCACATCATGTAGAGAGACAGAGAGGGGACATGGTTGCTTGAGGGTGATGTGAGCGCAAACCCTTACATGATTTAGAAGAGCTTAATTGTAATAATCTGCAACATGGAGCAAGTGTTTGGTAGCTTCGAGGAAGACTCTCAGACAGAGCTAGCATGAAATTGCTCTGTTAAGAGGCCAATATCCATCATGCAGAGATGGAACAACAGCAATACAGCCGCTAGACTTCGTGGAAACAAAGTATGTCGGTCTCACAAATATATTACACAATGTACTTTCATTTGTAGAAGACATCAAAACACTAAATCCATGTGGAGAACATGACTGCCAAGTCTAATTTAATTTTGCTTTACAAATTAGATGATGTTCAGTAAAATGCAATAAAATATTGCCGCAGATCTGCTGGCATAACATTTGTTAATCACACTATTGTTAATTAATGCTGCATTTTGTTTTCACTAATGCATGACAGTGTATTGACCAAAATGAGGAAATGAGAAGGAAGCTATCAGCAGAATGTCCCTCTTATATCACTGCACTATGGAGAAAAGCCAGAGGAACGAAAATGTAATAGAGGGATAAATGTGACATTTACTGATAGCCTTGTATCCTTGGAAACTAGTTTACAAGAAAATATTGGAATTACAGTCAGAATGGTTTAGAATATATCGTTCAAACTCAGGCTGTTAACTTCCTGTCCCTATAAATATTAACACACTCCCTCACTTGAACTAGAGTTCTCCTCACTCGCACAGAGAGATGACACTGCACAGCTCCATGTCTAATGATGAATAGAAATGATAGATTTTGTCATCTCCATATATACATATTGTTTCTCAATCACCTGAAGTCACAATCTGATTGAATAACGATTGTCAACAAAAATTGTGTCTAAAGGCTTCGGCACATGCACTATTTCACTTTTGACTATTTCTAATGCTGAGATGTGTTGTACGCTTGTCAAATGTCTTTTAAAATGTGCTGATCTAATAAATCATTTATATTCAGTTCAGTTCATTTTAACCCAAACAAGACAAGTGTGATCATAATCTTACTGTGCTTCTTTATTCCCTAGCAAAGGAACAATTATATGTGACTCCCACCACCCATCAAAAGTGATGTTCATGGCATGCTGACAAGCATTAAAACCAATCTGTAATGTTTCCATTCATGCCCAGACTCCCACTTTTAATTGACCACTTCCTTCATCATTTGAGAAAGCATCACGCCCATCTATTAGTGGCATCATGCCGCAGGGGTCTTGTCTCACTGAGTAGCAAGGTAATTATAATGACTCCACTATCTTCCAGGTCATGTTCATGGTCTCCGAAAGACAACAATGTAATTCGTGGAGACAGGAAATAGCTGGTGCGGAGGTCACCAAAAGCCATAATTGGACCAGTCAGTCAATAATGCTGCAGCCTTTGAGGCTACTAATGAAGCACAAGAGACATGACCGCGCATGCCAGTTACTTGGGCAACGGAGACATGAATGCACACTCAGTAGCATTCAGATGCATTTCTTCCCTTTAGAGGTGTAGCGCTAAAGCTGAGTTAGTGTACAGTATTATGAGGAAAGCCACAGCTGGCTAACCCTTAGAAGAAAATGAAAGGCACTTCATGCTTCCAAGTATCCAAATAGCATGAGAATGAGTAGCTGTACAGTACACTGTATTAACATTTTCTGTTTGTCATTGTCTTGTTTTTCTCCAGCTGGAACAACATACATATTTGGACGAGATGGCGGTATCATCACATACACATGGCCGCCAAACGACCGGCCCAGCACAAGGGCAGACAGGCTAGCAATTGGCTTCAGCACTCACCTGAAGGATGCTGTCCTGGTGAGGGTGGATAGCTCCTCTGGTCTTGGAGACTTCTTGAAACTGCACATCGTAAGTGGAAAAAAAAAACATACTCACTCGGGACCAGGCAGTGTTTCATTTGGTGTCCTTTCTCTTCTAGCTTCCTACTTCTTTTCCAAATGTTATGGCTTTTTCAAGTGTTATGGAAAATCATTAAGGGTGGTTCCTTTTTGTCCATCTCTGACTTGGTTATAATTCAGCTGGCTAGCGCATCACCTATTCCTAACACTCTTACTAATAACACTAATGGTGAAAGCAATAGGACACTCTCCCCACATGTAAAAATATGACCGGAACAGAGGAAACTCCAACACACAAACGCGTGATTGGTTTTGCCGTTGCCCCAGGTGTCCACACATTAACGTATACACAAAGTCATTGTGCATTGACATAAGCAGGCCTGTCCTGAAGAAACAGAACGTCTGTGTCTGTGTCTCACTCATGCGGAAATGGATTTTCGGCATTATTCTCACCAAGCCCAAGGTGTTTTTAACGCACAGCTCTTCATCTGAGTGTAACTAGCCAGTTTAAAAGGAGACAACCTGTTACGTGCACACCGTTAATCTCCAAATGTCATGCCGGCACTCTAACAAGACACTAAGAAGAACATGAACTTGAGCACAGGCGTAGAGAAAGATCAGTCAGATGTGCTAATGCTGTGATTCCGTATTTTTAAATGATCATGCAGACGACTGGCAAGGATTTTTGGGGGGGAAATAGATGCTTTAAATTACTACAAATGCACATTACCTCTTTTACATTCAGGAGTTCATGGTTGCTTGTTATGTGCTTCACAAACCTTTGCAGTTAATTTGCAAATTGAGTGCAGGCGATAACCATTTCTACATTGCACACACAACAGAAAACTCTAGTATGTTAGTAGCATTCAAAAAATACCTCAAACTGACGAGGAGGACATTTTTTCCATTTTGCTGGTCCGTCACTCGTCATCCCTCAGCGGCCATTGTAGTCATCTGTCATCCGTCAGTCTGTGATTATTCGTGACAAATTGAATTGTAATCATCAATCCGTCAGTTAGCCTGTCAGAAGTCTGTTGGTCCGTCAGTCGGTCCCCCCCAAAAACGTCAGGAAAACAGGCTGTCACTCGCTACATTTGCGTGGGCAAAATTTCTTTAATCCAGTCAAAGTTAGGATTAAAATTATGACCAGATGCACTGTTCTCATGGACACTAAAACTATTCATTCATCACAATTTCGATTGGAACAAATTATTTTGACATTGACCATTGGCAGATTGACCAAATTTACCGAAAATAGTAGTAGAAGAAGAAGAAGCCATAGCGACTTCTGTGTCGAGAAAACTTTGCTCCATTTCTACTTTATTGAACGTTAGTTTTATTTTGCATATTTTTCCTGTTTACTCTGTTATATCAAGTTAACACTTCCTAATGGAGATACAGACCAGTTCAGTCTTGCACACTCCATGTTTTTCACTCGCTCTGCTTCTACTAGCTTCCAGGAATAACAGAAACGTGTATACTGACGTCACAGACATGCACGGTAAAGACGGTTTGTTTCTGAAATTTCGGAATAAGTGTCTTCATGGGCGCCGATCGGATTATAGATCAACATAAACCACCTCTCTCACTCAGAATGAAATCTTGGTCCGAATGGGTTTCGAATCGGGTCAGAATATTCCGAATGGGATGTGGACATGAAGAATTTTTATTCCGTTCAGACTTTTAATCCGAATAAATATGTCCATGTAAACATAGTCACTGATGGGCGCGGTTGGTGATGATTACACTGACGGATGAAAAACCACTTTCGTTCAATTGTTAGTCCGTCATTTTTAAAAAGTGTCCCGTCATTCGTCAATCTTCATCAAAACGGACCGGTCCGTCAGTCTGACAATGCCCACCTCTGATTTTTTCAAAGTAAAACCCACAGTAGTGAATGTCATATCTTACTAATATATATTCACATTTTGCTGTATTTTGACTGTGTAAACGCAAAGAAGACATACAGAGACCAAAGGGATGTGTTAAACTCAGACAGGACCATCTTATTCATGCGTTGCCTTGAAGTTGCAACATCCAATTGACAGGGAGAAATTGTTGATAAGGCATGTTTACAGGCGGGGGCAGTGGGTTGTGAGAATCCCTTCCCCGCTCACATTAGCAGCCACTCCAGTTGCATTCGTCATAATTATGTATTCATTAATGCGCTGTATTTTTGGCTGGTTTTGAGAGTGTCGCATTTTGCTGAAGAAAATGAGAAAAGTACATTTTTAAATTGCACAAATCAGATGTGAAGTGACTGAATCCCAAGTTCATGTATTTCAATGAACTAGTTTGGACATTAAATACAAATGTAACTCTGCAACCACTGTAATTGTTTTATTGACTGTGAAGAAAATCATATCTGCATCTGGTGTTCATTAGAATGCATTCTTTCCAACCAACATAGTCACGAATGATTCCCATGGGTACCCCCGCCCCCTCGCTCCCCTTATTTCCTCATGTTACCTTGACTCCTCTTTGGAGGAGGAGTGTATCTTTAGCTCTATGAGATAGGATTAGACCACATTTCTCTATTTACACTCTCCCACACCCCTTTTCGCCTAGCCTCCTTCACATACCCAATCGCAGACTCCCATTTCATGATGACAGCAAAATCATCGGGCCTTGAAGGACACAATCTCAGTTTGCACTTTTTTTTAAAAGAAGGGACATTCTGTGTAATAGGTGGAGACTATGATTTAAATGCAGCTCAACAGCGTTGTGATCCCTCCCCCTGCTGCTGCTTCTTCATTGCAGATAAAGACAATGACAGTGAAATCAGTGAACCGTCAAATGTACAGCGATTACTCTCCTCTAGCTCATCATTGTAGCACATATGGAAGGAGAACTCAATTTCTAATGATGTTTCAGCATTTTCATCTATTATTATAACGGCTCAATTTCTTCGCCATGGTGCTGCACTACCGGTATTTTCATTAGGCTTCTCGAACAAGTCTGAGACCGTATTATAACACTGGTTTCTACATGATAAATAAGCCCTTGCAGGTAGATGTTTAAATAATAAATCTCTGCAGTGACATTATGCATTCAGGGTGTACTGCATGCTGACTATAATCACTATGTCTATCATTGCTTGTTTTGTGATTGCAATTAAGATTATTTCCCCGGATGCAGATCTAGTTTAATTGAAGAATACCACAGTGCAAGTCTACATTGTTAAAATGGCTCAAGCGCTTCGTAATTATGCTATGTGGAGTGTTAAGATTCTTAGTGAGCCTATAGTTCAACTATGACTCCAAAATAAAACTGTTCCCTTAAGGCTTTGTAGACCTTGGTCCAGACCTGAACCTAGATGCCTTTCTTAACAGACCCAGACCTGTTTTTGTATTATTTTGACGATCAATATTAAATTAACGAGTGTGATTATTAATACTAAACACTGTGCTTTTACAACTCCCCCCCCCCCCACATGACACAACTCAGTCAGTTATATTGTTTATTCAGCGCAGCTTTGTAGGTGAAGTGAGTGGGTGTGTGAGGCAGGAAAGCAGAGGAGAGAGACTAAAGTCCAATGAGAGAATTTAAGGTAAAAAGGAAATGATGTGCTTGAAAAAGTTTATGTACTGGTTTACAAAACAACACCTTTTTACATATTGTAATCAGAGATGCAAGTACACGTTTCTAAAAGAATGTTTTTGCGATGATTCCTAATGTGCCCTCGTTTTTCTCTAGGACATCAGGTTTTCCTTTTTATGATAATAATAATAATAATAATAATATGTAATCTAGTTATGCATATTAATATGTATTAATTAGGTTCAGCAACAAGTGGCATTTTTTTCCTGAAACGTCATGGCTATAAATTACAAGGCATGGTAAAATATGCTTTTATAGGTCAAATTTAGAAATGAAAATATCTCAAAACCTTGATGTGCTAGAAAAAAAAATAAAGGCATTTATCAAATCAGCGTTAAAAATATGTTAAGAGATATGTTATGCTGTAATGTTCTGGATCTCAGCTTGAAGACATTTCTCTACATTTTTGGGGGAATGTAATCGAATGTCAAGCGATTAATTGTCATGATTTAAAGAGACATGAGATTACCTTTGTCAAATATACTGTACGGCAGTCATTATTGGCGATATTCTGGAGTGTGCCTAAATCAGAAGTGGCGCACTGGTGCACTGGTTATGCACTGCCATGCCATTTACAAATTTTGCGTGGAGCAACCCTAAAATGTGGATTTTTCTCTGTCAAATCTATGTGTATGATAAACACATTCTCCCATGGATTTAAACACTTTTCCTCTTTCACACTCCAGAGGCTGTGGTAAGTCCAGTGTCCCGTGAAGGTGAAACATCATATTGCACGTTTTGATACAGTTAACTGCCCGCCGATGGCCCAGCGACAGCTGACTCGTGCTGACAGTGTGAGACACACCTGGCTTATAAGGCTCACCCACACTCACTGACTTCCCAACAGCTGTAATGTGTCCCTACCACATTTCACAGAAGGCCCAACATCGACATATCACTGATGCAAGTAAACGTTTCTAGATTATTATTTTTTACACTGCTTCTCAATCTACCCTCTAGTACATTGGATTTCCACAATAATAATGTGCATTAGTAACTCTTATATAATATGTAATATAGTAATAACAGTTGTACTATTTATGCATTAATTGTTAGGTTCAGCAACAGTTTGGAATTTTTTTCTGAAACTTCATAGCTAAAAATGTTAACGTTCATATTGTGCAAGCTTATATAGGTCAATTTTAAAACACAAATAAATTGAAATATCTGAAAAACCTGACGTGTCAGAAAAAAGATTAATACATTTTTAGGGAGACATAAATCCATCTCTGATTTAAAAATAAAATGCTGTTGACCAATGTATTATATCATATTAATTGGCAAAACTTATCAGCGCCAGTAGATTTTTTTTTTACACTTGCGAGGAGATTTTCCACTTCAAATATGCTGCTGGCGGCTGAGAGTTATTTTTATGAAAGTCCAGGGCTGCTCCCACTTATACAACAGTTACAGTCATTAATGGCACAATGATGAGTTCTATTGAGTCATTTGTCTTTATTTGCTTCTTTGTTGGTTGTCAAATATGTTAAACCGAATCGCCTGGTTTGTGTCGCTTGGGCACCGCTGATCTAAACTTTTTTTTATTGATGGACCTTCAAACATGCAAATTACTTTTACTGATTTTATTTCATACAGAATAAAAAATGAATGCTCTCTTTCAAAGTGCCGTGTGTTAGACAGAGGGGTGCACACCTCAGCTGTGTGCATATCCAATGATGGCACATCCGTTATGTAAGGTATACTTTATATTTAAACGATACTATGTTTTTGAAATGGCATTCATAAGTCTCACGAAAACTCCATGCTCCATGATTTACATCCAGCCTCGGCCTGAGGCATGCCTCTTTTGTGGCTGCGCACAAATTGGCAAGTTACGCATGGTGATTGCCTGTGTCAGAAGTCTGGACGGGACAATGCGCTTAGGTGAAAGGTGCACAAGACCGAAGAATATGACCCTATTTGTTTCAAATGTTCAATGTATTTGCTAGACAGAGTTCTCTTCAGGCAGATTTTACTTACTAACTTTTTTATCATTCTTGTTTTATGCCTCAAACAACAACAGTCTCCATCCTAAAACCATTTGTCTATTTTTAGGAAGTCATTCAGTCTGTAAAATGGGGGCTTCTCTGTGGTTTTCATAGTTTGCTGTCAATGAGCAACGATGTGGAGCACTACTGGAGTGTCTCCTCATTCTCATGCAAGTTCTCTAGAGGTCCACTGAGCTTGTTTTGTGCCTGCTCTCAAATCTCTGTGTGGGGGGTTGGTGACTATTCCAAGTACTGTCTTGATCCCTTTCTTCTAATTGCCTACAAGACTTAAAAAAAAAAAAAGCAATGAAGGCACTCAGGGTAAGACAATGTACTGTGAAGTTAATGTATTCCATAGATGAGAGAGGATCTGGGAGAAATAATGACTTCTCTGCTGGAGCATTGCTCCCCTTGGTTCTCTTTAGCTGTCTACCAGAAAGGGGATTTCTCCCTCTTGTGGATCGCAATGTTACTGTAATTTTTACTTTCACTCCGTATCCTATTAATCAGGAAAAATAGCTTCAGGGCAATGCATAACCATGACAAATGTATGACAAGCTTTATGTGTAAGATAGAAAAGTTTGGGTTTATGAATACAGTATGCACAATTTTGTGCTGAATAATGACCAAATGATGACAGCAGATCCAGATCTGATGCTGAGGTGAGATTGTTACCTGGGAGAGGAGCTAGGGGCCTCTGGAGGCAGACTTTGTCACGCTATCCCCCATGCACCTATTAAACACACCTGCAAAGGGAATGGATCTTACTCCTACTTTCTACTCCTGTTAACGCCTCAGAGCCAGTAATTACCTCCCATGCACACTGCAGACCTGCATGCGATAGTCGCTGGATTTATGGTATGCTCTGTCCCTGTGCTATTTGTTTGCTCATGGCACAACCCTCAGCCATTCTTCCTCTATTGCACTTCCCATCACCGTTACACGCTAAATCATTTTAATGTGTTCCTTATTGCTACAGTTGCCACCTCACGCTTTGCTAGCCCACTGTCTTGGCCGTTTTCTAGGGCAATAGTGGCACAGGACAGAGACAACACATTTATTAGATTATTAATAGTTTTACATTATATATCATAAAATTAAATAAATTGATCATAAATCATAAAATTATATATATAGTTCAGTCGTGTAGCGGGACTCGCCGACGGACGGCCGTTTAAAGTTTGAGGCAGACCGACCTATAGACAGGTGCTATTTTTTTTTCACCCCGGAAAATGACGACGGACGACGGAATGACGGACGACGGAAGGGTACCCACACTGCAGACGGATGACAAATAATGGACGCTCAATTTTTAGTCAAATGCCAGCTCTGAAAATGTGTGTGTACAGTCGGATTATTGCCATTGACAATCGTGGCATATTGTTGGTAATTCAGTAAATAAATAATACCTGAACAATAGCTATACTGTGGTGCTTCAAAAAGTTATTTCCAGAACAAGTCTGAGTTGTGATGGGGTTTTTTTTCAGGATTTTCCAGTCTAGTCACATTCAATCAATTCTTTTCGCTAACAATGTAATTCCTCTCGCTTGTCATTAGACATTGCGGGTTTAAGATATTTGGGGTTTCATTGACATAGCTTTCTTCAGTGTTTATTTTCCTTTCCCCTCCTCATTTAACATGGGTAAATCAGAAAAATCAATACAACCAATTGGCAATGCACATTAAAAGCATTTATAGCACCCAACCAGATGCTTTTTCCCTTTAATCCCTGATTTCACCTCATTTCACAGTTACCAGTTTCAGCAGAATTGCTGTGTTTGGTCATTATCGTTTGCAGAGAAGGACTTTTATGAGACTATGCTAATGCCACCATAATGGCGAGTTTAAAGCTGACCATGTGAGGAGACAGCAGTGAAAGGAACGGATGGGGGAGCTTCACTGACCTCATTTAGTCCCTCTGTGACGATTCACTCACACAAACCAGGCAGACGACACTTGTACTCATACACTGGTGATGTGCTTCCCGTACAGTACAGTCTTTGAACTGTAATGTTATGCCTTGGTATTTACATTTTTTTTATAAATGACATGTGTATTGCATTGATTTTTGTAGCAGTAAAGCGATCGTGGTAAAAGCTTGATTGAGAGTGAATCGCATCCCATCCCTTTCGTCACAGTCAGAGCAGCCACTCACCTGGGATGATGTTACCTGACCTCAAAGAATCAGATCTCATCATCTCCATATTGCGCGGGGACAGCGTTAGAATTGCCATTACTCATCTTTCAATTCCAATCATTTCTCAATTTGTTCAAGCTCTTTGCCACGATGAAGCCAAGTGGTCCATGAAAAGGGATGACTGTTTGTGTGTGTGTGTGTGGGGGGGTGCATGTATGTGTGAAAAGGAGAGAGTTATGTGTATGTGTGTTTCAGAGTGCAGGACGATGATGTGCCTTCTATTTTATTAGTGTTACAAATCACAGTGGGTGTAGAGTGTCATTCTCAAAGCTGAGCATCAATACGTTCTGGGCTCTGCAATATTGCCGCGGATAACATGAAGGAAATTTGATTTTATCGTCTGACCTTATTACACTGTTAGCCTGTTCGTTGTTCTCTCATGTATGGGTTACAAGGTTAAAAACATTGACATTCTATTTATTTGTACAAATTGAAGAACAAATTTGCTTTGTAACGACACAGCCTCCCCACAGATCACGGATGCTTTTCTGTAAATTTAACTACAGATAGATTGTATGATTCAATGTCATGATGCCTCAGCATACATTATGTATGTATTTTTATGGAATTGAAGTGCCGCAGCATGAAATGGACATAGCTGTTGACTTTTGACACAGCTGCCCCCACCCTCGGGGTAAGATAAATATAGCCTCCCGTCATTTTGCTCCATTGTAGCAGACCAGACTGAACAACTGCTACATGCTATCTGCAAATACATTTTTCGACAATGCTTCTGTAAAAGCCGTAGGCATAATAATTTGATTTAATGATTAAAAAATATTTTTTTTTCTTTGATCCTTTTGTAATTAATTCAACATGCATTGTTGCATGGATAAGCCCCAGAGCCAAACGGGATGGCAGAAACCGATAGAGGGTACATTTAACTCAGATCCGTTTAACTCAGTTGCTTACAGTCAACCCAAAAATGTCCTTTTCAATAATATGTTCTTTGCGCCTCCACTAGTCTAAATTCGGATTAATATTGCATTTGTGGAATATGAGTTAAGCAGAAAAATCCACCCGTTTTTATCCATCTCACGGAGCAGCCATTTTGCCATTTTGCTGTCAACTGAAAATGACATCACAACTGCTCAGGGCTCAGGTAACGACCAATCACGGCTCAGCTTCAGTAAACAGATCTGCCGTGATTGGTCGTCAAAAATGGGTGGTTTTACTGCTTTACTCATTTCCCACAAAAACAATATTAATGCCGTGTTTCGACCTGTGGGTCTGCATGGAATATATTATTGCCAAGAAATTTGGGGTTTGACTTCCACTTTAACTGGACTGCTGTTGAAGTAATATGAGAAGAACAAATGGAGAGACAGTCAGGTTTTGTGCAGGGCATCATTTTTAAAAATGTGAATATTGCAGTTAATATTTTAAAATGTGTGCATTTATTTATTACCACTTTCATGAATTGTCTCGTTTTCAAGTGACTAGACCGAGAAAAACCGCAGTACTGTGTCTCCACAGTAGTGGTGGTTTATGAAGCTTATGGTGTTCTGAAGTTCTTTTGTAATACCAATGACGGAAAAACTGCATCCTGGCGAAACAGTACGCTGTGTACTTAGCAGAGCATTTGTGCTGTTACGTGGTTATTGAGTCACAGGCTGTCACTTATGTGTCTTCACAGGTCTGGGATTCTGATGTTTTTTCCTGTTTGAGTCAGACTCAAAAGAAGTTCATTTAAAGGGGATTTATTATGGAAATTTGACCTTATTGTTTTGTACGTAAATAATTGGGTGTCTTGGGCAAAATGGGTTAAATTGCTTGTTTAGACTACTAATAAACGTAGCAAATGTAATTATTTCCTATTGAAAACTGTCAAAACATACAATCATGTTGTATCAATGACTTTTTTTAGAGGAATGTTTTAACCATGTCACGGCGTTTATTTTGGGAGGAAATTTATGGTTTCGGCCTAGTTGATTTTTTATGTGTTTTTTTTCCCTGAGCTTGTGTCTTGTCCAGCACCAAGCAACCATCTCATATTGTTACAAATTGCCTTCACCCAGAAACCACACAAGCTCATAAAACATTAAGACTAAATGAGCAGCAGGATGAAGCTAGATCTGAGAGGCAAAGAGGTAATAGTATGTGGACATGTAGAAATCAACACTGCAACCGGTCTTTGGTGAGCTGGGAAATGTATCAGTTCTTAAAACACATCAAGCTCCTGGAAGAGTGTCTTGCATCCTGGAGTTAGTTTACGAAACCACAGTCAGTATTGCCAAATTAACAACTTTGTCACTGTTATGATATGATCCAAGCAATGATTGCAGCCATTTTCTTGATAGCTTGTTCCATGTCCTCATCAAAGCAACATATTTTATATACACGTATTTCGTGAGTGCATGAGCTTGTGAAAAATAAGCATCTGCTGTAGATACCGCAGAACACCTCATAGTAGGATGATGAAAGGACAACAAAATGTGTTCTTTATCCCCTTTAATCCCTCAGATGAGGTGAGAGGAGCATCCAGGAAACACAACAGAAATGTTGAAGTTGTCTTTAATGTTGCAGTAAATGCTACACTATATATTAAGTATTAAGCTTTATGGCTTCATTGATTGCTTCCTATTACTTGGTTTGAATGATCTTTTGGTTTGTTTGTCCAACAAGGGCAAAGTAAACACCTTGACAACAGTAATTAAAAGAGCAAGTGGGCCTAATTCATTTTACTGTCATCGTCCCCTCCCTTCACTTGGCCTATTAAATCAGTTATGCTTGAAGTAGCTGCCTCTGCTTCACTCTTTAATTTACCAGTAGAGTTTGTGAAATAGTCCTGTGTCTTATGAGGGGCTATAAAAGATGTAGAAAATTGTTGTGGGAATACTGTGGCCTCAGCTGAGTCTTCCTTGAAGTTAGCGCGCAGATTAAAACAAGTCATATTTTAAATCTGTCCTAACCACTCAAGCATCATTCTAGCTGATCAGAAATACTAGTTATATAAGTGGTTCATCCAAAGTATATTTTGGCTCTTTCGCACTCGGCACATGCAGCCCTTGTAATTAGTGTCATATCCCCCTGTGCCTACACTCTTAAAAACAGTTGGGTCAAAAATAACTATTTTGGGGTTAAATTTGACCCAACTGTTGTGTTAAAAAACGACCGACCCAGACTTGTGTCAATTTCAACCCAAAAATTGGGTTATTCAGTTTTGACACAACTTTTAGGGTTAAACTAACACAACAAATTGGGTTATTCCGTTTCAAAAGATTACAATGTGTGTACTTACCAAAACAGTGTGATAAATGAAGAAATCAAAATGTCAAAAGTGTCGTTGACTTGACCACAATGCTGCGTGTGTAGACGTATGTCGGTGGCTGTCATGGCCGGCAGTCATACTTAATTAAAGTGTACATCTGGCACCCGTGTATGGGCTTCATTGATTTTTGACCCAAAATAAGACATTACTGGCATATAACCCAATATATAGTTAATTTGAACCAACAATTTGGTTAATTTATAAGAAATAACCCAGAATTTTGACCCAACACAAACAATCCAAAAATTGGGTTAATGAAATAACCCAACTGTTTTTAGAGTGCTCCCATATATTAAGTCATTTCTGTGTCCATTACAGGCTGTTATTTATATGGAAATGGATCTGGGATGTAACTGCTTTTGGGCGCCGAGTTTCCCCACTACGCTTATTTGGTCAATAGCAACACAAATCCACACGGCCAGTCAGTCAGTCATCTAGGCTGTGTATGTTTGCCTTTTAATCTATAAACATCCAGTCCATAAACTCACAAACTTTGTCAAACAAGTAATTTAATTGTCATTACAACTTCATGAAATTTTAATTGCTGCTGAAGACTACAAACAAATGAATGTCATAAGACAGGAACGTTTGACTCCATCAGTCGTAAAACAGATGGCAGACAAAGTTCTGTACCTCTCCAGGCAGTAATATCTGCTCTCTGTGGATAACTGAGTTAATCATGTATGACATGAACGCAACAAACATCCAAATGGTCTTTACAAAATGCACAGTTGCATACGTCTTGCGACTGTGTGTATGAATGTTGAAAGCTGTAAGGCTGACATTTTTTTCAAGTTATCTTTTATCCTCACTGGGAGGTTTTCAGATCACAGGGATGAGAGGAAGCAGGTGACGAGCAGTAGTGTACTACTCTCTGACTCTCTGTCATATTTCCCCATAAACAACCACTGGGGGCTAATCCTGTGACCATCTCTTTAATAAGGTCTGAAAGCAAAAATAACAAAAACATTCACAGACCAAAAAAATAAATAAAAATTGGGTGGGAATGACACAAAATGACAAAGTGGCACCGGGCTCCTTCAGTGTGTTTGCCTTTCATTACCGGTACCTTTCCCTGTGAGATAACTGATAGTGACCCAAAGACAATGAAAGAGTAAAAGGCACATGGTAAATTGAAGGCAGAAGAAAGAAAGTGTGAAGATGGTGTCAGGACTTAATTTATTAAAGTTGTGTGCAGGCACAGAGTGATGAGAACCAGATACCATGAAATGAAGTGGAAGAAGCGATTTCCAAAAGGATACAAATGTACACATTCATTACTGTCATTGTTTATTGAGTACTGACAGGTTGACGAGTACATCCTAGTCCTTTCTGACCATGTGTTGTTCATGTTGTACAACAAACATTCCAATTTAAATGTAATCCAGTCTAAATTCCAAGTCAAACATGATTTGCTCTCCGACACTGGCCAACCTCCAATTTGTTTGGATTTAGGTACTATTTTTCTCACAAGAAATAATGGAAATACAATTTACCCAATCCAGGGTCATCCTGTCATCACCATAAACCTCGTTGATTATTGACAATGTTTGACAGTTTTACGTTTCTTAAGAAGTGTTGTGAAAAAGACAAAAGCAAGGTTAACAGCTTTAAAAATGAAACATAGCTAAAATGAAAAAAAAAAAAAAATGTTACCTAAACCCTTATGACAAGTGACAGTGATGTTACATTCAGCGTAAATTTAAGGAGATTAATTAAAAAAAACAAAAAAAAAAACAAGCGTACTGTAGGAGCAACATGTTTTACCGTCTTTGCCCTTCCCATTTCCAGCTGTTCCCCCCTTCAAAAGGGTGAAGTTGCGAGAGTATTTTGCACCATATTTGTCATGCTTGAGCTCTGATCACTCAAGCACGTTATAAGACTTGGCTGGAATCATAAACTTGAGATCAGACCATTCAGTACATCTACATGCTACGATTTGAAGCCATGCTGTATTTGTTCTTTCAATTCCCTCAATATAGACACAAACACCATGGAATGGCTTAAATTACTGTGTTTATTGTTTACTTTCAGGTTGTTTTTTTTTCACACGCTTTAAAGCTGCTTGTATTGGCAGGGCCTCAATTACAGGACACAGTTTCCATGAAGCCTAACAGCCCATAAGGCTTTAAAGGAAGCAATATCCGTCCCCATGAAATCCTTATTTGTGGTGGTTCCATCGAGGGTGATGGGCTCTCATTCCATCCACCAATGTGGGCCTTGAATTTCCAGTGGATGCCCGAAATCAGTTATACTTGCCTGTGAAGGCACATCCTATGGCAGTGTGGGCATGCATGTGCAATGAACACTTGTGGGGTTGGGTGTGTGGGTGGATGTGGGGGTGGGTGTGTGTGTGTGAATGTGTGTAACAATGTGTGCGTATGTTGATGTGTGTCTCCATTTGTGTGTGTGTGTCAGTGAGTATGACCTGTTCAATAAACCTATCACAGGCTTCATAAAGAAAGCTGACATTTACAGCAAAGGACAAAGGTCAAGGATTCAGGGCTGATGAGATTATGATGGAGGGAAGCAGTTTTACCCCAAAGCCCTTCGATAAATGGGTAGAAATGTGTGAGGAAAAAATAGAAAAGGAAAGGAAAAATGAAATCTGCAGAATGTAGGTAGTGATAAAGGTAATCAATCAGATAAACAAAGCATTATAAATGTGAAAGTAAATAGCACGTGAAGATCGATTTAGTCGCTTAAAGTCTGGGGAGTGAATTGATCTAAAGTGATCACTTAAAACTGATTCATTATTCATCCATCACTTGTCAGACCAATGTGGACAGCAGTCTGATGTGTGTGTATCTCATTGAAACACTCAGGCTTGGATTTGGGAGACCGTTTCTGTCGACCCACACACACCGGACGGCGGCATCCTCATTAGGAGCAGCAATGACAGAAAATGCATCTCCTGAAAAGACTTCAAATAATAAAACATCATTTTGCTCTGCGTGTACTCTACAAATGTGAGACTATTCCCATTTCCAAAAAAACAAGGTTAACTAGAGATTTTGACGGACAATTTTAATGATGACATTACAATGAAGCGGAGGGACAAGCCTTTAGAACCCAAGTCTGTTTGGTCCAAAAGTGTTGCCAGTTTGGCAGCTTATTCATTTGATCAAACACTATGAAGCGACTTTCTCTCTCCCCGGTGTCAGGGTGCTTGCCTTTTGCTGTCATGTGTCATGTCTGGGAACTTTGAGGTTTTGCGTACGTTAAATTTAAGAACGAGAGTATGAAAATGAGTGAGAGTAAGAGACCCTCGTGTGTGCTTCCTTTGTGATATCTGGATGAGCAGTCATCCAGTGAGCTGCCTTGTGCACCCTCCATCCAGCGCAGTGAGATCCTGCTGCTGCTGCTGTTGTTGTGTTGGTCAATGTCGCTCTTCCCAAGCACCACAATTCACAGGGCGGCAGTAAGATGTTGGCAGACCATAATGGAAATGTCATCTTTTCAGATAAAAGATGGTGAGGTGTTTATGAGAGGGGGAGTAATGGAAGGTGTGTAGTAAGAGATCCATTTCCAATAGGTTCCGAAGCAGATTTAAGGCAGCTGAATGAAGATGGACGCTGTCATAGACAAACAGAAAAGCCAATATTCACTTAAAGCATCTTAGCAGTTTGTCAAATGCCCGTCAATAAAATGCTTTGTATTCCCACCTCAAATGCGGAAGCCACGAAATCAATCAAAAAGTTTTATTTGGTGAACTAAATCCCAGCATGCAGTGCGTGAATGCAGGTGTCTGTGTAAATTCAAACCATTGCACTGTAGTGGAGTTCTGATCCAGTTGGGAATGCGGTACGGTCAGACAAATTATTTTGCGCACATGAAACCCAACATTCTGAACTGTTAGTGTTCTGTTGCCATTTTATTATTTTTATTTTTATTTTTTTGCGTGGGGCTGTTGGTTGTTTGTGTTATAAACATACAGAATAATATCTACATATAAAAATCATAGGTGGTAAATTCCAGATTAAGACAGGTGGACTACTAATAAATATAACCTTTCTGGCAAGTGAACCTGGAAATTTGATCAAATTTGTTTTTCAGATGGGGGAATTTTACAAGTATGCTGGTCCTGCTGCATCCTGTATCAGAACCCCATTAAAATTTACAAATGGCCAACATTTAAATGATGAGAATACAAGTCAAAAAAAGAGCTACCATCATTTAAAACTCAATTGCAACCATTAAATGACAAAAGCAGAGGCACATTTTATGAACGAGATTTACTCACGATAAGGTTGAACTGAATATAGCTGCGTTTATATTGTGTGTATACTGTTTGAGCAACTCCCCCTCACAGTTATGTAATGAAATGTGGTGTAAAATAGTAGGTATGTGTTTTGATGGGGAAAAAAAATAATGCTAACAGTTGTGAAGCAGAGCACCATTCAAAAAAAGAATATCTACTCCTCCCTTCAATCGCAGGGTTTCATATTTATTTCTGTCACTGTGTCAGACCACAGGGAGCCTGAAAACGAGCAATGATATCAAGTCCAAATATTTGCCCTACAGCTCCCTGGTGGAAGGACGCTTGACATTTGAAGCAAGCTCGTGAAATTATGTTAGCAATACTGACTGAATAAACAAGCACAATCCGGTACATATTTACCATGTGGCAAATGTTTGTCCAATGTATTCTTCCAAAAGCCAATGTTATGTTGAACACAAAATGATTTAGTTGTATTAATTAGCTTTGATTAGCAAATCAGCCTTCATTTGACTCCATTTGCCTTCAAAGAACAAACAGTAATATTTTGCCAGGTCAATCCAAGCTTTTGTTATGGTGCACGTCCCAAATTACGTTGTTCTGATAACCGTTTTGAATAAATTAAAGTTTCTTATTTGTTTACAATGATCCAGTTACCCTCTATTTTGGTCAAGCAGTGTATTTATTGCTTCTAGTTGCTACCAATGACTTAAGTTAAAGAAAACATAGAATGGGTGTTTCAAAAGAAAGCTTTGTCTAAAACGGATTTTGATTTTGTTGAAAATTGTAAATAGATATACTGGATTCAATTATTGGCATAACTTCACAATCATCAACTATGGTTCTAAACACAGCTCTCAGATGGTCCATCAACTTCTGCTTATTTCAGCTTCTCTGCTCCAAATGCCATTATCCATCCCTGACTCGAATAACAAATGACAATAGCAGCGTTTACCTTGCACGTTGATCTTTGTGTTACATATTTATGGAATCTGTTTGACAGTTATGATGCTGTCAAGCAGACAGCTAGATGACATGAAGGGATTTTGCAGCATGGTTCTTTCTTTTGTTGTGGGGTTTGCCTTCTATTTACAAAGCCACCCTATCCTAGCTTAGTTCTTCGTTTAGTGTGAGTTTTCCTCCATACGGAAGCCTCCTCTGTTTCAACATTTTTGCATTTTGATCTGCTTAAAGGGCAAAAGGGCAAAGGGCTCTTCTCAGTTTCAAGTCGGTCAAAATCCAAATCATCTTTATTGTAAATATCCATCCAATAATCACTAGTCACCTTGCTCTGTGATGTGTGCAGACTGCTATAATCTCAGCGTAATAACCACAAGAGAATGTATCGCCTTACACTTCACACAAACTTGCTCCGTCACCCTGGCTTGAAGAGAAACTACTATTACAACCAATAGATAACACAGATCATTTAAATTTGAATCAGAGGTGTTTGTATGTGTCTGAAACATATTTTTGACACTAATTTAAAAAAATGTCTTTACTTTTTTCCAAGCACCCCAGGTTTCTGAGATATTTTCTTTTTTGTTGTTGTTTTTAGAACGATAAAAGCTTGTGCAGTGTGGGTTTTACCATACATTGTAAAGTATTGCTATGACATTTCAGAAAATAATCCACCTGTTGCTAAACCTAACCCATAATAACCCATAATATTGTTATTATTATTATTATTATTATTATTATTATTATTATTATTATTATTATTATTATTATTGTTATTAATTATAATTAATTATGAATCAACACAAAACAAAATCTTCGAGAAAACTTTACTTGCATCTCTGATTAAAAAAAAAATTTTTTCAAATGTTTGGAGTAGTGTAAATATTGTTTTTAATGAAAATCAATTTCCCTGCCCCCGCAATTCTGAACAGGAAAAATGGGTTAGAAAAAGTCCAGCTTGGACGTAAGGAATCATTTGCCATCCGGTTTTTACCCTCTGAGCTGAAAGAGGATGAATAAACGCCTTGACACTGAAACGAGACGATGAAATTCAAATCCATTACCATGATAAAGTGATTACATCACACACAGTGTGCATGTGTAGACTTGCCTTCGGCGTGGCTCTGTAGCACATGAAGTGCACCACTTGCACAATTCCCATACACACAAATACAAGCCCAAATAGACACAGCTATAAAACATCTATTAAGGCATCACACAAATTAAGCTTTGGTAGAGTTGGCTTGGATCTGCTTTAATATCCCTTCTGCTGTATATGTCAAGCCTTCCTGGCTAAAATACACCTGAGTGGCTCTGTTTATTTCTGCTTCTTGTCAGACTTGCATGCAGGGAGCCTGGCATGACCTGGCTTTTTAGTATGCATTCAGCAACTGCTTCCAGATGCTACACTCATTTTAGCCCTCTGACCCATCAATGGGGCAAAACTTACTTTTTAGCACACCCACCAATTACACACGCGCGCACACATCTGCATCCTCACAATGTACATTTGCACAAAATGCTCCTGACGCCACATGCATTGAATTGTGCTTATTGTTAGTCATTTCTTGTCATTTGTCATCAGGTTGACATTTATGTTAATGTGACCAAGTGTCCATTTAGTCAGTACAATACACTAATTTTCTCTGTGTACACCCTGATTTGAATCTGCAACCAAGAATTTCCAGGGTTTTCATTTTGAAACTAGATTATCCCCTAACAGCTTCTCTGAAAACAGGTCATTGCTCTGATTAGTGTGGAGAAACACCTCCAGGTTGCTTCCGAATCTTGGATTTCAACAGGTTTGGAAGTGCACGTGGCACTTCAACATACTTTCCCACAATATGTTTGTGGGATAGGTTACATCAAACCACCACTTACAGTACATTGAATACATTTGCTGGGCCTACAGCGTTGTGCAGCTTGATGTCCTCCATGTGCTTGCATATGTATATCTTTGTCAACAGCTGGAAGAAAGCGCCCCATTAGCTTAAGTCACAACTGCACTGAGAAATGCTCCCAGCTGCAAGGAGCTACAGCAGCCACGCTTTTCTTTCAGACGTGTTCTTCTCAGTTTTAGCTTTCTCGTTACGGCCTGGACAGCACATTGACGACAGAGCTGTCTTTGCGTGGAATTATTCGCAGGCACAGCATACTGTAGCAGGAGGAAACTTATGAATCTTTCATGAGGAGGAAAACATTCTTTCTCTTGAGGCATTGCTTATTATCATTTATCTGACGCCTGATAACAGCTATTTCATTTGAGGGGTACACAATTTCTGATAAGTTAGCAGCAAAACGAGTCAGGATTCTCGCTTCGGTATGTGATGAAAACACGTAATCAGCGAATTGTTTGTTTGTTTGTTCTCAAATGCCAACATACCACACTCCATAAAAAATTGCTTACTGAGTGGAGTTGGCTCTGTAGTGGTATTTTGTAACTTATAGCAAAGAATAGTCATTTCTCTTCATACAAAATTAACTTTTAACTTTCAAGCCGTATTCTTGTTTATGTCATCAACATATCATCTTATTAGCCTAGCTCAATGGTTATGGCTTTTTTTTACTTTGATATATATCCCAGTGGGTAGTATTATTCTGAGTTTTTTTCATAGCTTTATGTTTTGTTTTATCTCACGGATTTCTATTTTCTCACCTAAATACAATATGGATAAATATTTCATTGTCTAAAGCCTGGTCCACACGGCAGTATAAGTAGCCCAATTTTAGCCCCAATCCTCCCATCCCGACAATCGTGAGCATGCTCCGATTATCGTAATAGCTCCAAAGATAACCTTATCAGATATTCCTGACGTGTGCAGTGTATTCAGACTGATCTCAACTGCTCTGAAGGACGTCTGGGCCACTCCAATCTTAAATCGGGGATACTCAACATGTTGGATTGTTTTGGCCCGACGACTCACCGTGTGTGGTGCGCCCCAAGACAAACGAGCTCGCAGCCGGTTGACAGTGACATGCAGCCAATCAGAAAGCCGGTTGAAAAGGCGTGGACGAATCACAGTGGAGAGTCCAAAATCAAAACAGTCAATGGCGCAACAGAAAGTCCTTGCTTTGCTGTCTCCACTCCTTTGACCAACGCCTTTTCTTTTTATGTCGCCTTTTTGAGATTAAAACAAGTACAAACTATCACCACTGCCTCCTCTTTGTCCGCCATGCTTGTTTACTATGAAGTCATGTTTAATCTCGAGAGGTTTTGTAAGATTTTCCGTCTGACCTGGAAATGAAATTGTGAAATCGTTTATTGTGTGATGTGTTGAATTTGCTGTGTGTATGCACACCACACACTGTACATTCAAAACTTTTATACCCATGATTTTTTTAATTATAATGTGAGGGGGACAATTTTAAAATCTTGCCGTGTGAACCAGGTTTTACTAACAGGTATGTGTTTTTTCCCCCACTCGCGTTTGGATCCATTCCACTTTAGCTAAGTGTGTCTGTGGTTAGTATGTTAACGGTGCATTTTTACTGATCAAGCTATCCTCTTGATGGCTTCAAGGAAAGCACATGTTTGGTATTGGGCGCTGGCTGGGACTAGTCACACAGCAGAGGAAAAGGTAAAACTACTGAAGTACTAAAAATAGACTGGGTATAAAATCCTGTATCAATGTGAGGTCAGAAAAAATTGTATAAAAGTGAATGGGGAAAAACAAATTCATTCATAAATACTATGCCATCTAGTCACAAATGTATACCGTATTTTCTGGGATATAAGCCGCACCGTTATATAAACTGCACACACCCTATTTTTAGAACGTTTGGGGAAAATCTTAAATAAGCCGCACCTTTATATAAGCCGCACCTATCTATGTTGAAAACGTCTATATTTACTGCATTTACAGAACAATTATGAACTGTAAATGTACATGTATGTACCTGAGCACATTCTTTCCTAACAGTGCCTTTTAACACTGCAGCAACGTTGCCGATTAAAACAGAAGAGAACCAAGAGAAAATAAACAGTACTTATCTTCATTTCACTGCCGCTCCAGTTTGTCAGCTAATGTCCACCAGACTCCACCATTTATTGTTCTACTACATTCTACATATGCACCTGTCTCGTTTTATCTTAATAAAGTCAGCCAATCTAACACACGACGTGCTAATCAACAATAGCATTTCACATCGAAACAACAGAACAGACGTAACATCTGCCAATCGCATTCATGTGCACTTGAGGCACTAATGCAATAACCTAGTCTATGGCGCCCTTCGCCTGTTGAACTCCTCCACCTGCAGTCACATCCAGTTAATGGGAAACGTATTGTATCGAATTGTACTGTCATTCCGGTTAGAGCGCCCCGAGCGGTAGAAGAAAAATCCACAGAATAGCCGCACCGGACTATAAGCCGCATGGCTCAAAATCTAGGAAAAAAGTTGCGGCTTATAGTCCGGAAAATACGGTACATTTTGTCCAGCCAATTTTTATGGAGTTTTCTTTGAATGTAAAGATACAGAAGTGACGCTTGTTGTGTTTTCAACTTAATATTCTGCTCTTGTTGATGTTTCTGTTGTTGATGCTGAACAGAAACTAGATTGATATGACCCCGAAACGAGGCACAGCAGTGGAGCAACACCTTTTGAAAAAAAGATTAAGACGAGCCTGGAGTGCAAGAAACGCATCAATTCCCTCCAACTAACTGCTTGCTGGATCTGAATACTTGAGAGCGGTTGAGAGTTTGCACTGTGTATGCGCATTCATGGCCGTCGTGGGGAAGCGGGTAGAGTGGTGCGCTGCGTAAATAGAAATAGAGAGAAAGAGACTGGCGGCAGAAGCATGATGTATGCTTGGCTGGAGAGGTTAATAAAATTGAAGTTCTGTTATGATGAATAAGGAAGGGCTATAAAAGAGAATGTGCATCGTGAATCTCCTTGGTGAGAAGTACTGAACAGCCTGCTGAGCGCACCCATGGGACGACTTTTGATTTCAACAGCCCTCCCCAACACCCTGCATCGCACAGCAAAACGGGCCCAAAATCTCTTTGAATTGGACTGAAACAAAGATACGAGTCCTCCGTTCATTGCGCTAGAAAATGAGTAATACGGTGACGTGATTTTCCTCGGGAATGATTTGGACAATGAAACCACCAGTTCAGAAGGATTCTCTTCTAGTTATAGAACCTAATAGAACGGAACCCACATCATGGCTTTCCAGGAAATCAATATCATATATGGTATAGAGCGCTGTACATACAGCCCCTGTAACACCAAGGTCCTCATGAAAAGCGAACATTGTCGAACAAAGGGACTCCCTGGATACAGGTTTCTATATCAATCTTGATTTTTAGGAAATTTTAAGGCCTTTGCCTTCCTGTCTGTGTCTTGCATACAATACATTTCTCCTGCATTTTCATTTGTTACCTGTAGCTTGACTCTTACGGTGTAGTATTGGAATGACATTATGTCTAACGAGTTTCCTGTTGCTGGAAAGCAAGGCTGGTGAAAGGCAGAAAGAATGGCTCGGTCTTTGTAAGCGCAGGCATGGCAGCTGTTCATTTTTCGCCTGAGTTGCTTTGAGAAAACCTGCTTACCTTGCTGATGATAAATGCCTCCCTGCTCTCGCCTGTCTCCAGCAACATTTAAAAGCTGACAGCAGCACCACAACCTCAGGCCTTTAACTTCAGCCCGTCCATCCTCCTTCTGGTCAGCGGCTTCTTTAATAACAGGCTCACTATGCTAAAAGCTTACTTAGTCATATGCGTGGTTATGATTTAATGCTTATGTTTACTGACAGGTAAGACCTTTGTGACACTGGGATGCCCGGCAGATTATCACTGAGCCCTGATAGCATAGAGCTGTGGTTGAGCAATAGAGTAATAGC
The DNA here is from genome assembly GCF_054856515.1 of Filicampus tigris. Taxonomy (NCBI): domain Eukaryota; kingdom Metazoa; phylum Chordata; class Actinopteri; order Syngnathiformes; family Syngnathidae; genus Filicampus; species Filicampus tigris. The sequence continues at coordinate 12,216,846 of NC_141227.1, read as the reverse complement.
TTGTGATGGGCATGCATTCGGATGACTTATATCTATTTACTTTTGTAAGCAACCAGACATTGGACACAACATAATATTCGATGGTGTGCTGAGTCTGACTTCATTCTTTTGGCCCGAAGGTTTCCCTTCTAAACAGCTCCTGATGATAGCCTTGATGAATTGATTTTTTTTCCTTTCTTTACCCACAATGGAAGTCCACAATCTTTGTACTTTCCACCCTTCCTTTTCTATATTCAAGGTTTTCATCGTTTTCGCCCCGCTTGCGACACCTTCGTCCTCAAATACTCTCATTCACACAAATCATGTGTCTGCTTCTCCTTTTTTCCACCATCAGTCACTCAGGTGCTGGGGTGAGAGATTAATGACAGAAAAGTCATTGTCTGATTCTCTATTATCTAAACTGAACTGTCCCAGTTGGCTGTATTTTATCTTTAGGTGCCCAAGAGATGGCAGCTAGAATTTCAATAGATATATTACCGGAGAATAAGAAGGATTTCAGTGCTGAGGGCTGATGCTAAATGGAGCTGATGTGGCTATAAACAATGTAGTCATAGATCATATATATATATATATATATATATATATATATTTTTTTTTTTTTTTACTTTTTTACAGTTATCTTATAGTTTCTTTTCATCTTGTCCTCATGAGGATCTCTGGCGATCTGAAGCTAATCCCAACGGATTGGTCGCCAGCCATTCCGAGGGCCCTCCCAAAAAAGGCAGTGTGAATTGTTGTTGAATGTGAATTCTAATGCCTATGAAAAATTTTGAGTGTTCAAATAGCCCAACATGCTTGCGTTTGGAAGCCAAAGCAAAACCATGTAAGCATGGGCAGAACATCCACAGTTAATACGGTATACAACAATATACTTCATTATGTAAATTACACTATTATTCTAATAGATAGTAGAGAGGGCCCCAGCTGTTTTATGTTCTCAGAATGACGCTTACAGTCCCACACTTTGAGATCCCCCTTGTCATGTTGGCACTGATTTGCCATACACGTTGGATTTAGTTAACAATATCACGCAAACAAATTAAAAACACACATTTGTATACCTATCAAGTACAGTTTGTATTGGTGGACTCATTTGTACGAAACATGAAGACAAGAATTGAGACATGTTTTGATTTGTTTATAGAAAAGGATACAAAAGCCATTTTTGCTCATGTGTAAAACACAAAAGCGGTGCCACCTGTGATGATAATGTGTCGCACAGCGCTTATGAAAGAAATACCATAAGAGAGAGGTAATAATTAAAGTTAGTAGAAAAGCTGGATTCATCATATCAGTGCCCTTCTATGTGTACATATACATCAAGTACACTACAAACAACTGTACCTTTGCTCCAGGGTTACAACCAGTGATCTGTTTATTAATAAGATCAATAATGGAAGTTTATGATGAAAAATATCAACCAATTGGTTGCAATTCATTCGTATCATTCATAACCAATTCTATTTCCGTGTTTTAGTGCATACACATTACACCTCTGGCATCATAACAGAGAGACTTCTAAGGAGATAACCAAAGTTCAAACATTTCAACATATGAAGTGAATGTGCCACACGCCCTTTTGTTTCTAAAGTCACCAATAAGAAAAGAATGAAGAGGTAAAGAAAAACAAATGTAAAATGACATTGAAAAGTGTGGAAAGGGATTTGAACAGGAGGCAAAAATCAGGAGCAGGCAAAGTGAGGAGAGTAATAAATAGGACGTTAAAATCAAAGCAAAGTGAGAGAGCGCAAAGACTGGGTGGGAAGAGTAAGAGCCTCAGGCTGCGAGGCACCAGCCCAAGTATCATTGTCAATTAACTTTGCGACCTAGTAAAAATGTTCAGTCTATTTCAGACCATTAATGATGTGCATCATCAGTTCCAACTCACTTGGCCTGACACTAGTCTGCATCACATTAGTGTGCCCCCCCACAGTTCTTTTTTTTTTTTTTTTTTTCTACCACAGAGGAATATGCATGCAAAGGGTGACCTGTTCAAATCCTTCTTAACATGTTTGGAAATGATTGACATGATACTTTGCAATAACTGAAAATGGAAGAGGATTCCGGCTTGCAATTTATCACCCATTACAACTGTACTATAAAGGAGAGCAAAGTCTGCAAGAGGCGAGTACAGTAATTGCTTTTTTGAGGCAAGTTACCAAATGCTAAAAGTCAATTTTGTTGTTTGTGTGGTAGTTCGTTTTTGGGAAATCAAACTTCTTTATCTTCTGATTAGTCGTGTTTTAGGTGTTGTATTTTCATTTTGTGAAGTCCTTCAACAGTGTTGCCACCGTTACCTTGAAAAAGTACCTTAGTTTCGTTACTGATTATTTGATTTAAAAGTAACATAGTTACTTTATTGATGACTTGATTTTGAAAGTCAGTGATTATTACCCGACCTAGATACTGTATTCAATCTTAATGCAGTGAGTGTGGTGAACACCGCAGGATGGAAATTGGCATTGTTTCATTAGACTGGGATATTGCTAAAAATACAGCACTCTGAGGAGAGTGTTCTCCTCTTCCATCAATTCCGTTCTGATTAAGGCCACGGCCCTGCCTTAATAATCAATTTCCTCTCGTTAGTGCAAGTATAATTGGCATCCTCATTATGCACCAATTAAAATGTGTCAATAGCTCGTCTAGTTAACCATTCAATTGCTACAAGGTGCATGGTAATAAGGTCCAGTCAGTAATGATTAACAATGCATGAATATCAAATAATCAATTCTGTGGCCTGAGCAGCATCATGTTGAAAACCACAGCTGTGGCAATTATTCATTTTATGTATTTGCTTGTTTATTTTTGCAATGCTTCAGTCACTTATTTAAAGCAACCTGTAGTTGTTAGATCTTGAAAAATCTGCTTCAGTATAACACCAAAATAGACACCCCCAGCAATCTATCCTGCTGTTTGAAACTTGTTCTTTTCACATTGTTCATTTTTTTTCATGCTGTCAGCTTCTGAATGTAAAAGGAAATGAGAAGTAGAGTCAAGGCTATAGCAAAATGAAAGTACCTATAGGTCTATAACTTGGAGCCTGCATGCTGTCACCTTTCAGAGTGTTGATGTGGGCACTGGCAGGTTCTCAGTCTACTTCAGTTATCCTGGGCATGTGTTGCCTTGTGCCATCCAAATAATATACCATACTATTAAAATAAATGAGAAAAAAAAAGATCTTGACACCCAAAAGTAAAAATTTATTTGGTACTCTTAAATATGTGGATTTTTTTTTTTTTTCGGTTCAAGGTTTACTTCGCAGCTCTGGCAAAACGTGTCACCCTACTCTCCGTAGCCCTAACAAGGATTTTCTTTGACACTGCACTGTCACCCTGGCAGTGCAGAGGCGGGTGACGCATGCTTGTATGGTGTGTCAAGGGAAGCTGGCATGGTGTTGATGGCTGTTCACTCAGCTTGAGAAGCAAAAATGTGGCCTTCATTACCAACAAGGAAGTTACGCACACTTTAGCTTAGGTTTGTTTGTCTTCTAATTTGTAACATGAAGCTTTATTTTTTTAAACGTTGAATGGACATTTTTACAAGATTTTTTTTTTTTTATCTGTAAAGTGTATGCAGGGTCAGGAGACATAATATGGACTGATGTTTAAGGGTGGAATTTATCTGCAACACAGTGTGTTTGCAACCATCAGCACAATTATGGGTCAGGATTCTTCTAAAATAGGACCAGTGGACAGAGACAATCATACCTTATCTTTTTGGGGGCTCCATACAAATTTCTAGCTGGGAAAGATACGGCTACAAGCTGACAGGCGTGTTGCACACTGCCTAAAAAAGTCAAGGTCAATATTTCTTTCACCTAGGTAGCACAATTCTTATTGCCTACCCTTTCCAAAGCATGTAATTATACACGTATATTTGAGTTACACACTAAATTTTGGGAGAAAAATTACCTCTATTTACATACTGTTTTTGATATATGGAAGGCCTTGACTTGAATGAGGAGATGGATCTACAGTATGTTGTGCTTCTTCTCACATTGCGCAACCATCATCGACAATGTGCATAACGTATTGCTGGAAAATGGAAACTAATTGTATCCCTCTGCGACTTAAGGCAAAAAGCGGTTGAATATGTACACGGAAGTCCCGCCTCTGCATCCTTGATCATCCAATCACAAATGATTGACGTGGTAGCCTAATAAACGTCAAAACATTTTATTTAACCACACACAAAAAAATAAGATAAGTATAATTTCATTATGGGTCTGGAATGGATTAATTGCATTTTCATTCATTTCAATGGGAAACGTTACCTCAATTAATGAACGTTCCAAGTTACAAATGGGCTCATGAAGCCTATTAAGGATGTAACTTGAGTTTGCACCGCAGTTTTAAGTAAGCGGGACAGCACTCCCCCACAAGTTAGCTTATGATTTTTAATGGGTGAAAAGTTGTAGCATGTATAATATTAGGAAATAAGTATGTATAAACACAACTTTTGAGAGATGTTTTGTGTTTTTTGCCTGACATTTCATCTCACTTTTCACCACATAGTCTGCCTTGATTGATCCAATGCTGTATCTTAGCTTGCTGGCAGACGAGACTTGATCCTGAATTGCAAATACAGTGACTGATATATGCCTCACCTACTTCACACTCGCCAAATCCCTCCTTGTGACAGGCCTTGTTCAAAATGAAAATGGGACATTAGAGCAGCAAAAGCGAAGTTAAGACATGATCTATTTAATACCGTATATAGAAAAAACAGCCCTGCTATTCATTGTCTAGACAAATAGAAGATAAGCTTCGCTCCTCTGAGGTAAAGTACGGTCTGTTTCTTTCTCAAGATATTTTAAGTAGTCCTGCCATCAGGCAAATTGGATTTAAAGGATGAATTTGAGCTCCATGTTAGCAAAAAAAGTGGCCCACTTCAATAAAAAAAAGTAGAAGTAGGAGAAAAATAACCCTCCAAGGTGCATGAAGGAGAACTACAAATTCCAATTACTCGAAAACTGATGTGAAATGCTGGGATATTAGCATCAGCTGAGATTAATTAAATGACACTGATTAAGACTATTGCAAAACATGGCAAACCCCAGATACCATGCAGATATCCTAACTGTGCTCATTATGGAGATGACCTTCAAACAATTTGAGTGGATTCTGAAATTAAGTGCTCGGAAAAAAAAAAAAAAATCAACCTCTTCCATGACAGGCTCCACTGCCTGCCTAAAATCAGGGCAGGATAAGTGCTATGTATGGATGGATAGATGCTGTAGCTCTGAATGGGAGACAAGCGAACTTCAAATATACTGTATTTTCATAAAGCGGCATCTTGCTATTTAATTTTATTTGTTGCTGTGGACAGAAGATGAACACTGTTTTTCAATACTAGCAACATTATTTGTTTGTTTTTTCATACAAGATATATATATATATATATATATATATATAATAAGAATAAGTGGGTTAAAGGAAGTGATATTGATTTTTGGTTATCCAATAAAGAAGAAAGATTAGAGAGGTGAGATGAATTTAAGAGTTGCAGCTATTTTTTTTTTTCAGTGTCTCATCTTCAGCCTGACAAAAAAATAAAAAATAAGAATCAAATTGTTGAAGACTTAAAGATTACATCTTTTTTTTTTTAAAGGAAAAGTTAGGGTTCTAGGTTATAGCAAGTATCATTAACATAACACCAATGTTAACCATGTTTTTCATCTGAAATTGTGACTTTGGGTTATCAAGGCTCTCCATGCAACCCATTCTCAGACAGGAAGTTGTATTAAACCATTTAAAGACAACTGGTGTGTTGATATGGGGAAAATTAAGTGCCAGGATTTTTCAGTTAGCACAACTTTGAAAAAAATAAACATACTAGTCAATATAATATAATTCAATAAATGCTTAGAGCACAATTCTCTTCAGAAGACCTTGATAGTCTTGATATTTCATTGTACCCTGCAAAGATTCAAGACTGACTGAAGACAGAGTATATTCATCCATTATCTGCTGATTTTAGCGAGGGGCAAGCAGCTGTTATCATTAGCTGGTAGTTCAGCAGCTGTTCCTTGGCTTACTTTTATTTTATTTTTTTTTATTTTTTCTACTTTTTCAATATTGTTATTGTTATCTAGATGAAGTGCATTAAAAGTTGCCATTTGGAACATCCATGGTCTGACACCTTTGACAAGATAATTGAACTTGTAACGTAATCTCTTGAGGAGTTCAAACAGTGAACAAATCTAGCGGAACTGAGCTCAGCAGAACAAGCTAGCTCGAATTACATATTTATGAGCAGAGAGACCTGATTATCACAGGGTATCTCATGCAAAGCACGGACCTGGAATATCCAAGTCAGTGTATTTGATTCTAGAGTAGAACATATTCCTCTGTGATTTGTTTCATATATCCAAAGTCAACCGTGATTAGTATTATTACTAATTATTCATATTTAATATTGGCCTTTTAGGGTAGGTATAAAGCGAGCCAATATTACCCACATTGTTAACTCATTCAACCAGTTGCACTTTATCCCTCAGTATTTTGTTTCTCTTTGATCGTACTATGGTAGATTGGGGCGCATACTGTATACAGCTAAATGAGGCATGCTGGCATGCTCGGGGGTAAGGGGGAGGAAGTCCTGGTGGAGAGGACAGAGCTGAAGGTCGACTCACCCCGACTGCTCGCCAGCTGTCACAAGTGGACAGACAGCAGAATCACCTTAAACCTGAATTGATTTCTTTGAGTGAGACAGAATGAAATTTCAGATATATGTTGACCTCTCTTGATGGAATGTGTCACCGCAGAGCTGAAGATGGAGCCAACGAAAGGCTTATAAAATAGCAAATGTCATTTTAGGAAGAGATGAGCAGTTTCTGGCTTTTTTTCCTCCAACTTCTGTTATCGACTCTCTACTCGGAATACCTACTTTTTTTTATACTACATATTTGTGTATGGGGGCGGCACGGTGGTCGACTGGTAAGCACGTCCGACTCACAGTTCAGAGATCGTTCAGAGGTGTGGAGTTTATATGATCTCCCCGTGCCTGCGTGGGTTTTCTTCCGGGTACTCCGGTTTCGTCCCACATTCCAAAAACATGCTTGGTAGGTTAATTGGACACTCTAAATTGCCCCTGGGTGTGATTGCGAGTGTTTTTTTGTGTCTGTGTGCCCCCCTCTGTGGCTGGCAACCAATTCAGGGTGTCCCCCGCCTACTGCCCGAAGACTGCTGGGATAGGCTCCAGCACTCCCCGCGACCCTTGTGATGATAAGTGGTATAGATAATTGTGTATGTTCTTGCTACATCTCTTCGGTGATGCTGCATGATTTATACATCGTAAGCTTAAACTATAGGTAATAGTACATAAATCTGCTGCTATTCCCTTTGAATCCTCATTTAGGGATTTATTAATTTCAAGATACTCTAAAGATATTTGATGAAGCTCTCCTGCAAAAAAGGCGTTTGATAAAGTCTGCAAGCAATGGAAACAATTTCAAGCCAACTTCACAGATAATTAGGCACTTTAGCCGGTGGCTTTGATTTTGAAAGGAGCTGAGCTCACAGCAAATGCACTCTTACCTCAGCACACTGGAGATACCATCGCAATGAGACGAAGGTTTGGTTTGCATTTTCAGAACGTCAACCTCGCAAAACTACCCACCCTTTTACCATATGTGACACATGAGATGGAAACAGAAGATGTTTACAGTTTTATTGGAATTTCCCAGTTTTGTATGTGTCTGTTGGCAGGCCTCATTAAAACCGTCTTACCTTTAGACTGCATTTCGCATTTTTTTAAAGCCATTAGCCTTTAAACTACGATTATCTCACATTTATATTAGCATTAGTATCTTCTTTGCAAAATGACTATTTATTTTTTGCAGATAGTAATTATTTAATGGTTTTAACAGTTTAACTCTGTGCTTTCCTGAGTAAAGTTGTATAGTTGTCATATAAAGGAATTATGGCATAAATCTGAAACAGCAAATCTAATAGCAGACAAAAGCTTTTGCACAGTACTGTCATCACATGGACTCCACTTTTGTTTTTGTCAGTGGTCTTTGTGCATCTAAATGCATGAGGGGAGCTAGTTTGTTGATGCAGTTGCATGTTATGACGCCCTATTGAGACTTGATCCAGTGTGCCAACGTGATGTCTTAATCATATGCTCACCAGAATGCTGAAGAGTGATGAGCACATGCCCACATTTTTAGTGTTGCTTCATTGATTCAAAAAGTAAAAAAATGGCCATTATTATTATTATTATTATGTGGTATTGTGAAAGCTATGTGGCTTTTGGATGAAACAACAATACACATATAGGCTGGAAGTCTATGTCTCTGCGACAATATCTAAAACGTCCTCCTCCTGAATCATTGTTCATCAACCAATGCCATTGCCCAAACAAGTAAACCAAAACATTGAATATGCAGGCTTCAGTGGCTTGAAACACACAAGTATAGTATAATGTGTTTGCCGCAATCCGCATCACTGAGTCTTTCTGACATACTCTGGTTAATAACACATATGACTCTTCTGCTTCACTTATGAGCCTGGAATGTCTGTTTTCTAGAATCCCACTGTGTTTTAATTTTGAGATTTACTATGGATTTGCTGCTTTCTATGCATTCAATCTCAATGATGCATACATACATTCACAGTGTCATATGGAACATTTTCCTGTAGCTGTCATTGCTGAGGAATGGATGAATAACTGCATAATGTACAGTCCGTGGAGCAGAAATATATGCCGCAAAAAAGGGGGAGTCATTTTCTTGTGCCTAATTCTTCCATTAGCTCTGTAATTTCATTAACAAAGCTTAAAAGGGAGAAGCACAAGACTGTCAGGGGTAATTAAAAGATAAGGTGGAGAGAATGGCCTGCATGTCCTTGCTACACGAAGACATTTAGCCTCTGTAGTGAGATCATAATATTCTCTCAAGTCAGCCTGCTCATGTGCACATACATGAGATGCACACAAAGACGTACTTAAGGGATGCCAGAGGTTCTCCTCAGCCTGCCAACAGAGCCTCGGAGGCTCGTGCGGTGTAGAATGATGGGTCGCAGTCCTGTAGCGTTGGGCTATAAAATATGTCTAAATCACAGCCATGGTCATCATAAACGACTCATAAATGAGCACTGAGGTAGGCTATTCATATTTTGCAGGAATTGGGGCGAAGGGTCGACACCATGGCAATCTACATTTCTGTCTTTGCAGAGTGGGCAATAAAATGGGTCCAGTAAACAGTTTGTGGTTTAAATCTTGGGTTGTTTGACCTTTCACATCTATAACTTGGATGTGCATTAGCTTTAATAAAGAGTAGGATGCTTCTGCTATGCTTTTGTTGGCATCGGTGGAAGAAAGAAATGCTGCTACTCAAGCATTTGCTCTGCAGTGTCTGTTTTGCAGCTTTATTGCTACTAAAACAACTATGCCTATGGTTGTATAATGACTGCAGATGGGGACATTTAACAAGCGACTGACACCCCCAATATTACGGCAGCTACTCCACCCTCCAGCTGCGAGGATAAGAAGCATTAAGAAACAGAGGCGAGATTAGAGGAGAATGGTGGATCAACTTCATCAGTTAATTAAACTCTATTGCAGCTTGATGAGCAATTAATCAAGGCGCCATGAAGAATGTCAGGCAAGGATGAATTTTCTGGGTGTGCTATGTATGCGTCATACAGTATGCTCCCATGAGGCAGCACAAGTGAGCAGGCCTGAGTTTGCAGTATGGCCATGGTTTATATAAGCAGCTATCAATCACTCTGACATTAGCCCATGAGATACTAAACCCCCGGGATTGGGATCCTCTCAGCACGTGATGGAACTGCATGCTTACGTCCTACCAATTTGAAGAAATGTTGATTTTTTTTTTTTTTTTACATGATAGAAATAGGCAATGTGCCTGAAATAATGTACATGTTATGTGCAGGCCTCTGGAAGGACAGGTAGCAACAGTTACTTGTATTAATGGATGAATATTGACTCTAAATACATGTTGTGGGCAAAAGTTGAAGGTCAATTGAACTAAAAATGAAATATGAGTCGGTCATCCTTATCCAGATAGAGCATCTCCCACTTCTGGGAAGACTTTCAACAACAGATTTGATCATGTTTGGTGAGGTCAGAGGTTAACTAGCATGTGCTCCCTGTTCAAGTCCTCACCCTCAAGTGCTTATCTTTCATCTTAAAATCTGTCTCGATATCAGATGGTTTCTATTGTCTTTTTTTTTATGGTATGGACATTTAAGTTGTAAACCTTAACAAGGTCACGGAAAGACTTAAAAATAAATTGGATGGAGCTATTTAAAGCATGATTTTAATTTAGTTCATCCCTGAAGACTGTCGGTCACTAAGAGGCTCAGTATTAATGTGTCCAGATTTTGAAGGTCTCGTGTTGGTTTTATCTCTCGCAGATACATGTCTTGGACTAAATGTTTAAAACGTTAGTATGAGGGAGGGTGCTGCTCACTGCTGCTCACTGCACAGCTGCAGTCTCAGGGACGCTTCCTGAAGGGTTTTGGGGAGCAAATCACTCAACCTGACGCAAATTAACTCATAGGCAAGGTTTTACTGCCACATCAATGTCTGCCAATCGTCCTCCCACACTTCTCACACAGCCCCACAAGCATGACACGTGGCCTACTACATTAGATTTTGTGAATTATTTTTCCTCGAATGAGACAGTGAATCATACAAGTACTCCATCAGGTTAGGCAACCTGGACATGACCACAAATGCACAAAAAATTGAATTAATGATTTTGATTGTGCTCTCAACTCTGCCTTTTTAGAGAAGGTCGGAACTATCTTAACTCAAACGGAACAAGGACCAGGTTGTGTTGGAAAGCAGTTCATTATTTAATTTAAGAGCGTTATGGCAAGAGACTAAGATGCAGAGCAGTGTTGGCTGTGCTGACTGGATAATGACATGCAGAGTGCTGCAGTTCTACCACAGGTTTAGCTTCCAACCAGATGCTCATTTCATCGAATCTCCAAAGAGGCTTGCGCTTGCATACACACTCATTGAAAATTGATTAAGCAGTACATATTAACAACTTGGACCATAAATTGTTCAAGGGACTTGCCTCACATAGAGATCAGCAGGCTGAAGTCAAACATCAGTAAGACGTACTGTTCCTCTTAATCGTCAGCAGTTACGTTTGGGAATTGTAAAGCCATACGAAAAAAAGTTAAGAGAGTGCCCTATGAGTTTAAATGACAATGCAAGTATGAGATAAGGTATGCACTGCACTGTCAAAACACAACTTGTTTTATTTTGGGCTAAAACATTCATTTACATTGGCAGAACTTTAAAATATACATGATTCACATTTATGGCAACAGTGGTAGTTAACACAACAAAGCAGTAAAGTTGTTTGCTCCAAAACATATATATTATATATTTAATTTGGGGGTGCAATACAAGGGACAACAGTTCTGTAATCTCTTATTTCATTGTTGTGAAATGCGGGAAACAGCAAAACTTTAAATATTTAATTCAATATGTAATTCAATTAAACGTTTGTTGCCTTGAATTTTGAGTTGGCCAAATTTTTTTTTTTCAGTGCACGGTTATTCATTCTATTAATTACCCATTTACAATACAGTTATTTGTGTGGAATTGATTATTGATTAATCAAGTTTTGAAGCCATTGGGGCAAATTGGAGCACAGCATGATGATGATATATATAATGAAGTCTCAGTCATTATAAGTATTAAGTATGTAAGTCAATTAAAAGGCCATTTTGAAATGAAAAAAAACAACAACTCTCTAACCTGTTGCATTTTGTGTTCTTCTTGTTCCAGGAAAGAGGAAACATTGCTGTTGTGTTTAATGTTGGAACGGATGACATTAACATAGAAGAGACATCAAAGTTTGTAAACGACGGAAAGTACCATATAGTCAAGTTTACAAGGAGTGGGGGTAATGCCACTCTCCAGTTGGACGATCTACCCGTCATTGAGCGCTACCCCCAAGGTGAGTGACCCACTCTCCCTTGAGTAGCATGTATTTGCTAATTGACTAAAATAAGATCAAACAACTGATTTCGAACTGCACTTGTTATGATTATGTAATCTTGTTGGTTATTCTCTTTCCAGCAGCTGTGTAGAATAATACCAGTGTTTTCATACATGCTTTAATCTCATTGTGCATATCAATGTTTCTTAACATTGTTTTGTTTTCTTACCAAATACAACTTTTCCCAAACGCCGCCCACGCTGTCGACAGTGTAATTAATACATTGTGTAGATTAAAATATCCCTACATGCTACACTTAGTGTGTTACCAATGCTTAAATCTTAATTGAGAGTTAATAGTGCAACAGTAAAATTAAATGAAATTGAATTACATGTATATAGTTGCTGAACCTGTTGTGTGTTTTTGACATAATATGAATGGATTCCTTGGCTAAGGAAGGACCCAGCAACACTGGTATTTTTCTGTGCAATCTCTACATGTCAATGATGTGAATGCATTGATTGTAAATGTATAGAAATGTCACAGTGGTTATTATTGTACTATATGAACTGCATAAGTCCTTGACAAAAGCTACTGTGGATAAATGAATGTCAAACATCGAGTGTGCTCCAACTTACAGGACATACATCTTGATGTTCCACTTCTAAATATTAATTAAAATAAGTACACCTGAAGAGTGTGCTGTCCAGCTCCAAATCAAGATCATATGTTTGAGTCTGAGCGTGAATTAAATGTCTGGGCAGTAGGACAAATGTTGTTGTTTTTTTCAGAATGTTTACTGACCTTTTAGCGATGACTGCAGCATCCATCCAAAAGTAAGATGGTCAAATGTTCTCAATCCATCCTGCTCGCCTCGGGTAAAACATGGACAGTAATACTTTTGACATGTTGCAGACGGGGGAGAAAGCACGGTAGGGTTAATAGTCAGTCCTGGAGCAGCAAACAAGCAGACAGTGCTCATGAAAGAAAGAAGCTGGTTAAAGCAACTTTGTCTGCCGGTTTTGTTACTTAAGAATGATCTATGTGTCAACCTTATCTTGCTGTAGCTGTAGCTCAATGTGTAATGACTCTGTTGTCAATCACGGACATTGGTGTTTTCTATAATACAATGCTGTTAATTATCCATCCCTTTTATCAAGGGAGCCTCTGAGGTTGAATACAATCTGTTCTGGAATGCTAGACAATGTCCGAGTGATTGGGATTTTGAAACCAGTTTTCCCAAAGGAAATAGTGGGTTATAACATAATACACAAGTGAAAATAAGTAATACAGCTGGTAATATTAAGAAAATAAATAAACAAAATAGAGATGGTCAAGACCACTTTTATCAGACCGATACGAGTACTCAACTCTTGAGTACTCATCAATACTGATACGTAGTAACCGATACCACTAGTACTTTTCAAACCATCTTTATTGAAGTAAACCAATGACGAATAATTTCAAAGAAAGACCAATATATTCCAATATAGATGTATGGTATTTTACAAAAGCGCTTCGACTGCCGAACAACTGAAATGTGTTAGTTTAACACATTTTAATAATGTGCAACAAAAAAGCAAGTACCTTTTTTTACAGTGTAACGGCCCAGCACAGCAACGATCCCATCAAAGGTAATACATGTACTATGAAAATAGGTCATAATTCTGTCAGTCTCAATCAATTTTCATGAAGTTTACTTCTTTGTCAACACCAAAATGTGTGTTGTCAATACAGAACATGCATCCTTGTTGTTTTTTCTTTTTGTGACATCCACAATCATGGAACGCGGCAACACTTTGCCCGTACGAGCTTTAACATCGCCGTAGGCACAGGCATGTATATCAAACCTATTGTTTATATCTAGCATAATGACGGTAAAGCGAATAAGTGCATAAAATGCATTGCATGGCGCAATACATTTAAGCAACAAAGTTATAAGGGCGTTAATTCTTGTCACATACATGTGTTTGTTTTATAGTAGTTGAATGTGTGTCATATTTAACTGTCACATTTGTTTGATTGATGTTTTTTTTTTAAACAAACCGTAAATTTAGTTTGTGTTCAAAACAGTGACATTCAGGTAAATTCCTACTAAGCACTCAAATAAAAGTTATGAAGATATACATACTTACAGAAATTGCATCATAATGGGTACATGAGAGGGTAGACAGTTACATAGCCGTACACGCCGTCGTGAGTACATGATACCTTCAAATAAGGCCGGTATCTGCCCGATACGATACCTAATATCGGTACTCGCCCATCCCAGTACTAGTTGAGGCTGCCCCTTCTTTTCGAATAATTGTAGCAAACACAAAGAATTCACTTCAAAATAATTGGTTCTGAACATCAACATTCCGAATTACGCAACATTTGGGGCAATCACATTTCGAGGTCCCACTGTGGTCCAAATGTGTTGTAATCAACTGAAAAGTATTTTTAGAAATGTTTACCCAAGTGTGTTGAAACATGCCCCTTACCAATGTTTCTTTGTTTTTTTAATTCCGACGTTAGGAGGTTTATTGCACACTAAGCACATCCAATTACAATTACTGTACAATTTCTCCCCTTTACCTCCAGCACACAAAGCCATTATTCACTTAGCCCGCCTTTCGTTTGACAAGTATCTATGTATGGCGCTAATACACTCATAATAGTAGCCCTTGGCCTTGGCCACTCACAGATCAACAGTTACTATAATAGAGCAAAGTAGACAGCAAAAATGATGGTTGGAAAGCCCAACAGACAGAAAGATGCAGATTGCATCAGAGGGAGCAATCATTCCGAAAGCAGGGCAGTAATTGTTCCACCTAGACTTATATTGCTGTCATCGTAATCTCATTAAAAAGCCTCGTCCTTCATACTTAAGAGGGCCCATTAAAAATCTTTAGCGTAATTATTCTAATCTAAAATTCAAAGCTCACGCGTAAATGCATAACTCCCCTTCTGTTTGCTGTACTAGATGCTTTTATTCTTGCTCTGCTTTACGCTACACACAAAAGGCTGGACTGCAACCAAAACAAGAAAGGGAAAAAAGGGCTTCTTCTCCAGAGTATTGGCCATGAAAGTAATACCAACACAATGGTGTCGCCATGCCCACAGGGCACCATGCAGCATCCTATTACGGTACCCAATGAGCATGCACTGCACACAAAGATAATAGAGAAGTCCCTGCCTGGCCTTATTCTTTTTACTGTTATCAGTACACAGTGCACTTACATGACTGACCCTGCTTTCCCTTCCCACTCTCTCTGTACCTTTTACCTCAAGATGACCATCCCTGCCCCCTCTGTCCATCTCACCCACTATCCGATTTTTTTTCCTCACCTTGCAGTGTGGAGTCTGATTTTCAGGATGCAGAGTGGGTTGAAGGTGGTGGTTGGCTTTTTTCTTCAAAGAGTCATAGCTGCGTTTTTTTTTTCCCACCTCTCTTCTGCTCATGAACCTGCTCAGCCTTAATTAATTAATCAAAAATAATAGTGAGAATTTTCCCAGCTTTGCCTTTTATAAGTGTTCTGATTCCACTGATAGAAGAAATGTCCCAGTATCTGTATAGTACTGACAATTTTGTTACAAAAGACAAAAAGAAACGAATCAGACCAAATCAGGTCATTTGGAACAGCTCAGCTGAATTGCTGCTGTCTGGAAAAGTAGATAAGCTTGGCCATCTCATACAAAACCAAATCACCACTAGGCAACAGTCACAGGCTCTCTTTGGTGGCCCAATGAATGGACTCGCCTGCAGCCCTGTGGACGGCATTGTTCATGTGCCACAGTGGGGATCAATACATTATCGTAACGTGATTATGTTCTCCTTTAATTGACCCCGGTATGAGACTGACCAGGTATGGAACCCAGCCAAACTAGTAGAGTGCAGAATAGTGAGCATGATTTGTACACAAATAGAGACATTTTTGATTATCTGTGTGCATGGTTAAGAGTGCGTCTGCGTGTTACTGTGTGCTCACATGGGCCTTTCTTCATTATTTGTTTTTGCTTAATGTAAGTTTTCCTCAATTCTGTATCGCGATAGATGTTTTTGCGTATTAGCTGTATTGTGGTTGCATCGTTATGGTTACACGACATAAAACCAACTCACAAACTTTTAAGGGGGGTCTAAACACAAACATTGTTTCTGCAAGATTATGATGTATGTGCCCCCACTAGTCTAAACACGTTAGTCTGATTATTATTGTGTTCGCGGAGTAAGAATTAAACTAATTATTTTATCAACTTGCATCCATCTCAGGGGGGGCATGTTAAACAAATACATTCTGGTATCGACTGAAATTAACATCACAATGATTCAAACTGTGCTTGTTGTAATTATGACATGAGCATCAACCCATAGTTATGCTAGTTATTGCAGCATACACGGGGAACCCGCTAACCGGTTTTCCGAATTTGGTCACGTGACGTTCGCAATGCAAGCAGTAGTGCCGTTAGTTTCCATGCACAACAGAAGGCGATATTGTCTCACATAGCCGCCCTCTGAGATGGATGAATTCTTTTACAAATGCAATTTCAATCACAATACCCTGTTTAGATTATAAGGTACAGTGTTCAGGATGCACATCAATATTTAACAACCGACACCATTGTGCAAATTGTTTATTATTTATGTATTTGTTTTAGCCACATAAGAATGAAATTCTTTGGTCCCAAAGCCAAATTATTCCAGGCTATATTTCCCATAATGTCATATTCTATTTCCTAACAGCTTGTACATCTTAAGGGCCATGATGGACATTTACTCTCAAATGTTGTTTAAAGATGAAAAAGAAGAAACATAATGTACTTCAGGGTTAGCTATAATAAGAATGTACCTCTAAAATTTTGAAAAAAAGCAAATAACCGGTGACAACTTGACACAATCTGCAGCCAAATTCATGAGCTCAATCGACAAGTTTTAAATCCTTTTCAAAGTTGCTGAGCCGTTGTAGTCATTCAAGCTGATGTGATGAAAAATGTGTCCATTTTTTTTCTTTTTTTTTCTTCTTTTTTTTTTAACCACCAAGACCTCCT
Organism: Filicampus tigris; assembly: GCF_054856515.1. NCBI lineage: Eukaryota > Metazoa > Chordata > Actinopteri > Syngnathiformes > Syngnathidae > Filicampus > Filicampus tigris. The sequence continues at coordinate 12,199,889 of NC_141227.1, read as the reverse complement.
CTCCCTCAAGTCTCTGTGCTCCGGTCTGCTCGGAGGCCATTCACCTCCAAAGCATTGTTAGCTACCAAATCTTTAATCTCCACTGAGTGAATTAATATAGTTGATGGAACAAACATTGTCAATCTGCAAGAAGAATGAAGCGGACTGAATTCAATCTCTGCAGACAATAGCAGAGGGGAAAGCACTCACTCTTTAGCTCCGGTGAAGTTAGTGGACCTGAAAAAAGGTTGATGCAGAGTTTGTCCTCATTTATGCCGAATGGTCCTCCAAAGTAAAAGTGCAGGTTGCTTTAGAATACTGTATTGCTTCTCTCTCCGTGGCATTTCTTTACTGAATGACACTATTCCACCCACAATAGCCGTTCTCACGCAAACATGTGACAGTCACTTGTCCCCGTAGCTTTTGTCAAATCCATTTTATAGAACAACTATGCAATATAAATCTTTCTACATTGTTTTCTCTGACTGAATAGTTTTATTGTTCAATGTATGACCTGTTGTAAATAGACATTTATTTCCTGTCAACTAGGCTATTCATTACGAGATTGGTATTTGCAATGTGTTAAATTTATCTTGCTTTTAAAACCAGCAACTAAGGGTGACATATATTTTTTTTAAATGTATGTACATAACTAGCATAAAGCATTTTAAAATGTTCAGAATGAAAAGACAAATGTGTTGGAGATAAGGCTTGAGTATGAAACTTGTAATGTGGTTTGTTTTTTAACATAGCTTTCTTAATCTAAAGGATGAAACCATTTAATTTCAATTAATGTAGGCCTAAATAAATTAAATGTTTGTTTAAATAATGGTTGATTAAATATTTGTTATAAATACACTAAACATTTTCAATATAAAACATGTAAATGTGCAGTTGTTTAGCTATACCAGTATGAACATTTAACCTTTGACCTTACAGATTGTAACCACTGAAATGTCTCTTTAAACTTTAAAGGCAACAATGATAACGAACGCCTGGCGATTGCTAGACAGCGAATCCCATTCCGACTTGGTCGAGTAGTTGACGAATGGCTACTCGACAAAGGTAAAATCACTGATTAAAATTTCAAATAGAATAATTTGATCATAACTAAGTTGTTGCAATATTTTGTAAACACTAAACATAAAATAAAACATGAATAAAATAAATGATTTGAGTAGTTAATATACTAATGTTACTGTTCAATAATGTATTTATTTTGTAGTCAGCTGTTTTAATACGTGTGTGAACTTATGGTTAAAGGGACTATAAATATGAATTTAAATCTCAACATTGTTAAAATTTCTATAAATTCTAGTAGCCTTTTGCTGTAAACTTCTAAATGATAAATATAAATTTAGTATTTATAATTGTCTTGTTTGTTTTTATTTTTTTGTGAAACATTTTTTGAAACTATATTTTTTCACAGATTTGTGCCTTTTCATTTTTTGGTGATTAAACTGCCAGAAATTATAAATAGACAACAATATGAATTGGCGGCAGAATTTTGGAGTCCCTTTAACATATTTTGTTAAGATGTATAGGGCTTTATATCAATGAACTGTAACATTAAAACAAACTGAGTGCATGCTTTGATTTTACAATGTAATAACCAATTCATGTTTCACATAAAATGTGAAATGACCCCCTTTATGTTTTATTGCTTTGTTCATTTTGTTCTAATCAATTGTCATATCACATTTTTCTTGTGTTTGTTTATGTTTTTGTGTTTTTCTTCATGCTTAATTAACCTTATGGAGTTGACTATTCTTTGATTGTGTTTGCTAAAAGGAGTCTGGATGCCTCCTACTAGAATGTCATATCATCACTTATAATTTCCATGCTTGCTCTGTTCCAAGTTCTTAAATCTTAAAACTTGAAGTAAAACATGCTTATAGAAACAAATATGAACGCATCATTGGTTTCTATAAATTTTGTACATATATATGCCATATTGTATGTACCGGTATACAATATTAATATTTCTTATTGCCGCATCATAGTGATAATTACTGAATCAAAATGTATTTTATTATTTTCATGAGACTAACCTTTTAGCAAAGCTGCTTTTTTTCTTATTTGCATTTGTGTTTTTTCACAAAGCAGGCATGTCATCATAGTAACTGCAATAAATTGCCAGGGTTTGCTTCTACAACCCGTAATTTATTGGTCTCATTAGCCACTGGCGAGTAATTTGTCTTTTTGTCTTATGTTGTTTTTGTTGTTGTTGTTGTTGTTGTTATTTTTGTTTACTTAAATTGTCTACAATCCAACAGATTTGTATATGTAACATTGTTTTCCCACAGGGCGGCAGCTCACTATCTTCAACAGCCAAACTACCATACAGATTGGTGGCTGGGAGCGAGACCGGACTAGATCCTTTCAGGGCCAACTCTCAGGCCTCTACTATAATGGCCTGAAAGTGTTCAACATGGCCGCAGAGGGGGACCCCAACATTAAGATCCAAGGCAGTGCACGGCTTGTAGGGGAGTCGCCTTCCTCTATAACACCACAGTCAAGCACTACAGCCAATCGGTCCGAAAGTTCCACAACTATTATGGAGCTCACCACCACCACTGCATCCAGTCGACGAGTCAAACAAACAACACCACGAGAGCCTCAGCAGGTAAGCTGGTCTTTGAATTGTTCTTTTGGAATAGCTGTCCAGACATTAAGTGCAATCAATGTGCACAACTTGCAAAACTCTCTAGCCCATTTGGCGTGAAAGGTGATGGTAGAATACCGCATTTCCAGAAATATTGCCCTCCACTTGAAAGAAATAAGCACCTATCCTCAAACAGATGCCTCTTTTTTTCCCCCTCAGGAAAGAAAACAGTAGTTACTGTAATTACCTTACTTCATAAATACTATTGCAGCATTAACTACTGGGCCTTTCGGACTGCCTTACCCAAGCCAAACCAGAGCAGAAGCTCCTACCAAGGCAGGTTAACGGTGTTACTGAAATGTTAATTAGTCATTATTGTTTATTTGTAAAGGCCAAAAACATGAAATGCCATTGTGGATTTGTTAATTGCAAGACACATTTGATTTTCGTAAAGGATTCCGGAGGTAAAGGAAGGAAAGCCAACCCCTCTTTAGAGCAATGTGATGGTCAAATCAGTGAGTAACAGTGTTTACGGATTTGACTAAATATGTCTAAATTAAGTGTGAATGTGAGTAGGCTACTGTGAATTGTTGTCTTTTTGTGCCCTGTGATTAACTAGCGAGCTGTTTAAGGTGCACCCCACCTCTCAAAGTCAGCAGGAATAGTCTCCAGCTGAGCCGCAATTGCAGTTTAGTCGTTATAGAAAATGGATGGATGGATACACGGATACGTGGATGGATGAATGGTGCGGCAATTATAATACTTATGACTGTTGTGCAGATGATGCAGATAATCGTTGCACCATTTAAAGTGACAAGTAGCAGTAACAGTGGGCTAATTGTGATGCAACTTTGGATGTGCAATGATGCAGAAAGTCCTTGAGCACTTTCAAGTGTATAATGCGGTGGAATATTGATCAACAATAACAGTTGTACAAGTATGTGGAGAGCTGAAGCTACAGTAAAATGGTCAGTACAGTAATACTGTCACACAGGGATGCGCAAAACTGGCAAAAATTTGCAAAGTGCCATCAGCTGTTTAGGGAGTTGATGGCAAGAGGGAAGAAGCTGTTTGAATGTCCGTTGGTTTTAGTGTGCATGGTTCGGCTGGAAGCGTTGTTACTTCTGTTACTTTTTGGTGTTTTTTTTGGTGGTTTTGCATTTTTAGAAAATAAACTTTCAATTCATTTCCTTAATCCAATAGAATCTAACGATTCTAACCATTTTGTAATATCCAACATATTCTAACAATCCAACAATGGTTAATATGTTAAAATGAACAGATTATTGAGGTTTCAAATGTAAATTCTGGTGCAGCAATGAGGCATCACTATTTCAAGGCTGAATGTCCTACATTCACTCATTCTAGACACCATGCATATGAACTTGCGGATCGGAGTTTGATTGATCAGTAAAACCAAATTAGGATAATGGTGTTATCTGTTTGTACTAAAGAGAGGGTTGAGTTGATCCACTTGATTAAAGAGGTGTTCTGTAATGAAGTCAGCGAGATGAGTGAGGCATACAAAAAAATGTGCACCGGGAGATGTCATTGTCTGTGGCTTGATTCTACCTGACGACCTTTCCGCTGAGAGCTCCTGCAGTGGGACGTTTCAGTCTCAGGACATTGCATTGTGTCTGGCTTCTGTTCAAAGAGATGCATTCAGAGTCCTTAGCCGTGAATGAGTCTCATTTTTAGCATTGTCGATCTGGTTTACCTCCTCTCTGATGGCCATTTCAATTCAGTGATTTTTCTCATTTAAACAAACTTTACATTATACAACCAGTTTAGCATGACTAGCCTCAATGGAACCGGCACGGCAACTGTTATTATGTTTGACATTCAGCGAAGGGATTGTTACAAATAATTACTTTATCCTCAATATATTACCATATCCCTTGCCTTTATAAGTTGCATGCAAATACAGCAACGTTTTACTAGTTCTGTCATACATTTGTTTTGTCTAGTTGCATACAGATTTGCGACAATCCAACAATTCTTTAGAGAAATCACTAGAAACAGTTAAGTTACAAAAACTCAAATCCATTATAATTGAATTTTAATTTCATTTTAGATTGAACCTTGGATCATTACTTTGAGGAATCTTTACCAGAAAATGTATGACATGTTACAACTATTGAAAATTATTATACACTTTACCATTAACGTAGTTATTAGTAATCAGTAGTAGTTATAGCATCACTGCTAATACCTCCATTGCCCCTTAAAATGTTCTTGGGGTCTTGAATATATATATATATATATATATATATATATATATATATATATATATATATATATATATATATATATATATATATATATATATGTCAAAACTAACAAAAAACGCGACAACAACCAAAAAGGGAGAGAATGTTCTTATGTAGTGCAGCCATTGACAGCCCCTGACAGTGATTGATGTTCATCCCTGAGAAGAAGGGCATGATCCTGACCGCTACACAAGTCCCAGGGATAGACTAGATTTAACATACTGCAAGAGTTTTATTCTGTTGTCTCCTTTCATCAAATGTGACACCATGGGGCTCTATTTTCTTGCAAATCTGGTACGTGCTGCAGTGTAAATCTGCACAGGAGTGAGATAGACAACGTTTTGGTATTTTCTCAGACCTGCGCAAGATGGTGCAACGTGGCACATTCTAAAAAGGGTGTTTTACACCGTTGTGGGCGTGAACACAGCCGACTTGTTTTGCCTCCAATCGAAATGCCTCCTCATTTCCTTTAAATGCCACATGCAAGAGGCATGCTGTTAGTCCTTGACATGGCAGGAGAAGACACTGATTTGCTTGAGTCGTGGGGCAGGTCGAGGTGCGCAATGTACGTTCAATATGAAGTGCAAGCAGACCTCCATGAGCCGATGATGTAAAGTAGACACTTGGGAGACTGCCTTCTACCCTGATTGTATGTTTCTGTGTGTGAACCAAATTCCAAGTGTATTGAGCCTTCAGCGAATAAATCAGGATATGTCAGTTTTTACACTCGAGTGCAGTTGCCCTGTCTACAAATATACGTAGATCCCCATATGGTAATAATCTTTTGTTGTGGATGACCTGGAAACTGTAGTATGTCGCAACCATCCTTTTTATAATCATCGATGCACTTCTTCTCTTATCCAGTAGCTACAGTATCTGCCCTTAGGCCTCATTCTGATTGTCTTGGTCCTAGATTGGATTATTGTTTTACAAGCGAAGGCTGCAATCTTAGATTTAACGCTAATCCTGCATACGCCGGTATTCAGACCTGAGCTTTATCTGAGTTTGAGTCACTCCTCAGGCAAATAAACCTATGCAGTGCAGACTCTTCAACTGCAGATTTATAAGATAAGAGACCCACGGATTATTTGGTCTTAATTTTGCTTGAGATCATATCTGACATTACATTTCTAAACATAATACTGACTCTATGCTATTTCCACTTCAGAATGAACTATTAACCCATTTAGACTGGGAGCGCATTACCGCATTTCTACCCCTAGAGCCGGGAGCACTGTTGCATATTTCTACCTTTACAGCCGGAAAAGCGGATACATCTTTTTTTGGGGTTTTTTTACCAATTCTTGGTCTCATAGCCAATTAAATGCATCACAATATACACATGACGGGTTGTGAGCCCTCGTAAGATCCTGGAATTTTTTTCGAGCAGTAATGGCGGACGCAGAAGATCAGAGTTCTGAAATAAGTGACGGTAGTGATATAGACGACGAGCTTGTGGACCAGTGGAACCAGTTGATTGTGGTATATGGTTAAAACATATGTGTGAAAGCCACGCGTCTAAGATCTCAAATTATTTTGGAATTATGTTTCTGTCTACTACAGGGCCTGAGATATTAATTATTTTGTCGGTGTTGAATTTCTGGGAAAACTCCAGGTTTTCAAGGGTAATTCCAAAGACGACCTTAGGTTTTGGGGAGCTGTTGAGCCAGGCGCTTTAGGCCTTGATGGGATATGGTGTACACTCACATCTGACAAGGATGTTGTAGTATTTAAACCTAGAATACAAACGTCAAAATTAGTGACACTGTTTGGCAGCCATATGGGACACTATTATGTTATAGTAGGATGTGTCTTTGACCGTCAACTATGGCATGAGTTGTAGCAGGTAGTCTTGCCTTGGTGTGCCTGAGGCCTGGTCACACCCTTTGCCCATTCAGGGCCAACAGATGGCAGGGGAGCTGCAAGGGTCCCTGGCCTGCAGCATTCGCTCCCCATGACAGACTATATCCATCATCTCGGTGTCACCAAAGGCAATTATGGAAACTAGCCTTCAATATTATGACGCACACACAGTGAGGCACATGGGTGCCTTACTAACGGCGTAGAAAACACAGATCAGCATGTGTTGACGTGTTTGCATGACTTGATATATACCGGTACAATGTTCGATTGGAGCTAACAGCAGGATGAATAGGATTGCATTTGCTTTATTCAAGTATTTGCTGTTTTCTTTTCATTTTTTGTCTTTTTCATGTCATTATTCAAAGAAACCCAAATCTTAATGTTTCTCTGGGTCTCCCAAGGTAGCGTATCAGAGGCCAAAAGATGTGTACCGCTTATTCTGTTTGAATGGCAAAAAAGAAACATTGTGTGTGATTTTTTATAACAGAGCGATATTGACACTAACACTTTACAGCATGCTTTATTGACCATTTTGTCATCTCACAGGGCATTGGCTCTTATGATTTGCTGAGAAACAAGGATAATAGAACTCTTGTTAGAGAGGCTTATTCATTATGAATATGAGCTTTGTACCAACTATTCAATGAGATCCACATATACGTCTTTCATTTAAAAAAATGTCTTTTCTGAAAAAAATGTCTGCCAAGAGCTGATATACAGTACATCTTTAAAAGCTTATGTTTAAAGCCTCTGCTGTCATATTTCAATTCATGGTTCTCAAAGGAGAACTGAATGTTTTCCTTAAGCATTGGGTAAGCCCTTAATTAAATAAATCCCATCAGCTTTTCACAAATAAGCATTTAATGTAACATATTCAATGCGTTATGATACGCAATAGCTGTGACCTACACAACTTCAACTTGAGTAGTACCAATCTGTTTACCTGTATTTAATTTGGTGTAACGTGATCATTATCAATTCAGCATACTAATGAAATCCATAAGAGCCTAATTGCCCAATGAACGGCACCTTGATTTCATGTTAAGTGCACTAACAATTCAAGAGGCGTTAAACATGCACAAAGGGGTCATTACGTGGTGACATCGTCATCCATTAGATCCTAAATAAGGTGAAACATCACAGTCTTCATGCAGCTCCTAATTTGACAATGAATTTTGATGGAATGCATGTATAGACTCTATTTATAATTGTTCCAATAAGTATTCCTTACTTTATTAAAATGAATAAAGCATTGATTTGGCTATAATTGTTGATCTGCAATTTTCAAGACTATAATCCATTCATGTATTAGTGATTACCGTCTTACTGGTTGTCAATGGTAAATATTAAAGCAGAACTATTCATGTCTTGGCAGATTAAAATGAAAAAAAATTAAGAAATGCAAATAAAGAGCTTATCCGGCATGATCTGTTTGGGATTTGGGATCATCTTGCTTTCTTGCTGCTGACTCCCAGAGTTGCTCATTGTGGTTCATTCCATGGAGAATGACACATCCAGACCTGGGAGGCAGGGATCTGATTATGTGGATGCTCTGTGGAAGCCACATAAGACCCAGCCTACTGTTGGAGGGCAGAACAGCTTTTCTCTTTCCTTGATTTTTTTTCTTTTGGTCTGGTTTCTTTGTTTGTTTGTTTTTGTGTTTAGTTTTTTTTTTTAACATTACATATGGGACTTGACCCTTCACTAGATTCATCTCAGTCATGGAGGAATCTATATTAGGTTGACAAATTTGTTCCTGTCACCTGACGAGGGACTGGGACTACCGTACATGTCAAAAAGCAGCTAAACTCAGAAAGACAATGATCTGTAGCTAAGCGGTACATTCCTCCCTTTTTGTCTCTCCTAAAACACACTTGTGCATGTTTGAGTTTATCTTCTATTTTTAGCCTTTGACACTGAACTAGATTCCTCAAACGACACGAGTTTGTTAGTAATGAGACATGATGATAAGCTATTTTTTTTTTACCTTTCTTACATTTCTTCACATATACTTAATGTGTTACTCCAACTGGGCACTTCTCTGCTTTCAGAGAAGATTACAACCAAGGTGAGCTAGGGATGCACACAGAGCTCCAGATTCGATTTCAGATAAGGAAAAATGCCAAAGCGGGGGGGAACGCTGCAGTGGAGACAGACTTTATCTGAGACGTGTCTTACTGAGAGTAAGGGGGCAAATTGAAGTGTGTAATATTGAAGATGCTGTGCATGATGCAAATGATTAACAATATAGTAGGAGGTAGGCTTTATGAATTGGATTTAAAACATTTCTGTATTGGCCGCATTTAACTAAGAGAGGAGAACTAATGACCTGCTTGAAGTTGTAATCAACACGCCAGAGGATCAATTTGCTCCATCTGCGCTCATCCATGTGATGTTATCTTACAAAGTATTTTTCAGGCAGTTACCGCAAAAGTTATACAATACTCTTAGAAGACATAGACCGACTGGTAAAATTCAATACAAAAGCTGGTTTGAAAAATATCTTACTGGTATGGTGAACAGGATACATTCTCTGTCCCGAATATAGCCTGAGTGGGTTCCTCTCATATGCAACTACACGTTTATTACCACTGCAAGTTGGATAAATGCTGAGGAATTTACATTTTCACTGTAGTAAGTGCCTCTTGCTAGAAAATTGTTCAAAGTTTTTCTGAGGATTCCACAAAGCAGAGTATCAGTGCATTAAAGTAGAAATGATCTGAATTGAAAGAGAGTTGTCGTTTCACAGTCGTGCTCTTGGCTTTTGAGGGGAAACGCGGCTCATAAGCGCACACATGCATGTGTCCCTGCAGTCCAAAAAGAACAATGTTTGCTCATTCCATGTCTTTTTTTCATGGTATCAGCAATACAGTCCTGCTTTGAACTCCTTTTTACTGCATTTTATGTCACAAAGCCAATTGAATTGGAAGTGTGTGTCCCTACGCTGCTGCATGAAATTGGGTGTACCGGGTGTGTGAAGCTGCCTCCCAGCGCCTTGTTAGCCTGTCTGGGCACAGTGACTTAAAAGCCCCAGGAAGATGTATAGAAAGACACAAGCGCAAGAGTACCAAGAGATGAGATAGAGGGCCTCAAACTAGTTTTTTTTTTCTTTTGTTTTGTTTATATCCTGCCCTGATACTCTTCCTGAAGTCCAGTAGAAGGAACTGCTGATTGGCTTTAAATAAAGCAAAGTTCCCTAAAGGGGACAATATCTCATAAATTACACAATGAAACAACATGGTATTATGTGGTCTAAGCTCTTGTTGAATGCTGCAAAAGTGAAAAGGCATATTGATTAGCCACACTTTATTGTCGTTGAGGAATGCTGGATTTTTGGATCAGTTCACTGGATAGCACCAAGTATCTGATGATTTATGCCATATTTTCTCCTATAGTGGTCCGTAGTCCACTATAAGCCAAGTCTTGATGAAACAAGCATGCCACCCCCTTTCGTGTGACTGTGTTTGACACCACTGATGTAAAGCAAATGAGGATGATGAAAGTGACTAATGCTATTTTTACCCAGATGATTTTTTCTAACTGTTACTCACTCTGCCCTGAGCTATACAATGATTATCAGCCTGTAAACACTTGTGTCATTCTTAATTTGTCAGGAGAAATTTATTCTAGCTTCTCTATGATATGAGATGATACGATATGATATGACATATGATATGATATGAGATGATATGATATGAGATGATATGAGATGATATGATATGAGATGATATGATATGATACTGTATATGATATGATATGATATATGATATAAATACTATATTTTATTAACATGATACATCATCTCTCAGCTGATGTGACAATGCGACTCACATCGTCTTGAATGTGTGGGTCTGTGATGTTGACAGCTTGGCAGAAGGAAGAGTGTGGGCGAAGGCCAGGCTTTTTGCACTGTACTAACCTCACAGTCTGAGAGGCTCTCTTGCCTTCATTATTCCGATGAAATCTATTGAGCATCTGGGACTAAATTATTCATCACCATCGACCCAGTTACAGGCTGCTAAATTGTCATCAGGCGTTGTTATAAGTTGTGATAGCTACGGTGGGCTTCATCGGTAATGGTCACAATTTTATTGATATTATCAGTGACTTTAATTTGCTTTATTACAGCTTTCAGTTTTACTATTCTTTATAAAAGAAAGTGAAAGGATTTTTTTCAGACTCCGTCTTAACATGAGAAATTGGATTTTGCTCTACCACTCTCACTGGTGCACTAATGGCGTGTTGTGCCCAAAACGAAGCTCAAGACACCAAACCCCTCCCATTTAGTGCAGACGCCACCACTCTTGTTGCAACTGGACACACAAACATTTGCAACCATGAGAAATAATAGCAAGCAAAAGCTTTGCTTTATTTGTTGTGGGAGACTGTGTTGGTGACTTTGAAAAAAACCTTAAAGTAGTCGTATAGTACAATCTTGTGCATCTTCAATCCAGCCACGCTACTTCAATTAAAAGAAAAAGAGGAGGCTTTCCTATTGCAGCATTGTAGGGTATTTTAATCTGGCTTGGAGCTGCTACGTGTCCCTGACTTCATTATAGTTATGAAAGGTAATTATGCTTATACAAGCCCAAATGGTATTTTAAATTAGCCTTCCTAGTCATTAAAAAGAAATGTTTGCGTTTTCTTTTGGCTATAGGAATATTTTTGAAATGTAATATGTCAGTAAACACATGCCATCTGTGATAGAAATTCACACCTTGTCCTTGTGCTTTGGAACACTGCAAAATCACGTAAGGTGATACTAACATACTAAAACCTACGCTTTTGGTGTAAAATGTGGCTTTGGGAAAATGTCATGCAAGTTGACCTATACTGTAAGGATGAAATGTATTATGGAAATGTGACCTTGTCTGGTTAGGGTAAGGGTCTGGTTGGCTATGATTACATGATTAGAAATAAGAGATAGCCCTGAGGAGTAGTTGTTTGCGCAGCTTTAGAATTGTGTAAATGAATGTGTGTTATGCAACAGAAAGATGAGACAAACCTCGTCTAGAAGCCACATTTGCTCATGCATTCCATGGCAGCCATTTAAGGCTTTCTAATTGAAATAATGTATCCTCCTTGAGCAGACAAATGTTCCTGTTATGTACAAATATAGAATCAGAGAAATCCCTGTACAACAAGACCTTAGACTGGATAGAAACAGGGTTTGCCAGGGGATACACAAAGACAGCAAGGTAAAAGAAAACAACAAGCATCCTCAATGGAATACATTAGTAGGACAGCACAAGCGTGCATCAGATAAACCCTTCAGATGCCTTTTGTGTCCTCCTGACTTTCAGCTTGTCTCCAAAGAGATGTGCTGTGTGCCAAAGAGTATTCATCAAATTAGACCAGAAAGACAACAACGTGAAAAGCTATCACTCTTCACAGAGGTGCACCAACAGGTTATCACCCTGAAAGTCTCTCTTGCTTTTGAGCACCAGGGCATCGGCACACAAAATCCCCTGAAGAGCAACTCATTCCACGCGCAACACAAAGGTGAAAGCATTGAGTAAAAGAAAGAAAGTGTAGTGTTCTGCAGAATTTTGAAGTCACCTTTTGAAAAATGTACTGAGTGCTGACTAAGCTTTCGAGAGGACATTCAGACCAAGGGCACATTAATGTCAGCGGAATATATACATTTGTAAATATAAAATACAAAACACAAATAGACATTACAAATGCCCACCGTAAATCTAAACTTGAGCAAAAAGCATAGAAATGAAATACGGTACATTATAGTTGGGTCAATCATTTAATCAGGACATGAATTGCCATCTGCGGTTGGTGGAGTGATGCCTGGTTTACCCACTTCAATTAAATGGAGGGGGACCTCCATTTGTTTACACTTATGGTTTACTTCTGTGTTGTCATGTTATTTTGGTGAAATTCGGGCGACCTGCGGGCTGTTTCATGTGGGAATTATCTATACACATTTGGAAGAGGCTGGATTCTGATCTGAGAATATCTGACCAACTCTGTATGATTTTTTTTTTTTTTAATCTTTATGCTGCCATGACAAATATCCAAATCTGAATTGTGCCATAAATTGATCCACTTGAAATATATAGTGTAAATCCAGCCATGGAGAAGGGAGACATTTTGCAGTCAGTCAGATTTGATTGCCCAAATTCACTCCACACTTTATGGCCTGTTCATCGTCACCCTATAATCTCCTGTTATCATAGTTTGTATTATGATAAATCTTGGCAAAATCCACCAACTAAATAATCTCACTTGACAGTGTACTTAGAGACTATCAAAATGTTCATGCATTTTGCATGAACTCTAAAAGAAGGTTTCTCTTCTTGTTTTTTTTTTTTTTTGTGTGTGTTTCACACACCAACTTTCTCCCCAGGCTTTCCCAGCACATCCCACTGGAGTGTGCTCTCTGTTGCTCAGACTAGTGGCAGATAAATGAGCTTCTCTCCTTGTTCCACCAGGGCTTCAGCACTTTGCTGCTGGAATAATGATGCTTGCCCAGAGTCGTTGCTTTGAGCACTTTAGAAGTATCTTGTTTATGGGCGCATTTCTCCTGTGTGAATTATGATGCTTAGATTGGAAAATCTAACTCCACTCAGCTAATGAACTCACCTAGAATTGCACAGCATTGTTGGAAAAGGGTTGGATTTTTTTTATTTATTTTTTATTTAATACCTTTGTTTTTAATCAAACGTCCCAGTTTCCATTACTGTAGACGGATTGTATAGTAAGTCACGAGAAATAAAAAGGTCCACATAGGATGAGAACACTTTTCATTTGTAATGCTGAAATGGGCTTTCTGTCATGACCACATTAAAATGTTGGCCTACACTCTAATCCCAGGATGCTTTGTCACATGACAATTCATTTTAGTTGTGATACAGAATCTTAAAGAATATAATGGGTTGATGTATTGATAAAAGCATGAGATTATTTTATTGTAAAAGTGGTCGAAAGGCACAATTTTGCTAGTTACCAATATTAATTTACAGTAAAAGTGATATTCTTAATGTTGAAATTTTTAATAGTACAAACTACAACACTTTGTTTAAATGACTTTGAGCATATGTTTATAAACAGCTTTTCGGATTTGCAACTTGTTAAAGTTTTTTTTTTTTTTTTAATCTTTGATAATAGACATTTTTGTTTTAAAATACAAACAAAAATAACAGGGAGCTCCCAGGGACGGTAGCATGTCTAAGATACTTAAGTGAATACTTAAACAAACAAATAGCTCCCAATAGTTTTTCAAAAATCCAATACAACTGAAAGTTTGATCTTTCGCTTACAATACCTTTGTTTTTGTTTGAACCGAAAATAAAGGTATTGTAAGCGAAAGATCACCAATCCAATTTTAAATTGAACTCTTATAGGCCGTTGCCGATATGCATCAAAATGCCAAATATCTGCACGGATAATCGGCCTGGCCGATAATTTGTCTAACCCTAATAAATACATTGAGTCTAATTATTAATCGTTTAAAACATATTGGTAGATACAGTATACTTCTTTGAACTTGTATTTCAAGTAAATAAGTTGATTCAACTACTTATTTTTAATGATATCAGAGTCGCCGCACTTTGCAGATTTTTCAATAGCAATAAATAGGATGTGGTCGTGACAGTGGTGTTACAGCCGTACACCTCCACTAAAGCTCACTGCGTGGTGATTTAACCTACGTGGCAGGTTTCTTCCACTTCTCCTTTTGCAAATAAATCTGAAGGAAAGGAAGATGAGGATGGGAGGTGGAGGGAGGATGACTGCGATAAGTTAAGAAGAGGAGCTAGAGAGTATTGATTCCATGATCCCCCAAACTTCTGACAGTGAATGTAACGTGTCAACATCCTACGCCAGGAAAAACAAATCACGAGGCTGTAGTGATGAATGTGGCACTCTTGGATCAGACTGCTACACCATCTGGATAGCAAGCACTGTACATCAGAAAATTAAATTTACGTTTGGACGGACTTCCGTGGCCAGCCTCTCCAACAACTCCTCTTCATCACATCTCCTTTGATGGATAATTCCCGGGCCTGTGATGATGTTCGTCTGCACTCCAAATGTCGAAATAATGCTATAGGTACAGTTCAATCAGATTACCTGCATCCAAATGGATGTTAAACTAAATGACATCATCTTTAATTTCCTTAACATGTCAATGCTAATCCAACTGGCAAAAAATGTATTGTGATGCGATGTCAGACATCAGTCCAATAATAGCCCCAACTGAATCAAATGGAGTCCAATTTAATAACAGAGATCACATGTTTTGCAGCATTTTTGTTTAACGCTGCCATGGAAGTAAGATTAAATTTACTGACTGTTGATTTGTAGGCAGGTATAAGTAAAATAATGAAGATATGAACTGTGGACCTTTGTCTTTAAAGGGGAAGTCAACCCAAACATATTTTTTTCAAGAATATATTCTATGCAGAACATATTCTTAAAAGAATATATGTTTGGGTTGACTTCCGCTTTAAGGTTTTTTTCAGGAATACGGCCCGCAATGTATCTCCATTTTCAGAGGGTCTTAATTATTTTTGACAGTGTGACATAATTCTACAGTTTGATGATAGTAGTGTGCTATAATTGAACATTTTAACCAAACATGGAGCGCCAGTCATGCTTCAGAAAATTGGCCTCAAACATTAAGTTATAGACAAACATTGCACACTGCTGAATACAATGCTTCAAAAATGCCTTAGAATGCACTGGAATGCCTTGGAAAGTGTTTACAATGGAAGAAAGATGAACCGTCAGTAGTGTTTCCGGATGAATTTTATTCTCTCATTTTGAATCCAACAGACAGACACTGAGCTTTGGAGCTGACATTAACGCACAGAACTTTAGCCTCTGCTGTTCCACAATAATCCGATTTCATATTCATAGACTGGAGAACCAGTTTGCATGTTTAACAAGTTTAACTTATGGGACTCTCTGCCCTCGCCACTCAACTGTGAACGTATTGCTCTCTTTGCAGACAACCGAGGACATGCTGGTGGCATCAGCAGAGTGTCCAAGCGATGATGAGGACATCGATCCCTGTGAGCCGAGCTCAGGTGGGTTAGGTTAGTCATCTTTTTTATTCTATTTCTCTATGGTTGTGTCAGTTTGTCTCTGTGTGCTGGAGTTCACCCACAACATGACACAATAACACACAACAAGTTTTCCTGAACAATAATTGCGTTAATCTCTTTCTTGTGACTATTCACCTCCATATTTGTTATCACAAGCTCACTTTAGGTGTGCACATTGTAAGGATGTGACATTGTATTGTGTTGGTAATTAAATAATCTGTTTGTTTTTCATGCATAATTTTATTTTTCTTAGGGGGCGAGGGTGGCGGGTGATAGAACTCATATGAGCTTCATAGAGAGATGCTCCTCTAAATAAACATAACAACAGCATGGCCTTAACAGCCTTTGTTAGACTCCCGGTAAACACAAACTTCAAGGAAAGATTTATTTACCACACAATGTTTTATATCAGCTTGCAGTGCTGCCAAACTTTTAATCTCTTACCTTCTCAAGCAAAGGAGAGGCATTAAAGCTAAACCTATGAATAGAGGGATTTTAAAGGTTTTCTGAAGTGATGAGAAAGTGGAAACCATTAAGTCCAGACCACCCACTCCATTTTGAGGCTCTATTGATCAGTGTGAGGTCATCAAACCACCACTAAATTAATCTTTGCCCGGCACCTTGCATTTTCAACTTTTTTTCTGTCTTCCCCCAATAATGGGGTCTAGTGACAATAATAGTAGGATCCCATTTTGTTCTCATGCTGAATATCCAGACGTAGCATTTTTCTAATGTTATTGTCCGTCCGATCTATTTGCTAATCAGATCTGTCATGATCTTATCAAAAATCCAGTGTCTATTGCGTTAGTCAGTCAGTAAGAGCAAAACATAATTTCCATCAAGGAAAAAGCTTTCAGTGATGTTCTTCGCTTTTATTACAAATATAGTTTGTAGTATTCTAATAAAACTACTGCAAAGGCGGAACCCACGCTAACAGCATTGCTGACTAGTATTGTTTTCTTATGGAAAACCAAACAGAAGTGGTATCTCTTAGTCCTTTATCGGGGTTGCAAGATGGAAATGCAAAATGACATGATCATGTTTCTGTAAATCTACGTGCTCCATAAAGAAAGACCTCACGCTTTTAGTATCACTCCAAGGCCTCATTATTCACGTGGCAGGAACTAATAATGGGGCCAAGAGCAAAACAATAACGAGAACTTTCTGTGGCCAGAGGTCAGCACTAGATCGTTTTGCTGTCAACTGCTGACTCTCTAGTAGTAAGTGGGTCACATCAGTTGGTTAAACATTATCATGGCCTTACTTATTTCGCTAACCTCCTGAAAACTCTACACCATAAGCAAAGGCTTATCACCTGTTAAGCCCTCTTTGATTAGATCATATGGCAGCAAATTGAATCCTTCTCCTGGCTTCGAAACCCACAGAGGAATACTAACATGTGTACTATAATAGGAGGCTTATTTAGCTTATTTGGGAAGTGTGCATAGGCATGATGGGAGAGAGCAGTGTCAAGAGTACTCCTCACATTCTCTCTCTCTCTCTCTCTCTCTCTCTCTCTCTCTCTCTCTCTCTCTCTCTCTCTCTCTCTCTCTCTCTCTCTCTCTCTCTCTCTCTCTCTCTCTCTCTCTCTCTCTCTCTCTCTCTCTCTTCTCTCTCTCTCTCTCTCTCTCTCTCTCTCTCTCTCTCTCTCTCTCTCTCTCTTTACCACTATAAAAGACGACTGAAGTTTTTTCCCATGGGATTCAGTCACCTTGCAAGCATGTCCTGTGCTTCTTTGTCAGGTGTGAGGCCAGCTGGTAATGCAGGCAAAAATGGTATGGTTGTAGTTGTTCGAGAGCAAAGAACACCCACTCTGCTTCACATTGAAAGGACAACATAAGCATTCTTCCAGGTTTTATCTCCTAAATATAAATGCTGAGGTTTATGCAGCCTTCTATATTTCATAAACTATCCCTTTCTGTCCTTATTCTCAGCTGAAGCATTGCCCATTGGCAGGCAGAGGTTAATCACGTCCGTTTTGTTCTCCTTCTGCACACTCATCTTTCTTCGTCTACAAGCACTCTGCTGCTACATAACCAACTACTGACAGTATGCGTTTGATAATAGCTTTAATAGACTAATTTATGTCAAGGGAACAGTTTAGTTTTAACTGATCAATCAAGTGACAAATAAATGCTATTAACTGACTGGTAATTCATCAAGCCAGGAGGACTTATGGCACAACATTGTTTTAAGAGTAAATTGAGCTTTATTTCAGTCAAATGCAATTTTGGTATTTTTCCCAGTACTTTTTCATTGAGGATTATGCCATCCCAGGCTCATCCTGTGTGTTCTGAAAGAAAACAGGATTTCACACTCACTGTCAGGCTGCCTCTTTGCTGATCCCCCATATTTATATTTTCAATTATTTTCCTTTTTTTCACCCACTCATCTTTATAATGTGCTGACGTTGATGCTTACACAATGTGTCCGTTTATAAATCTAAGTAGGGCATAGAAGATTTTGCTTATCTGAGAGAAGACGCACAGCCAAAGTTGATAATAGCTTAGTATGAATAAGGGAAATTTACATTTGAGTATTTGAAGATAATTTTTTATGGAGATGATACTGACTAATTATCACATACACTGACCTGCCACAACATGATAGCCATTTGTACAAGACAATGATGATGATGATGATGATTTTAGTTTGCAGTGGTGTCGGACTGTACTGTATCAGCTATTACTTTTTCTTTTCTTTTTTTACTGTCTTGAGTAACGGTTTGAGGTAATCAAATATTAGTCCGAGCTGTCATTATAAAGCAATTCAGTTTCACACCACTGTCAGTGATGTTTTAGCATTTCCAGGAAATTAGCTTTTTGAGCGCTACCGTTTCTCGTGACAGTCCATCATCTACATACACTGAAATAAGTTTCTGTTGAATATTTACTCAATTTTATTTCTCTAACGTGGTTGCACGAAATATAATCATCTGAATCAAGATACATTTTTTCAGTAGACTATACATCTATTAAATAAATGTAACTGACTCCAGATTATTTTATTTTATGCAACCACCTGATGAAATATAATTGATTAGATTCAACCGTGATTTTTTTCAGTGTACCCCATGAGACTATGCCGAGGTCTTAACTGTTTGAACAATGTTTTTATATTTCATCAGCTGTTAAGTGCGCTTCTCCCCTGACCCAAAGCAGCAATTTTCTCCCACGCCCTTCCCTCGTTGCCACGGTGACTCGGCAAATTGTGGCTCATTCTGTCTTTTCATAGTTGTGGTGCATGCGCTTAACTCCAATTGAAGGTATTCCGACTTCCGAGTTGAGTTAACTGTCAAATCGGCTGTTCTGAAACTCAGACTTTCCTATCTCAGAGTAGATCAACTCAGACTTCAGGATTAGATGAACTGAGTTTGATTAAACTGCTTTTTGAAGTAAACCCCTGATCGGCAATGCCAATCCCACCAATTTAGTGATGGGAATTTTGCCTCTTTTTTTAATATAATAAAAAATACTGCAAATACATATAACAAATAGATCCATACTTTAATTCCCTCTTTTTGCACAGTCTCCATGTTGTGTTAAAGTTGTTGTTGACAGGGAGACAAACACAAACAAACACAAATCCCACACTTCAAATTGACAATGGGAGCGTTTGCTATTGACACAAAGCCACGCTGATGAGTTTCATTACATCATCTTTCTTGGACTGTTCAAGCAATTTTCATATTTAACCGTCAATTTCAAGCACAATCAAAGATATAATAATAGCAAGTTAATGAGATATTTTTGAGCGCTTATGTGACATGACGGATATAGCTATGGGCTTACGTTTGTCTTGAAATGACGAGATGAGATGACGGTAACGAATTTCTGCTATTCAACATTCACTTTCACTGAGTTTTACGTAGCACCTGTTTGGTCAAACGATACCTTGATAGGCAGTCTGCAAGTCGGCATGACTACTTTTTTCTAAATGGTACTTGACAGCTTTTGCGTTTCCTTTTTTTATAATAACAATAGTTACTTTACACCATGACAGTCCACGGAATGTGTTGTGTCAAAAACATCAGTAACACATCCACATAGTCCACCTGACAAGAACTTGAGGCAGAACAATATTCAGCTTTTGTCATCATATAATGTAGAGCAACTGTTTGGCTTTAGAAGTAAAGTCTTTCGCACCAAAAAATACAAATAAAAAACTGCAACCTTCTAACCTAAGAGTAAAAGTAATCAAATATCCACTCACCAGTCTTATGCAATTAATGCCGAATAAATCATCCTCTTGTGGAAGCTCCTCTGGGCAGAGGCTTAAATTACACCATACCTTTAACCAGGCGAAACACCTTTCACTAATTTTCACAAGGACCTCATTTCATGCTCACTCAGCTCTCTGTTCATCATCCGCCATTAGCGTGAGCTCAACCACTTCTCACTCACACACTATCATGTACTGCCAGCATGTCACAAGTACACTTCTCGAGGACACTGACAATTAAAGAGGGATTTAATAAGTGTCTTGGCTCAACTGCAGCTGATACAGTGACCCGTCAGCACTGAGAGCTCCATCTCCCCTATGTGATGCTTTAGACAGCTCGTGATTATGACGGAATATGTGAAGTCGGATGCCATAAGGCTAATCTGACTAACTAACACCAATGTGTTGAAGAGACGGCCAACCAGGCCTGTCTGAAGGTGTCCTACTGCCACTTCTCCCGGAGCTAAGACATTCTACAACGCACAGCTTATGTTCAAGCACCATTATCAGTTTTGTTTTAGTGCTTGCAGGTGCCATGTAGTGGTTATTTACTCTAAATAATTTTCAATGGGATGACAGAGGGGAGGTACCCTTATACAGTAAGGGGCGTGTCAGAAAGGTTCCAGGGCTGATGTCATGATAGATATATTTTGAACACAAACTACAAATACATATTTCCCCCTTGAGTGTGAGCCAGATGATTAACTAGCTTGGCTCATTGCTTTGTTCAATGAGTTTGAAGCGAAGGCAACACTATGGCAACAGAACCTGCCGACTCACAGTGCCCCGAGTATCCGACAGTTCCTGGCCACAAAGACATCCCCGTGCTGGAGCAATCTCCCTACTCGTCCAAACTGGCTTTGTCTGATCATGTTTTTTCTTCATCGCAAGCTCGGGTTTTCAAGACATGGACGACATCAAGATGGCCGTGATGGGGGAGCTTCAGCAAATCCTGAAAGAGTTCTTCAAGGATTGCATGAATTCTTAGAAGAGAAGGCTTGGGAAGTGTGTTAGACTCCATGGGGATTACTTCAATAGAGGAAGTGTGTAGTTTCAATTTGAATTGCATCTTTAGTAACATCAGTCCCGGAACTTTCTAACACCCCTCTTATAGCATTATTCATTTGTTATGAGCAAACCTATGAAGATCCAATATTTAACTTTGATCTGAAGTAAACCAAAGTCAGAGTCAAAGGTTTGATTTGTAAATTCTACATTGCCATTAGCAATTTGAATAAGAAGTATTTTTTTGATCAGGTACACTATTGCAGTGTACATGCTCTCATGTTTGTGCTTTAAAAGATAAACACAACAAAAAAAAAAGTGTCCTGACTGATCCACCAACTAAAGGGAGTAATACAGGCTCGGCAGCAATAAAAGAGGCAGTATTCTCCCTAAAAGTGTCATTTATTATACTCATAATAATCCATCGAGGGAAATTCAATTTACTCACTGGTATATGTTTTGTGATACACAGTTGCACACCGCACAAAGAACCAGATCGAACGCATCCGGGCATGGAAGGAGTGAATGGGGTGCACAAACAGTCTTGTACCACTTGAGCTGTGGGTTGAGGACAGTGCCTCGCTCAAGGGCACCTCGACACTAGCCAGCAATTGGACTTGCATCTCTAGTTGTCTTTTTTACATTAATGTCCTCAGCTGGACTTGAACCCTTGACCTTCTGGCTTAAAGCCCGACTTTACTGACTGCCGTACCATCATATTTGAAAAGATTCTTTTAACCCAACTCAACTCAACTTTATTTTACTTACATCACACTTTCACAAGAGCTGCAACTTCAACAAAACATAATCAATAATAGAAACATAAACCAACAAAATATTTTTCTCCATTCCTACATATGTTGTTTGAAGCGGTTATAGATGAAAGAGCGATTTGAAGTCTCCTTTCACCAGTCGATCAGAGATTCATTTCATGTCATGTTATGATTTTAAATTTAATTTTGTTAAATTGAGTTGCTTGAGTGGCAGGCTGATGAAGGCCACATCGACACAACATAGTCCCTCTCCAGCTCTTTTTGTCAACTCTTAATAACTCAGAATTACACTGTCAGATGCATTAACTCAGAACTTGATAGTGCATGCAATTGTCCATGTGTTCCCTGCACTCGTTCAGCCTATTGTCACTCTTAACTTTATGGTGGGGGCGGAGGGGGTGTGGGTGGGAAAGCCCACGCTGACTGTTCAATAAATCCTAAGTAGTCTTGGTTGCTTCATTACCCCAAGCATAGACCTGAAGCAACCTCCATGTTTTGCCTCATCCAACTTTGTCACCCAGCACACTCTTACCAATTACCAAATAAATGAGAGCATTGCTGGATACAAATGAGGAAAAATACTCTTTGTTGAGGACCATTTCTTGTTGAATTTCGAGTTGATAGGAAAGAATCTCAGTCTTCTTGGCTTTAACTCATCAAACAAGTCCGGCTAAAATAAGGGAACAACCAAAACGGATTTTACTGATAAAATTTGAATGTCTGGGTGAGCATTGTAGTATATGTAAGGATTGAACTTGGAATCTTTAATTCTTTAAGTGCTATTACATTCCAGTGCATCTTACCCATGATGATCAGGTTTTTACCATTTTCTCAGCTGACGTTGTGCAGCTCTGATGTTGGTGATCACCATTTAAGAATTTTCCCTGTGCATCCCATCTTTCTTTCTCTCAGCGTGCCTGTAACAGAAAACAGAATGCCTGAAATGTTCTTAAAGATAAAGTCACAGTAGGTTTAGGTGATCCTGTAATATTATACTGTAATTTACAGTTATGTCCGCAACTACACAAAAGAAAGGATTCAGTTATTATGGCAGCTTTTTCCACAAAATTTAACCCCCTTGAGTTTACTTTGAGTGCTGCGCAAGTGCACCCCTGCTATGCGGCAAAGGAGCACTGAGTTTTAGGGTCATCTGCTTCATGTTTGATTTTACCCCTGGGTGAGTTGGAGTAGAGGGTGTTGGCCCATTATTCATAAATTGAGTCAATATTAGAGTGCCGATGAACAGATGCTTTTTGACTGAGGTCTGAGAATGTCTGGAAGGCCTCGTGCTTGCCACATTACTGAGCCCAGCATGAGGGAAAACAAGCCCAAGGTTTACTGCCAAACACGCAGCTTCCAAAATCATCTGTAACCATCATACCCGTCATTGATCTCATACTCTTGGAATGAAATCCTCAGTGCCTTCAGGTAGTTCGATAGACAACACTGAGAGCAAATGTACTAATGAGCTGTGATGAATGCTAATCTTTTGGCACAGAACAAAGCTCCCCTTGCTGCACTAAATGCCGTATTAATCATTTAATTACTGAGCTCAACAACATTCTTGTTTAAGATATTAAATGAGATATAACAATGAGAGACTGATTTTCTGTCCTCCATATTGTTTGTTTAAGAGCATTTTCACACGTGCCTTGTTTACTTGATTTGCACTGAGTGGGAAATAAAGGAATTTTTGTTCTGTAGACCTTTATAGGAAAAGACATATAAAGTGATTTTAAGATTGGGATTTTAAGAGTTTGGTAAATGTTTAAAATTGTTTTATACTTTCTATTATTATCTCTTAAGGAAAATAATATTTACAAGCTACTGTATGTACGGCAGTTGTTGCATGCCACACAAAGAACCAGATGACACACATGCAGGCGTGCAAGGATAGATGGCACAGTGATGGGGAAGCCAAACAATGAGTGCGGCACAGAGCTGGCTTGCGGGTGGGGTGTGTGTGTTGGGTGCATTGCTCAAGGGCGCCTCAACAGTAGTTGGGAAGCAAAATGGCATATGTCCAACAACTTGCAAAAAGCCTCCAATCGTGACCCTTTGTCTATAAAATGCTCACAGTTGAGCTGCTGCTGCTCTTAAAAAAAACATAATTTCAGTCATACTTGGTATGTTTCATTTATAATTTGCATTCACAAAGTATATTGAATCTGTATTCTGATTGTTCTGGAGAACATTGAATAGAATAGAAGATAGTAATATGAACAAAGACAAACTAAGAAAAGTCCACATGAAAAAAATGCACAACTGGACAAAGTAGCCAGTCAATTGATTTTATGCTATCCAAGGTGTGTGCAAACGCAGCCGGTTAGAAAGCAAACCAGTACTTAGATCTAGACAGGAAGACACAACATAACACACCACCCTTCTGAACTCTGGCCTCACTGTGCAGTCCTGTAAAGGTCTCACGTACTTACATTTCTGAATTGTCACCTGGCTAAAAACTTGTATCAACACACTGAACTTTTGGACCCCGAGCAAAGGCTTGACAGCAGATAAAACGATATAAAGCTAACCTGCAGCTAATGCTCATACTATGGCTTAGCTGACTAAGAGGTGTGTCAAACAGCAGTTTTTGCCCACAAAGCGAGAGCATTCTTCACACCTGTCCCACAGAATAAGTGCCCGTGTAAAGAGCAGCGCTAATCTGTTTCAAAACTCAGTCACACTTAGCACACCAAAGGAAAGTCTCCTCTTGCCAATGAATGTCTTATGGCACTGGAAGATTACATTGTCCTATCAGACAGCCCAGGGAACTTGTGCCCTCTCCGGTCTTCATTTCACATTTTTATTTTGGTAGAGACGAGCGCTCCCTAAAATAGACATGTCTGTCTATCCTGTGTGTGTATTTGATAATGTTGCACCAGTCAAAGCAGTGTTGTTGTTTTGTTTTTTTAACCCAAAGCCACCCCAAGGGAATTTGATTTAGTCTGTTATGTGTTATTATTTATAAACACTGACTGACTAAGTAGGGTAAGAAGGATGACCTACAGTTATCTGGTAGACATAATGACATATTGATATCCATATGTATTTGGATTTGTAATCTATTTGTTTTCAAGTTAGCTGTGAAGATATCAAGTTGAATGTCACTCTTTACACCGCAGAGTCAAACAATCCCAAACTGTACACCTTGACAATGAACAACTTCCTGTCTGTATATATTTTTTAATTTGTTTCATTTTATTTTACTTTTTATTTGTGCATTATTAATTGAGGAATTGGGGAATTTAATGATAACTGCTCTACATTGTGGTGTCACGTGTATTTTTTTTTACTGATTTTTCCAAACACAAACATACACACACAATCTACCATCAAGCCTACCATCAAATGTGGTAATGACATTAAGATGGTCCCTGGGTATAAAAATGGAAACAGATGCTACTCACAAACTACCGTACCCATTTTTGCACTTAGTTACTACCATTTTCAGAAGCCAAAATAATTTGTTAAAATTTGTTTATTTTTTATATTCAAAAATGTTACGTAGCACTTGAGGGGGAGTATTCAAATAACACAAATGCGTTATTTGTGTACCATAGCGAAATATACACTATATGACATACTACATATTTACTATATATTGAAACAGGAAGAGGAATAAAAAGGTTAATTGGAACCTTCATTCTTCATCTTGTATCTTATTTTTTGTAATCCTACATTTAAGTGTTTTCTAGACTTCTACACAGTATTTTCAGATTTTTTACTACAATGGGGTGACACTAATACTTCACAACTTTGTAAGTGACATTAACTGAATAATGCAGATGTCCAGTCCAAGTTGTTATTATTGGTTTGTGTACATCAACAAAACTACTCTCTGAACTGTTAATCCCTCATTTATGTTTTTTATACCTCAGTCTGGCAGAACCACAGTGCTTTCATTTCCAAATTTGGTGTGTTTGGATTTCTCCAATGCAACAAAGGCAGCTTAAGCAGAACTGATGACTGCAACAAAACACACAGTGAGATGTGCCAGGAGGACTGAATGATATCAGGAGGCTGACGTGTTTTCAAAATATGCCTCATTTAGCTGCAGCGTTTCAAAACACAGAGGAGGACAGTCTTTGGAAAAATCTGCTGAGTCTATTGAGGAATTGTTTTTCACTGACAGATTTGTTTTCAGTGAGTCATTTTGGTAGCATTTACCGAATATGTTATAAACGTGTGTTTGCTCATTCATGACTGTGCTGTAAAACACTAAATGAGCTGTGAGCTTAAACTGGCTTTTTTTTTTCTCGATCATTAACACGTTACTCTTGTCAACTTTACTACTAAATTTAGGAAATATCTAAATATCCTCCTTCTCAGGAATATCACCTTCAGTCTGCCATTTGTGAACAGTTATATTTGGAGGATATCATCAGGATAATGTATTGCATGAATTAGATTGGAAAGGGAAATTGACATGCACATGCATTTAAGGCAGCATCTGCAAGTATCTTCAGATCATCCATTTTTAAAGGTCTTAAGCGTACCTTCAACTCCTCCATGTGGTGGCAAGGTCTAAATGAAATGACACTCAGAGACGTATTACATTACCTCGTCATTTACTAATGAGTAATGTAAGAGTTTATGGCCGTTGAAGAATTTAAAGCATAGTTGGAAAAAGGTTTTTATGAAGGTTTTATGACATATTTGTGTCTGATTTAAACAGTTTAGTTAGTTAGTTAGTTAGTTAGTTAGTTAGTTAGTTAGTTAGTTAGTTAGTTAGTTAGTTAGTTAGTTAGTTAGTTAGTTAGTTAGTTAGTTAGTTAGTTAGTTAGTTAGTTAGTTAGTTGCAAATGGCAGTGGATCATTATTGAGGATGAGCAGTCAATATTCTGAAAAAAAAAAAAAAAATCAACGATGAGTTTTCAGACCAAAAACTTACATTTTACTGCTGTTATCTAAAGTAGCTTAAGCAGCATTTCCATCAAGTGGTACTGGTCACTTGAGTTTGCAACGGTTCATTCGGATCAGATGAACCTGACTTTTATTTCCGCCACTTTCTGTGTAGGTTCGATGATAGCTGCATAATAAGTAAATGTTGAGTGGTACTAGTGAATTTAACAAAGAAATAAGACACAGTAATTGTACTGACTGTAAATAAGATCAAATATATAGATATGATTAGTTATGGGATAAATTATAAATAAGGTGAATAAACTGAAACAGAGGGTCATAGAAACATGATCATTTACATTAACAAATTAGTCATTAAAACCATGTGTTCTTTCTTCTTTTTGGGTCATTAGTTTTTTTGCACATTAACTTATACAGGTGAACCTTAGTTTTCAGGATTTATGTAATCCAAAAAGTCAGACTAATACCCAATCATATATGAAAACTGAGGCAATAATTTCCATTATAAATTATGTACATCTAATAAAACCATTCCAGACATCCCAAAACATGAACAAAAAATAAATTTTATTCAGAATAGCCTGACTGTCATTTAACATATCGGAAGCGTCACGTGACCAAACTCAGAAAACAGGTGAGGTGTGACGTTCGCAAGCTGAGCCCCTGAGCACTGTGACATCAATTTCAGTCGACACAGATAAAAACGGCTGGATTTTTCTTATTAATTCTTACTCTTATTCCAGAAACGCAACACCCAGCAGAATAATTATTAAGATCTCTGTGAGTGGCTTTCTTCAATTGCTGCA
This sequence comes from Filicampus tigris, assembly GCF_054856515.1. Lineage (NCBI taxonomy): Eukaryota > Metazoa > Chordata > Actinopteri > Syngnathiformes > Syngnathidae > Filicampus > Filicampus tigris. The sequence goes on along the minus strand of NC_141227.1, from coordinate 12,172,439 downwards.
AGCTTTGTGTTCATCTAAACAGGTCCAGATTGCACACTGAATGAAAGGTTAATGCAGTCATTATGTCTTTGTCTCTCTTGCAGCCAATCCCACGGGTGCCGGACCAAAGGGTTTCCCAGACTCCTCCGAAGTCTTCCGCGAGTCCAGCAGCACTACAGGCATGGTGGTGGGCATCGTAGCAGCTGCGGCTCTGTGCATTCTCATCCTGCTCTACGCCATGTACAAGTACCGCAATCGAGACGAGGGTTCCTACCACGTGGACGAGAGCCGTAACTACATCAGCAACTCGGCTCAGTCAAACGGTTCTATTGTCAAAGAGAAAGCCGTCAACACCGCAAAGACTTGCAACAAGAACAAGAAGAACAAGGATAAGGAGTACTACGTGTGATTGTCAAAGTGGTGGTCTTAGTCAGACCAATTGGAACATTGTTGGAAAATACAAATCAAGACATTATTGTGTACAGTATGATAACAAAATTGAACCTTACTTAGTCATTTTTTTCCCAAGAAGACAAGGCTCTGCAAAGTAATAATAAGATTTAATGAGGGAAGAACCATTCTCAAGACTGTCTGGGAAAAGAATGTGGATGGACAAATATCTGTGGCATTCAAGTGGAAGTTAACTGAAAACAACCAAATAACATAATCCGTCTGTGACTTGTTTCCAATAGTGGGATGATCCCACTCATTTGTTGGTGGCCACCACAAGAGCACAGATGCACTTTGCAAAGATGGATTATGAACTTCATGGTTTGATTTTAAATTGCCTGTGTTTGTGGTGTTTTGTTTCTAGAGAACATTGCGCCATGTATGAGCGTTGCAAACATTTTTGATTTGAAGAAGAAAGAGGCAGGAAACTGACAGCAAATCCACAGAGAGGGGCGGAAAAAAAAGAGTCATGACAGATGTCCACAGACTCGCCAAAGTGTCTCTGTTGAGCATAACGGACTAAGAGCTGAATTGACTGAACTGCAGTGTCATTTCCAAGACTTTTGTTTCCAGAAGAACAAAATGTCCATTGTGCCAGTAAGAAATCTGGAGGCCTTTGTTTCTGCATCATGTGAAGTCTAAGGCAAAAAGTTTCCTCAGAAGTCTCAGACGTGACCATGTGGGAGCCATGCACGCCGAATGATCCAATTCCACTGCATATGTTTATATACAGTACAAACACATCTAAATGTGCTTTCTGAACTGTGATAATGTGGTGTTTTATAGCCTGTTGTATAGATGATGCCAACTATAACTGCTCCAAAACCATTTTTGGAATAAAAAAAAAAAAAACAAAAGGATAAAAAAAAAAATACAATAAAATAAAGAAGATGTAAATGTTAAATGTTGCTAGACATAGAACATTTTATGAAGAAATCTGCTTCGTTTGTTTCCAGCCCCCCTTCCTATTTTTACATGTTCCTTTATAGTTTTTATACAAATGCTGACCAGGCCCAGAGTGTCCCACTCAAAACTGCACAAAAGAGTTGAAAGCAGGAGAGGAATAAGCACAACGACGTGCGCGGCTGGAGAATCACTGCCTTCCTCCACCAAAATGACCCGACTGACTCAAGTGTGCTAAACAAAAGAAGATTCTAATGGAGGGATGATGACAACAATGAAGAACAATGAATTTGTTTTGTGTTTCCAAGTGGCATTATGAAATAGTCCAATGTGTGCTTGATGCTGATGCAAAGATCTAAAGATTTCACAAGTCCATTTCAACAGTTCTGTGTTTGTTCTGTCATTCTGTCCGTCAGTTCTGCTTCCCAGAGACCTGTACTTGGAATGAGTATGAGGAAATGACCATGAACTATAAATGATGATTATAACTTACTGTTGTCTGCTTTCTTATTTCTTCTTGAATGTTTGGTTTTCAATTATAAAAAGGTTATTGTATTTTATTTTCTGCTAGCTCCATATGAATATAAATTAATAATAAGACGTTGATAGATACATTTCGTAAATGTCATCTACCATTTTCCTGTCAACCAACACAATCACCCACAATGATTAGTTCCAATAAAAGTCATGTATCAAAAATTCTGCCTCTACAAAGATTAGAATATTATTTTTAATTGACAGTCATAGAGGTATTCATTTTACAGTTTTATTATTATTGTGGTTGTGTTTTGCAATTACAAAACTGCATTAATTTTAAGTAGCATTATCTGTTTGATTCATCTTTTGCATTTGCTCTGCTTGTGTAGGTGCATGTAATAAAGTAGATGGTGAGTACTAATACTTTCATACGATTGGATTTTTATGAGTAAAACACCTCACCAATTAGATAAAAGTGCCACTTGACTCGTCTGACTAAATTAACACTCAGCTCCGAGGTCGTGCTAATCATAAAGTGGAGGCGACATTCTCTCAACATTACAGAGGAAAGGCTATCCTAATGTTGAACGTTACCGTGACAGAGGCTCAGATACATGACTTGAAACTGATGCATCACCTGACACATTCAATTTATTGCTTTAAGTGTGTATGTATGAGAAGCCTAGAACCTTTGTACTACAACCTCTGGCAGCAAACTCTTACGCCCGCGTTCAATGACACACTGTATTTACACGCACACAGCATAGATCAACACTAACTAAAGTACACAAAGGGGCTAATCAAACTGAATCTGAGCTCAACACTGGAAGCACCATCACCATTTGAATAAACATGGAAGGCGATAAAGATAAACCAAAGTAACACGATACAATTATATCGTTCTAAATGGGAGATATTGCAGTTTACGTGACAATGTCATGCACTAACTCCAGCAAGTAATTTCTGTTTCCGTACATGAGCACCGTACCACCCTGATTTTGATGCAAATGAGGGCTGCAATAAGGCTTGGCTGGGAAAACAATACGTTCCATTCAACAATGGCGCATAAAGGCGCAAACGCCCCGTTATACCCAATTCTACCAGCGTAAAGTCTAGCAAAATACCAAAAGAAGGAAAACTCCACCCATCCGCGCAGTTAGACTGCGCTTTGCTCCAGACTTGTGCCAAGAACAAAAATAAGGCCCCAGGTGTTTTCTAGAAGCAATCCTCTTTTCTTTATTGCCGGAAACGATTACCTCAGTATTGTTTTGGTTTGGTTGAAGGATGTTTTGCTGCTTCATTCAGTTGTTAATTTGCTTTATACAGTGACACAACATGTCAAGTGAACTTCTGTCATTTAGGGAAATTCGTAAATATGGCTGCGTGTCATCTGCATAACCATGACAGCCAACATTGGCATTCTCAAGCATGTAACCCAAGAGAATCAAACTGACTGAAAAAAAGGGGTCAAAGGACTGGCCCTTGAGGGACCCCACATGTCATGGACATCCAATCAGAATTGAAATTCCAATCGTCACAAAATAACTCCTTTCCACCAAATAGGACCTGCACCATTTTGGGACTGTCCTACCCAAGCTTACAACCTGTTCAACAGAATAGTATACTCAACTGTATCAAACGCTGCCCTGAGATCCAATAAGACCAGCAGCGACACCTCCATCAGGCTTCAATCTTATTTATGACTTTAAAGCACTGGAAAAGGACTGCAAATAGAAGTTAAATTATTATACAGAAACAGTCACCAAAAATATATAAATATCTATCTAATCTAATATCTATCTAATCTAAATAAATAATTTAGATATAGAGCTTTTAAAAATGTCAACACCAATAGACAAAAGTAGAGACTGTAACAAATCCTAATCGTGAACTCATGTTTGATAAGCATGAATTTTGTAGAGCTCCATCTGCCAAACAGTCAATTTTAAAGACAAAAACTAATGCCCTCAAACATTGTTTATGTATATTATTTATTGGGGTAGTCAAAATAGATTAATTAGATCAATTAATTACAGATCATAATGAATCCATTTATTTTTTTAATCTCTCGACAGCACTGATTATTTATTATTAGTTTTTATACTTATCAGTTTCGTTAACTCACAAAAAGATGTTGGTTGTATATTACCTTCCCTTGTGGCCTCCCCTCACAATTTTTCTATCCCTTGCCCACTCGTTCACGTTTTTAGAGAACATGCTCAAAACCACCCACATATTGTACTAGCAAAACATCTTATTATCCTTAACGCCAAGTTAGAAACACGAGTTTGTTTTGTTTGTTGTTTCAAATCCCAGCTGGCTCACACACACATACTGTATTTACAGTAAAACACAAAATGTATTTGTATTAAAAGTTATTTTTAGTATGATGCTAAATCACAGTCATGTGATTCCATGGTACAGGGTTCATTTTGCGGAAGCGTCACACATTATGTCTAAAATGACTGAAGTGGAACTAAAGGAGATTTCATAACTCATCTCAGAGGCGTATGGATGTAGAAACCATGAAGAAACCTTTGCAGGCCACTGACACACACAATTAGTGCAAGTCACATTTCAATCATTTAACCCCCATTTGATCCCACGTTAATTCAAGTGTCAACTTTTACAGTATAACGTCATTTGGGAATTAATCAGGGCAGCAGTGGCAGGAGATGATGAATGTAGTGCAGAACTACCACCAGTTATTCTCCAGTTAAGACTGGTACACATAAAGATAATTGGGCCAATTTCTTTTTTTTTTTTGCAAAATTCCCCTTATTAGACCAAAGTCAGCAAAGGTCCAATTATTGGATGGCTCCAAAGATGTCCGTTCTTGTTTCTGCTTTGCTTTTGATGTATTAATACGATTCATGCTTTTCCCACCATGTGCAGCTTTGATTTTTGAGATAAAATATATTTTCATAAGTACTTGCTTGCACTTGGACCATTTGCTCTATTTTGGTTCACCTTACTCCAACATTCCAACCACATATAGTGTATGACATCCTGGGGCTATTATGGCAACTGACAGTCTCCCGGGGGTATGTTTCAATTACCCTCTATGTGCTACTGCAGTGGCTATAAACTTACTGTTACTACCAACACCAAAAAGCTTTTTGATTGTTTGTGAGCACATTCAAGTGCATCAGGGATGACTTTCTACTTACTGTATGCATCACTGTCAAGTTGTCAACGCATTCATATTGTCAGTGTTTCAGAAAATAGTTCAACTAAATTCTTTGAGCCTCGAGGCTTGTCACAGTCTTGCTCTACAGTAATTCTACAAGGCAAAGTTTGTTTTGAAACAATCTTATTTTTCTGTTGTTTTTTTTTATTTTTTTATTTCAAGATCGTCAATGATATCATTTTGCATGTTGTTTTACGTGATTTGCTCTCAGCGGGTTGATTGTTCACTTGAGTTCTTTTCCAGTAGCCAACATCTCCCTCTACAGTATAGTTGCTCCCTCCTGGGGAGCTCATAACACCAGGAATAATGAAATAACAATGGGAGTCTCTCGGATATCTTTCAGCGGGTATGCTCTCTGCCAATAGAAGAACACTCATGGGGTGGAGAGGTATTTTTAGCAAAATGTTTATCCTCTCGTGTCGTTCTCCCACTTCTGCATCGTTGTCCCTGTCTTTTGCATTCATTTTATGCCATTTGCCCTCCCTCTCTTAGCTCTCCATCTCAGCTGGATATAGCAGACGTCCTTTTCATTCGACACACCAGCGTAATTCGCTCTCTCTATAATCATCCATTTTCCAATTTTCATGCCCTCTCCCCGAACTTGAGACACGCATTGTGGATTCTATTTCACAGCAGTACACCAGAGCACACTGGTTTCCATTTCATTTATTCAGTATTTGTTTAGAAATCCCATGGTAGACTGCTGCAAAGCAATATCGATTAATAGGAGCTTCTCTGGCTGACCATGTTAAAGAAGGTATAATTACGCGTGGATTTGAATGTGCAATTTTATTATAAGGTTCTGAAACAAATGCAAATTCTAGGAGAGATTCACGCACACTTTATTCTTACCAACAGCAGACTAAAACTATCTTCGTCATCACACAGTGGAAGCCTTAAATCCAAACACAATCCGTTCTGTGACACTGGTTGCAATTTTAAATTAGCAAAATGTCCCCATCACAAAACGTCCACCCTTAAAAGTAACATTTTAACATTCATAAGTGTTTGATTAGTTTAAAATGAAGCTAGCCATTGTATAATAAAACTAAAATAACGTAAAACTACATGCTAGTTACATGCTTTTTATGTCATAATCTTCTGCATAAAAGCAATTGATGAATTGGTATTCATTTGATTGTCTTGATCATATTGTACAGAGAAGAAAGACACTTTAATATATGATTTCACACAAGCTGAATTTCCAGTTCTATTTTCACACTGGCATCACTCGTGTCCTTTTGTGGTGGTATCACAAAACACATATGCACGCATTGTACAAACACACTTTGACTGATGGAGCTGACTCTTGTAATAAAGGTCCCACCTGTGGGATAATCTCCTAATATTTAAGTATTCAATCATGTTTACTGAATACCGATATTGAACCTTGTACCTCAGTTTATTCAATCATGTCTGCCAGTTGTTTGTTTGTTTGGAAGGGACCAAGTAACAGCTTTATATGAGCACATGAGTAAACCATTTAAAGCAACATTTCTTCTGTTCCATTGTCCTGTAAAGCCTAACTAGACAAGTCAGGAATTAAGTGGAGTTTTATGTTAATTTTATGACGGGTATGCAATTTATGTGCGTGATAATTTGAATAATTGACTCCTCTCTGACTAGACTTTGTGAGGGCACACAAGCAGGCACATGTACAGTCTGTGTAGCTGGTGACACCTGACGCCAAGCATTAACATCAACACAAGAAACAAGAGCTAAACTAATTACACGTCAAATAAACACATTTTGTCCGCTTACAGCTCTGAGAGGAATTTTATGAGAAATTATAAAGGGGACGAAGAGAAACATTTGAATCAGACCCTGTGTCAGTATTAAATTCCAAAGGGAAGGTTTAGTGTTGGGAGCTCCAGGCCACCCTTTACAGGGGGCGGAGTCAATGTGGCAAGGGCAACAAACACATTTAGGGTGCATCGGTGCCATTTATCATGTTTGACAAGTGCACCTCTCAGTGCCATTTGGCTTTATTACAGGTACATTTCTCCCCCACATAATGATGTTTTCCTTCTCTCTTGTCCTCTGAGGCCATGAAAACCTGCAGTGGGAAAATCAAGGTGATTTTATTTAGTTTTTTTTGCCTTTACAAACTATGCTTTGCAAATCATCATTATCGGGAAATATACGTAAATCAAATATTAAAACAAACCAATTACAGTATGTTAGCACATGTATTGTCACTGAATTTCTGCATGACATTTTTTGTTATGATTACAATCTCTAAAGTTGAACGCAGTTGACACAGTTGTGTGTTGCTGGGTAATGTGCAACTATTTTTTTCACCCCCAAAATCTTTTAATTTTTTTTTTTTTTTTTTTTCAAAATACTGATACATACATATAATAGGACATATTTTGTTTTATTTTCCACAAAGTACGTTCATAAAGAACTGCAGGAAGATCTCGCCTGGCTGATGAAAAGTTAGTAAAATTGCCCACTGCGAAGTGGGCAAATGGAGACTGTCTGCCATTCTCGATCATGCATCTGTGCGACATCACACACACACACACACACACAAACACACATGGCGGTTTCGATGCACGCTATCATACTTCTGAATGAAATATGATGACATCCACCACACATATGAGCGGAGCACAAAATCTTTCTCCCTGCATCTGGATCAAATCCACCAAAACTGCTTTACACCACCTGCGCCACAACTTAGACTTGGTTTCACCTGGTCTAAAGTCTACTTTACTACTAGTCTACTTTCTGTCACCAAATTGGCATTTGCGCTGAGGCCATGTATAGAAAACGCTCTGGGTAAGCCGGATCGCCCAGTGAGGTGCAGTGTTGTCTGCCAAATTCCTAAACATGGTAAACTAGACTTGACCTGACACGAAAATGAATATGTGCCCATTTTTACACCGAGCACATCTGCGTTTAAGGACCCATCGTCACCGCTCTCTAAAAGCCACACCCCGCTTAACTGCCAACTGTCAATCAAATACAACTACTACAACCTGAAAAATGGATGCTACTTCATCTAGCAACTTCCTGACACATTTGAGCCACCAGAGGCAGAATCCAATTGTGAGCCAGAAGACACCGACTTACTTCTCACTCATCTTCCTGTCACTTTATCAAGCATTTTTCTCGTATTCATATAACGGAGGAGGAGATAACCATGCAAGTCACCCAAATTTCGTTTTAGCTACACCCAAAAAATCAGGAACACAGAAATGGGGAAAATCATTTTAAGGCTATTTCTCTACAATTCAGTACTGCATAGTTCTCAGTCTTTTCACATCTTTTCAGCAATAATTTTCAAACATGTATAAGATAAGACCTTACAGGATCTGTGATAAAGTGGAACAACCTCCCTAAGTAAGTTTCCTTTAATTTGACTCACCTGCGAAACAAACCTGTCTGAGATTGATATCAGGGATCTAAACGGACAGTAGAAATAACATATGCAAATACTTTGTTTAATGTAATGTCAGGTATGCTTTTTAAGGAACAGAGCAGAAGGCATGATGCCAGCGTTGGGCGAGGACTCAGCACACCCGTCTCACAGTTGTGAGGCTGGGGGTTTAAATATTCCGGAGTAGAGTTTGCATGTCCTCCCTTTCCTTGCCTGCATTTTATTTTGGCTTCCTTCCACATTCCAAAAACATTTTTCTTAGGGGAACTGAAGACTCTAAATTGTGAATTTGAGCATGAATGGTGGTTTGTCTTCACTGAAACAGATACTATAAGAATTTCATTGTGATGGTTTTGTGATGTATTTGAAGGCAGTTTGGTTACTTGCAGGACTTCTGCAGAAGATAGTGTGCCACAAATGACGGATTTGTCTGCTATCAAATATTAACCCTGCAGCCAGGCTCTAATTATCACAACACTCCCAGTTGTTGTGCGTGTGAGTGTCATGCAGTTGGTCATCATCCTTGGTTTGATGAAGATGATGAGTTGCTTGATTGCCTTGTACCAGAAGGTGAAATACTCAGTTTTAGATGAAATTCATTTTCTGCATCTGGGATTCATCATGATGCGCGAATCAATATTTAATATCATGGGATCAATGAATGTGCTTTGTTTCAGTGAGCATTCAAGCGATGAAACGGCACAGTGAATGATGAAGGGACTCTTCTGTGCTTGTGTTTGACTGATCTAATATCATTACTGCTAATAATGTTGATATTTGTCAAGAATAATATAAGTCAAACGAGTCAAATATTTGCACGCAGTAAACCACGAATGCCATTAGTCCAGTATTGATTTTTTTCATATACACCGGTAAATAAGCTACTCTGTGATACAAAAGGGTTAGGGTTAGGTTAACGAATACCAAAATTGTACATCCGCTGTCTTACGGGAAGTCGCATACATAATCGTTTTCCCCATGAGAACCCTCAGGGATAAGGTGGAGGATCAGGACAGCCCCATCCACACAGGAAGTACAGCTCATCCATCATGCAACATTGTTGAGTGAATTATTGTGTTCACCACAACGATGACTAAAAATGCAGAATTTGGAGCCTGCTGAGGTTGTTATCAAGAATGGCAGCAATAACTGAAGGAGATAAGACTTAAAGGGCCATTGTACTTGCAACAGAGATCCAAGAAGCTCTATCGAGTGCTGTTCAATGTTCTCTTGTTTTTATCTCTATTGATTCAAGCTCGCCAAACAACATCTGGCAAAGGGACTGCGTGAGTCATATCTCAGGTTCATTTACATTCTTCTGAATGTTGATTAATACATAATGTCCATTTTTACAAATACGTTGAAAGTGAAATGAATAAATAAAGGAGCTGAATGTAACAGTGTTAAAGGGTCTGTGCACAATTCAAGTGTCCCTGGGCAATTATATAAGAAGGCAGGTGATTCATATAACAGTTACATGTACTTTTTATTACAACCAACAATGACACATTGTGTTTTCTTGGAGTTCTCGTCTTTACAAATGATTCATGGCTGCCGTTCTGTCCATCTCTTGAAAATAAGTAGAGCGCAGACAGGCTGACATCATTCAACGCAGACACTTTAATAATATCAAGGTTTCCCTTTTTATGTGATAGAGGTCATATTTGCCTCATTTAAATTAACTGGGAGTTTCATTAGGAAAACCTGACATCCAATGCAAGAACTGGAAGGACATTTTTGCAAAATATTAGAATCACCCTTCAGTATGATGCAGTACAGTGTAAACTACAGCCACAATAACGACCATATTGTTACATCATGTATACTTATTATATTGAGCGTCATTATCATTATTAAGACAGAACTTGTATTGGATCTCATTAGATTGTGCAGGTGTACCTAATGTTGTAGTCAATGTCTGATCATAAAAAGCTGCAAAGGAAATCTTTTTATACCATCACTTCAACTGACCTCACAGCCTCACCTTTGGATTCACTCCGATTAATGAAATGCTTGACCTATTGTAGGTAACAATGCTGGAGCAACAATCAAGTGCCTCCAGTGTGAAGTGCTAGCTCATTTTGCTGCTCCTTTGGGGATTGTACAGCTGCGTGCACGTGCGTGTGCGCGGATGTAGATGGCGAGGTGTAATTTTAAAGAAAGCCAACTGCAGCTCATAAAATAAAAAAAAAAGAAGATGCAGTAACAAAATGAAGTGTAGTCTCAGCGTTTTGCCAATGCTTTTTGGCCGAATAAAAACGGAGCGAGGGATGTCAACATTGCTGACAAGTGTTTGTTTGGCAGATACACCAGGGAAAACTCGAAGAGGGGGGAGTATAGCTCGACTACTTATAATGCAGTCTACACAGCAGTCACTCTTGAAATACAGTGACGTTCTCAAGGGATGCAGAACTGTGTTTGTAAAGAAGACTCACGTTTTCTTGATTTACAAATTAATTTTGAGCTGCTGAATGATTAAAAAGTAGAATACTATCCAGTAGAGTGCAGAGTGAACAATTAACAAAAGCAGAATAGCAATTATGGCGCGCTCTACAGTCCAACCCTGCTGTTTGCAGACGATATGGACCGCTCCATCCCGCGAATAGCGAAAATCCACAGATAATTGATGGCCACTGAAATGCATTGGGAAGAAAAAAATGGCTTGGGTGTTGGTCAAACCACAAAGAGCTATTCACAGGGAATCATACAGCAGTAATGGAATCCAGCGGATAGCAGCAGTTTGGTGATGCATACAGCGGATCATGTTATGGCTGAACAAGCTGTGATGAATTACATGTACAAATCAAATATGACGTTTTCCTCAACAAAGACAAACTGATCAATTATTTCCTGTTTTGTTTTCATCTTTTGTAATACAACACATGCCACATCCTCCAGTGAGTCAGCACAGTCACACTTTGAATGAAAATGTTTTATTATGCAAAGGGAATTCAAAGAAACAGAACAGAAGCACTTTCAATAATTATTGAACATGTTCAGGGGCATTGTTTTTTTTTTATTATATGTTTATTCCAAGTCTTTACTGCAAAGGGCAGAAAGAGGGTAACAGACATGTCAACAATATTTGCAACCCTGTATTTATTTATGTGTTTTTTTTTTAGTTTGTTTGTTTTTTACCACAAACTCATAATTTATCTTGAATTAAATTCAAAGAAGCGCAAGTTTCATTTTTTAAAAAGTGCCCCTCTTATATGATATATCAAACTATCTGTATGATTGAGATCACAATTCACGATTGAACTGAACCTCAAAAGATGATTACACTCTGCTGTTTGGGCAGGGGTGCAATGAGACTAAAAACGGCTCAGGGTTTTCTAACCCAGACAAACCCACAAATGGCACTTGACTTTCTAACACCTTTTTTTCTAAATTTCCCCAAGCTCCTGCTGCCCATGCTCTGGGAGAACTCCCAGCCAGTCTTCCCCTGCCACTCCACCATAATTACATCAACTAGAAGTTAGCATACCACATCCAAATACTACAAGTACTCAAACTGAAATTTTTTGAAGGGAGTATTTTATGGGCCAATTTTAAACCAATTAAACTGTGCTCAAAAACTGGACTAAGGTGCAGATCCAGGAAATGAACATTGCACAATTTTTCAACATTGTCCTCAAGTCTCAGTTGTCCTTAATATCTCAAGTGCATAATGCATGACTGTTCTGACGAGATTTGGGCATAAAAGGAAGTGATTCATTGGTGAAAAGGTGTCTAATTTGGTCCTGCTCCAGATTACAACTGTCTGCCCTTGGTAGAGCTCTGCACTTTACAGAATGGCATCCTCCTCTTCTCTGTCATTGGTTCACCAACTACAATCAAATACATTACCTGTGAGAATATAATACAAGTCAAATGTTATCATTCGTGGCGTTAAGAGGAAACATATGCAGGTATCCAATCAATAATTCAATTAAACTGAGCCTATGTAGCCAGTTTGTTGTGACATCATCACTGCTCCTTAAAGTGAAAGTCAACCCAAACATATTTTTTTCCAGAATATGTTCTATACAGGCCCACTAGTTGAAACACGGCATTCTGATTAATATTGCGTTTGTGGAATAAGAGGTAAGCAGGAAAAAAAACACCCGTTTTTAACCATCTCAGGGGGCGGCCATTTTGTCACTTCTGTCCACTGAAAATGACATCACAAACGCTCAGGGCTCAGATAACGACCAATCATGGCTCAGCTTCAGGAAACAGGTGAGTTGTGATTGGTCAGGGCTACAAACGGGTGGATTAACCCTTATTCCACAAAAGCAATATTTATCAGAATGCCTTGTTTTAACTAGTGAGCCTGCATAGAACATATTCTTGAAAAAATATGTTTGGGTTGACTTCCTCTTTAAGTCATCTCCTTTCAAACACATGGTTCTGATGCAGGCTCTTCAATCAGCTGCGTTGTACTGAATAATAAAGTACCATGTGCAGCCATCGTTCCAATTAAAACCCATGGTCATTCATCTTGCTAATTGATAGAATGCCTTGTGGGATAATTCTGCCCTAAATGTGGCTTTTTAGTTCGTCGGGCTTATTGGGAGTTATGACGCATTGTATCAGATTTTTACTGAACTTTTCCGCCCTGCTTTCGGTTAAGATTTGGCTTAATGATTGTTCAGATTGGTTGTATTGCTTCTATCATGATCACACTTTAAAAAGCGTGACAGTAAACTTCACGCAGATCCCCACAAATAGTGACATCTTTTCAGTTATGCTAAATAACATTAAAGGGGGGGTGAGTGCATGTGTGCTGTAAAATTTGAAACTCACTGACTACACGTTGTCAACCACAGTAAGTAAAGAATACAAGCATGTCGACAGAAGCTAATAAATAAATCAAATGGGCACAAAGTGTCTCTGGATGATGTAACGTGCATGTCCAGTTAATAAAGACATGTACTCCATGTAGCACAAACACGTTTGAATGAGTTCATGGGCTTTGTATGAACCCTTAACGTAGACATGATGAAGAGAATCCTGCCTCTCTGAGCTCTGGGGAGCACATGCTAAACCCATTTAAGCAATGGAATATGTTTTTTTCATCTAGTAGAATTTTGTGAAGCCAATGGGAGTGTGTGGTCGTGACGGTGGCAAGGAGCTGACGCCTTAAGTAATATTTCGTGTCTGGGCTCTCGTCAAATATTCAGGGTTCCACTCTTGTCAACCCAAATCTTCCTGGCAGATTTTTGTTTTTTCTTTTTTTGTTTGTTTTAGGAGGGGTGTGGGGATGGTGGGGTAAGAGCACGGTTGCAAATAGATCATCTTGTCTGGATAAACAACATAAAAGCTGCAGAGAAGATAAATACTTGGTCTTAGAGAGTCTTTGTTGTTGATGCTTAAATGAGAAGTGTGTTTTTCTCGAGCTACAGTATGTGAGTGATGAATAATAACAGACAAAACAGACAAAATGAAATAGCATCCAAATAGCCATGGATGCAAATGAGCAAGTCAAGCTTGAAATAAGAAAAAAACTTCAGTTGCCAGCTGTCACGTGAGGCCAGAACTAATAATTAGATTTAACACGTTACAATACCAATACCCAAGTCAAGGGTGGAGGGTCGCGGCTGGACCGGCAAAAAAGGGTCCAGTGCCCAGCTCTGACTGTCCGGTATATGCACATAAAGCTATCTTTAAAGCTAACATAATATACTCCTTATTTAAGGTAAGTAGAGAAATAAACTCCATGCAAACTGAACAATGGATTGATATCAAATATGATTTTTAACAAGGTGGAAGAATATCTCAGAATTTTGTGATTTCAAGTATCGCAGTCCATTTTGCCTTATTTGCTTCTATGATGCATTTGATAAACAATCAAATTCCACATAACTGAGAAACCTCGTAATATATTATTATGCCGTCCCTTATGGAGAGTATTTTTTCAACCTCACTTGACCTGATTCAACATGATGAAAACTGCTCTATATGAAAAACACTGTGAACGGTTAGCTGTAACCTACTGAGGCCATGATTAGCATTGTTATACTTATTGTTATTATGTTTATGGCGTTTCAAAGCACAGGGATGAATAACGTTTTCTGAATGTGAATGAGCATCATTGCTAAGACTAAATGACATTCTATGACGACATCATGGCATTGCCTCCTGTCAATTTACTATTCAGATTCTTCTGATGTCATTGTAGGCTATGCCACAGAACTTCTTGTAGCCAAATGCTATGATGTAACAACTACTACTTTTGTTTTCTGTGGGGCATTCCAGCTCAGCAACTGCATCTTTCAAACGTCAGGGAAAGTAATTGCATTACACAGCTTAAATCAAACAATAAAATGTCTCTTCAGACTCACTAGTCATAGCTTGTGTTATAAAACAAAGTGCTGACTGTTTCACATCATTTACTCGCAATAAAAGAGGAGGACCTCCAGTTCAGAGCTATTTACTGACTAGCCTATTTAGTCAATAAATTTCCCCTGTTAAAAAAAATATATACTGTATTATGACAGTCACAGGCAAAATAAATACGAATAATAAACGAGTGCTTGAAATGCTTATGTACATCGGCATTAACTTTTGATTATCCGTTGCTATTGGTTATATGCCGACACAGCAAGCAGTTTGCGCTTTAGTGATCAATGAAACACATTTTATGTAATCAGATCATTCATCTCCGTTGTTTAATGTTTTTATCTTGTAGCCAGATGTTTATTGGATGGACTGAATCAACAGATTGTGTGTAACATCTGTCAGCCAGCTCAAGCTCAATATTGTATGTCACCTGGAAATATCAAATATGTTTTCCTTTCCTAACATCCCCATGTGTTAACTGACCCATAATGCCCATCTCGAAGTTTGCATCGTTTAAAAACACTTTTATTACAAGCAAATCTACTCATAAATCACTGGAAGACAAAGGTGGCCTACAAGCTCATATTTCGGCTTTGAGGTTACACTCGTTGGTAATTTCCCAGGATGCAGTGCGAGGGCTTTGAGCTGAGGAGGTTTGCTCCCACTCAAATGGTCCACGCAACAGGGGGCACATGTTTACTGACAGCTCCGCAGAGGGCTGCGAACAATCACCTGCTACGACACACTCCTTTAGGGCCCATGCTGTTACATTAATGCATGGGGCTGTATCTCATTATTCATAGCTGTTTGACTGCAGGGGGTGGGGCTAGGAGAAGGTGGGGATGCTGCTGAGATGGAGTCACTACAGATGCAAATCGATACTGGGCCATCTTTTTAGCATTCCAGCTGGTGGAAAGTCAAAAACTCCATTGAGAGAACTCTGGAGTTTTGTGTCATGCAAAATGTGAATCATTTACATGGCACCAAAATTCTACTGAGGGCTATGCAAAAGTCTAATGTGCTTTTTCTCTCTTAATTGCCTTTCCATTTATGGGGACATTGGCTGGAACATGAAAGTGGTCATTCGAGACAGTACTTGAAATGAAACATTTATTATGACTCCAAGTGTATAAATCAATAAATACACTATGTACTTCTGAAGGACTTTGAAACATTGAAGGGCATTCATTTGAAATGTGGAGGAGGCCAATTAATATGCCAGAACGCCTATCGGGGCATAGCACGGTCTACCAAATTCACAAACACACTAAACTATACTTGACCTTGGCCTGAAAATGAAGATGCGCTCATTTTACGCTGAGCGCAGTCTAGTTTCTGCCACCAAATTGGCACTGAGACATGAAAGCTTCGTGCACCGGAATACCCGGCGAGGAGGCGCAACATGGTAAACTAGACTTGCTCCGGCAGGAAAATAAAGATGTGCCTGTTTTTCACGAAAATAGGCTGTCAAGAATGTGAAGACTTATGAAGTATGTTTCTCATGTTCACTTTTATTTTCAGACAATCATTTTGTGTATCTGGAATGGTCCCATAGTGTCATGAAAGCTTAATGATTGTGTCAACAGCTACTGTACCTGCACTCATACTGAATTCTGTTGCCAGTATTGTGTGCACCTAAGCTGAGCCTTAAGCAGTATGTGCAAACACGGAGGAGAATTTCACTCCTTTGTAGAGGGATTTAAAATATTTATAACTCTTGACACTGGGGGTGAAATGCATGGAAACTCTGTAACACCCACAATTCCTCAAGAGGTGGTTGATGGAAGAAGATAGAAATCACAGCTAGACATTGTAGCACATAGCATTGTAAAAATGTGTCAGTTGAACCTCTTCTTTGAGACTGAGTCAGATAAAATGCTTCCTTATTTTTTCTGTTTACCAGAAAATGTAAATGTGATGCTATAAGGCCCAGTCAGATAGTGTATAATGTTGCTGTATTTTTCTGCTCACCGGAAATCTGAAAGGTAAGGCTGAGTTGTGTTGTGCATATCACACAAATCTCACTTTCTAATATTCTTTCTAAAATAAGCACTGAAAATGTAACAGCAAGAAAACATTTATGCATGGTGGCACAACACCAACTTATTAGAACACCACTGGAGTCTCCCTGCTTTGGAATGTGAGACAATCTGTGTACGTTGTTCTTCTTCTGCACCTCTCACATTGTTTTTCTCTCAAAAGCTCATTGAAGTTGGTCCTACTTTGGAAGTATCGCAAAAATGCCAAAATAACATAATGAAAAATAAAAATGTTTATATTTGATATGAAGCTAATGTATGGTTTTGGAGGCATTCACCTGCACAACTTAAGTCTAATAAATAAGACTTTCAGCCTGACATTTAAATGAAGTTTTCTGGAAGAAGAAGCAGTCCACTATGACTAATGTGGCAATTTAATGTATATAATGTGTAACCACACAAATAAAGAATGACTCATACTAAGGGTGGGCGATATGACGATATTAGATCGTTAAGCCGTTTAACGTGTTCACGATCTCATAATGCCGAAAGATCGTTTGATCGTCTACATGGCACATTCCAAACAGTTTAGCTCTATGGCGGCGCAAAGCCGCTGACGCGTATACCTGACCAACCAATCACAGCACACACAGTGCACCGTACGTGACACACCCCGCCTCCCTCTTTGTTTGTATAGCGGGGAAGCTATAGCGTAAAGTCACCACGAAGCAGAGTTGGTCCCGAAAAGAAACTCCACATCCACAGTGTCGATTTGGTTTGGCTTTTCCTCAGAGGAGAAAGCGCAAACCAGTTATTTGCAAAGTTTGCAGAGACTCGGTTCAGACGTCAGCGCAGACAGCCAAAGCAAACGTAGAGCAAACACATGGTAGCCAGAGGTAGCCGCTAGCTCCAAGCTAACGCAACCCACGGTAACACAGTCATTTAACAAGAGCACTCCGTATGAAAAAAACAAGCAAGCAGTGTAAAGAAGTAACTGAGGCAGTAACTTATTACATTGCTGAAGACATGATTCCCATTAAAACAGTGGAAAACGAGGGCTTTAAAAGACTCTTCAAAGTACTAGACCTGTATTACGAGCTGTGTTTTTATGTTTACATTGTTACCTTTTATGTTTACATTTACCGCACATTTTGATAAAAATTTTCACTATTCAAATTAAAACCGGTTCAGAAAGCTTAGTGGACTTAAAATGTCTTTTTTTTTTTCTTTTAGAGTTTTATACACATTTTAAATATGTTTTATATGTTCAACATGAGGAAAATGGTCAGAAATGTGCAAATTAGTCTTAAAAAAAAACGATGTATAAAAAGAATCACGTTAAAATCGTGATCGTGATTTTATTTTTTTTAAAATGTGATATGATATTTTTGCCAGTTCGCCCACCCCTAACTCATACCGAGCCAGAGAAGAAATCTCATACAGGATTTCAAACACGTTTAGCAGTGCCATGTGAGAAGAACAACTCAGAACATAAAATGACACTTTAATAAAGAAGCAAGAACAGCCTTCTGAAATAAGTGCATATTTTAACAAGTTAATTCATTTTATCTGTCTCATTCTTTTTCCGTGATCCTTTTAAAAGGTGCTCCCATACAGTCTTGTTGATGGTGTCAAAAGTCAAAATGTAGGTTAATGGTTGTGCTTGGCACATAATGCGCCTTCTTCCCGATGCAAAGAGTTCAAACACAAAACCAGTTCTGCATTTTCATGTGAAGTGAGCAAAATGTGTTTGTTTTGTTTATAATTGATGATTCAATGTCAAGCTAATAATTTATATTTAGAGTATTCCAAGTTAACAGAAATTACACAATCAAGCATGTGGCTGATTGTTTTAAATAATTAGTGCAAGTATCACCAGGGGCCTCATTTAACAGAGTGTGAAGAACAGATCCTAAATGTGTTCTCACAACTGAAATTTAGAATGCGTGCAAGTACAAAAGAAATCCATATGCAGTAATCCCTCTTTTATTGTGGTTAATTGTGGTTTTTTCGATGAGTACTTTTTGAAAACCCGTGACGCACTGAGGCCGCGAAACTCAAACCGCAAAGTAGCAGGGATTATTGTACATCAAACTTGCCAGCACCCGTCGTAAGCACACCAGTAGGTAATGAGTGTTGATAAATTCCAAGTGTTCTAAACTGCTGCGCTCATGCACATTTAGACTCATTTGCAATGAGAAACACCTCCAATTTACAATGCGTAATAGCAGCAATCCCTTTAAGAAATCATAGCAAGGAGGGCAGAGAGAATCTCCCAAACCAACATTGAGGTAGGACTTGTCAAAGTGCAAACAAATACAACCACTGCAAGTTGTTACCATAAAAATATATAAATGAGGGAGAACAAATATGCTTTTGACATCAAACTCAACCTTTAATTAATGATTAATTAAGTACAGTAGTTGGAGGAGGACAAGCAAGTTACATGGATACCCGTATTGCGAGCTTTACATGCAGCCAGCCTTCCTCAGCTCCTACTTGGAGACGCACACACACACAGATATTCTGTGGAGTGAATTGAATCATGCGTTAATCCTCCCAGGCCTTGAAGATCACAGATTATTTGTGCATTGATTGAGTAAAATCATTTCTTGTTCGTGGAGTTAAATTCATTGTGTGATGCTGCTTTCATTGTGGGTACAAGCTATGGCTCCAACAACTGCCTGTTTGGGAAACCCTTGTTTAAATTCAGCATTTCCTCATGCACAAGTCCAAATTGATAAATCCCATATTTTGTATTGGAATGTTCGTACGTACACTTTATGCACACTTGAAAAATGAAGCCTGAATCAGAGTTTGCTTCAAGGTCTAACACGGGCAGTCTATTCACGCATGTGTTAATAAACTTCATCAGTCAGATGATCAACAAGCTGCTTTTGCTCTCCAAGAGTCACACAACCTTGAAGGAATTGGCGACCAAATGGTGGGGCCGAGACAGCCACCGGCAAGGGGTTATTCACAGCAGCCACCATCGATGGAAAACTTTCAATATGCAGCAACATGTCTTTTGTCGGTCAATACATCAGACGCATCTCAAGCATAAGCATCTTCCATTCGCAACTCCCTTTGATGATTGTTTATGAAGGGGCATGAAACCAAAGGGGCATCTGTCTTAGACAGAAGGTCATAAAGACCATCAGATGGCAGATGTACAGTATATCGACAGCGGATGGGGCATCCGTATTAAAGAAGGGTGCAACTAGCCGAAAAGAAGTGATTATATATCAAAATGTTCCATCCAACACCCACTTTCCTGCCTTGTAGGAATGTCAATCAGCTTCTCATTTTACTGATGCAAGGATTAGTTTCATTGTGTTCTGTATGAGAACAGATGAACTAAATACAAGTAAACAGGCACATAATGCAATATGTAAAATTGTACAGGAGTCACTAAGCTGGAACAAAAAACAAAATGAATGTTTTAATTCTGCAGTAAAATAAACAACATTGTTTTTGAATGAACTGTTATTTTATGCAGTTTGAAGCAGCAGTTCACTGCAGGGTTTGACTCCTGAGTGTATTTGGTAGATTCAGTTTCCAATAAGCAAAACATATGGATTTTCACACTGGAAAATAGTCACAGAAATCTGCTTCAGAATTCCACCCGAGGTGGGTTCCCATGAACTATGATTTGAAAAAGTGATCAGAAAACACATGCTTAATACTAATGTATGTTTATAATTGTTAGGGCCACCTTGGTTCATTAGGAGACAGCAACATCTAATGAGGCCAGAAACAAAAGGGGTGATGTCAATTTCATTATCCCTTGACTTTGTGTCATCAAGTGATACATTCTAACTATGACTATGACACCAAATTGAAACGTAACCACATGCGCACGGTTATGCATTAAGATAAAACTTGTGCTCACACTTGCAACTTTGGCCATGCTGTTCACAAAAGTGAGGGTGAGAAAACAATGACGCTGAATTTATTACCACCTCAAACTGCACTCCATTATTGATGCGAATGGGGGAAAAAAATACACACTAATGTGAGAGAGTTACATTCCCATTCCATTGAAACGCACAAAAAGAAAATGGTCATCATTGTGTCTAGCACCAGCCAACCACAAGCATTTGTACAAACAAAAGCCTCCTTCAAATAAACGTCGAGTATGATTCACAAGTTGAGCAAATAAACACTATTGATGAGAAATTTTGGCATTCCCTTAGTAAGAGTTACAATGAATGCTTGTTGATTGTGATTTACATGTTTGCCTTGTAAAGAATTGATTTCTAGGAGCTGATTCACATTTCTCCTTTCCTTTTCTCACTCTGTGGCCAAAGAATGGTGAATTCATTACTGAAAAACCTACTTTCATGACCGTTCTCTGTGCAAGTGGCGCAAGACAAAATGAAAGTTTCCCTTAAAATGTCACGAAAATCTTGAAGAGATCAAATTATCGTAATATACTGTGTCATTTACAATACAACATATTGGATTTGGGGTCAAGAAGTGCTACTGAGTTTACATTATTCACTAAGATGAATGGGTAAGTCAACCTAAATATATTATTTTCAAGAATATGTTCTATGCGAGCCCATTAGTTGAAACAAGGCATTCTGATAAATATTGCGTTTGTGGAATAAGAGTTAATCCACTCGTTTTTAGCCATCTCAGGGGGCGGCCATTTTGTCACTTCTGTCGATGAAAATGACATCACAACTACTCAGGGCTCAGGTAACGACCAATCACGGCTGGCCTGTTTTCTGAAGCTGAGCTCATTTTCAGTCGACAGAAATGACAAAATGGCCGCCCCCGGAGATGGCTAAAAACGGGATTTTGCTGCTTAACTCATATTCGACAAACGCAATATTAAAGCTGATATGAAAATATCCCAGGATGTTGACGTAGCAGCAGTTGTATCAGAACTTCCCATCATTCATCATTACAAAGGAACATTAGTGATAGAAAGGCTGAATTTATTGGAAGAGCCTTCGAGCTGCTTGTCAATATACGTAACTCATCGATGCCGGTGAACACTTGCTTGTTCATCTGTCTGCAATGGATGTCCAATTCCTTACTCGATATATAACACATTGTTTCTAGCCTGTTTATTCTAAGGTCACACTTGTTTATCTGATTCTTTACTGCTGTGGTGGATAAAGCACAAAAGGGGGGGTGGGTGGTTACTCTCAGGTTCGGAGGTGATAAGGTAGATGGAGTTGTCCTCCCAGAGTGTATAGCCCCAACTCAAGAGGTATTGTTTAGGATAGGATCAATTGCAATCCTCTTTGCCCTCAGCCTTCTTGCTCTCCTCTGACATGAGCTTAGTCTTTCATAGAAGACAAGTGCCTTTCGAGGATAAGCCTCTGAGTTGTGCAAGGGGAATGTTTTGTAAAGTGGGAGGATGCACAAGGAGTGCATTTTCTGGCAAACAGTTAAAGTGTGAGTCTCTAACTAGCCAACAATCCTTCATGTACGCTACGGTTGCAATTTTAATATGCTGTAAAAACAAATTCCTACTCCGCCCACTCAAAGGGGGGAAAAGCACATTTTATTATACAATCCATCAAAAGATAATATCTTTCAACATAAAGTAAGACAACTTTTTAATTGAGGTGAACATTAAATAGCTGAGGTCAACCGTTATCCAGACTCAGACACACAAGGAGTTGGTCCATAAACAGAAAAGAATGCACTCCATCACCATTTATTGTGAAAGAGTCATGGGACACTACACTTGACAAGCTTTGACAAGATATGGTCTCATCACACTTTGTTTTTTGAAGACTCGCATCACTCTTAGATTGAGAAGGACTTCAGGTAAAAGAATTGTCTTTTGATTGATATTTGTTTACAATCTGTACCTGTAGAATTCATGAATTTCCAATTTTTGCCCTTTGTACCCGTTTTGTTTTTGTGTAAATATTTCCTTATACTTTTTCCACTGTTTAGCATATTAGTTCAAATTATAGGTCAAAGGTGACTGATTTGACAATTTTTAACATCAAAGCCTATAACAACATGGAAACCAAAAAGCCATTTGGAAATTGTGTACACATTATTTCCTGGATTATGAAAAAAAACATATTATTTCATGGTTGTAATCTATACATGATGTTTCATTAGTAATTCCAAGAATTGCGCCGTTCAAGTCAATAAAATCCATTGGCCTGAACACAATCCCACCCGGGATGTTTTATAAACTGCACTTTGAGGTATTAAAGATTTTTAATTGACTTTATAACGGTTAACTTTTTTTCCCCCATTCAAAGCTAAACCACACCATAAAAAAGGTAGGTGGATACACAATGCTATAGATTCTTACTTTTTTTTTCTTTTTAATGGTGTATACAAATACACATGCAAATATTGTGTGTAAAGTATGATGTAATTCTTGATCCACGGGGTATTTTGACAAAAGTATGTCACAGACAGACATTTGGACACCTTTTAACCTTTTTACATTGAGGAAAATAATGCATTTTAAATCGACCCTATACTGTACATGTGTAAGGCTCGGGTGTTTGCAGTTTGAAAAGAAAAACAAACAACCTCTTTTTGTCGTACTTGTTAAAACTGTCTGTATGACCTTACAGTAGAGCATGATTAAAATGATCACTGGAAACTACCATCTTATTTTGAATTATTATTTTAAACCGCACCATGCCTTAAGAAGAATAGCCTATCAGAGACTGTCGAGACAGAGGCTGTTGTCAATCATTTGTCATGCTTGCAGCCTCGCGTGGACGCTGTCAGTCACCTCTTTTGGGTATTTCATTGACTGTACTTTCCAAAAAAGAAAACATAAAATAGGTAACATTTACTTTTGCAACACTATCATGAATAAGTCATGCTAGGAATGTGCCAGCCGTGGCTGTCATCGTGCATGTCAGCCGTGCGTGGCTTTGGAGGGGGGCAGAAGGAGAAGTGAAGTGAAATTGCAAAAATACATTCACCATAGTAATGGTAATATTTTTCTTATTATAATAATAATAATAATAATAATAATAATAGCAGCTTAGATTTATATATACTCTTTTAACAGACCCAAGGAGACTTAGGAGATAATAATCATTGGGGCTAATTAAAATCAACATACTAGCGTGTGTTTGTTTTTTGTTTTTTTCAGCTGTTTTATTACGAAATGTAGGCTTTGATGAGCAGATGGTGCTTGAGAAATATTATTGAAATGTCGAGGGAAGCAGCTTCACAGATTTTTGTAGGGTGAGCGTTCCAGTGTAGTGGTGCTTCAGCAGTGAAGGCTTTGTCACCGAAAAAATTCCCACTGTTTGAGACTGAGAGAAGGCCAGAATCAATTCCAAACAACACAACACTTCTACGTAACTTTGAATGGGGAAAAAAATTTCAAAACCGTAACACACTTCATTTTTAAATGAACTGCTACACAAGAATAAAAAGAAATTAAACCACTTACCGTATGTAGCATTATACAGTACAACAACCTCTACCTTTAATAACATCTAGCAGTAAGTACTTACTATACTAGTGTATAGCCCATAATGATAATACTGTAATAATTAGAGATGATCAGTTGATTTTATAGTTACAGATGCCATGAGTGTTTTTAAACACAGATGAGCTTATTCATACAGCACACTAAGTTATGATCAGTTTCTCTAAATATGCAAATATTTATTGAGTGGAATAAATCTTCTGCAGCCTCCCAATTGCCCATCCAGATACGTCTCTATTTCTGAATCTGTATAACAATTTTATGGCCAACCTTGGAATGCAAGTGTCTCAGACAGAGCTGCAATTTTGTCATTGTCACAAAAAATGAAAATTGCTCGCACAGCAGCAACACCTGTATGACATTATGCAATCCACTTTAAAAGCCTAGCAATAACTATTGCCTGGCTGAGGCCCATAATGTTCGATTTATGTAGACAGGCTTTCCACGCTGCTGAAAAATTGAAACATATGCATAGAAAAGCTTGTATTTACACAGGCATTGTTGTATTGGGTCGCAATATATTGTACAGGTTTTCATTTTAACTACTGTACATGTGTACATTTTAAGATCAACATAATCATCCTGTTTTTCCAGGTTTTGCATGCAGCGATGCATGATTTTAAACAGTTAGCTGTGACATGATCTATGTGTTACTATATTAGTGTCAAACCAAATGGTGACCAATGTGGTTTAACACAGGGATGGGCAACTTAAATGCTGAAGGGGGACACAATTTTTCAGCAGTGCCAGATTGGGCCACGCACTTCCTAACCAGATGTATGACAAAAATGCGATATTATTTAGGACAAAATATATATATGCACAATGTGCTCTTAATATATTTCATTTTTCATCATTTATATATAAAGATATAAATATCCACTATCTTTGCCCTACAACAAAAGATTTGAAGCCAACAACAAAATAACCACATACTAGGATTTATTTTTACCAAAAATATGAAATAGAAATAATGAAAAATACCATTCAAGCATGGTACAAAACTGTTGAAAAGCAAACCAAAATTAAGTGGAAAAGCTCATTGTGTACATTGTTTTCACAAAAATCAACTCACTCAAGAGTTTGATATTATTGAGTTCAGGGACAGCATACTGGGACCAAAAGTCGGACTGGGAATATTCGACGAGCGGTTGCAGACGGTGAATGTCATGCGCCAAATCTGGACTGTGGGGAGTTTTGTATGTTATTTCCATGCGTTGTGTGGAATCTCTCAGTGTAAAACATGCACGTTAAGTTCTCTGAAGTCTCAATTGAACGACAACCAGGGTGTACCCATGCAAACCTAAATCAACTGGATGAGGCCCATGTGTGACTGAGTCTCATTAATCCAAGAAAGACAAGGATTACGATACACCAGAAATATACTTTAAAAAACACCAGTAGAAGCAAGGTGCACCTTCGAAAGTGGTTTCAATGTTTATAGCCAAGCATTCCAAAACAGCATAGTCTGATGGACTAAAGTTTGTCATCTTTTGCCGACAGTGGCAGGGTGGCGTGGCAGGGAAAACAATGTTATGCAAGCATTGAATTCAAAACTATGCAGAACACTTGTGGGTTAGAAATGCTTAATGAACATGCAAAATAAAGCTCTTTGCACAGGAAATGACTGAAAATGTCATTGCTCCAAGTGGGTTAATCTCTACAAATGACAAATTTCACATTAATAAAAATAGTAGGACATGTCATTGAGTCTTTTTTTTTTAAATTATTCGCTCTATTTTAGGCTTTAATTTGTATTGAAGACAAGAAACAACACAATCACAACATCTACCTTGATCCAAGAATGAACTATCTACAGCTACAGATTACATCTTGTTTTTATTGATTTATCAACACATCTTAGTCAGCCCGGTGGCGGATGTGACCGAATGCTCAGTGTCACAAACGTACAGCCGCTCTCAGTAAGTCTTTATTTGTCACCTGGCAGTTCACAGCCAGCACCGTGTTCGCATCTCTCCGCTTTTTCTATATATCGTCTTTTTTATTTTTTTCATTTTTGGCACAGCATTACAGTTTGTTTTAAACAAAGGGCAAATGTGTAATGTGCATTAGCTGCAGGCTGTTCTTAGAGGAAGACGCCACCCTGCAGCACTTTTTATTAAGTCGACAATGTAGCCACTCCCCGAGGTGATGTATCTTTTTCCTCAGCTGTCACCTCCCTTATGCGTTCCTTTTTAAAGTACACTGAAACACACTTTATGCCTCTCATAGCTACATTTTAAGACGCACGAATCCTCTTTTAGCACCAAAATCTCTGAGTTGCACAGCTGAGAGCTGCTCTGTAAATCGTCCTTTAAATGTTACAGAAGCTTTGAGGGAATATGGGAATCGTCGAAGCCAAAGATTTGACAGTGTTAAATAAAATACGAGTTTCAATTAAACACCACCGACTACCTGAAATGCACAATGGCTATATAGTGTGCATTTTATGCGTCACGATTATTCAACATTTAAATCACAAACTATATGACATGTTACAAAAGCAACAGAATTACAGAAATCATCACAGTTTTCTGTAACAAAGTAATATACTATATTTTTAATGTACATTTCTATTAGACATTACAAATAACATTGGGTAATATTACATATTTTACAATGTATTCAAACCTTGTGGTGACCGTATGTTTTCTTTTGTCTGGAGAACATTTTGCAAATTGCTAGACTGCTTCCTGCTGAGATTTTGTTTTTTTAATTGCTCCCTCAGTGCTTTGTAATTAAGTCTGCCTTCTTGCATGGTATGACTGTGCCTTCACTGGTTGGCTTTCCAGCGATTGGTTAATAGACATCCATCAATGTAGCAGAACCATTGGTGGGTCATGATGTTGTTTAGTGTGTGTGCATTTTAAGCAGTAATGGCTGCCAAGTAGCCTAAAGGTTTTTGGTTTTGTTTATTTTTTGTTTATGTAAGGTCAGATGTGGAATAGACAGAATTAAGATGATTTGGCAAAAATATGTTTTCTGGAAGAGGGCCATAGCAGGGCACAACATGATTTCTTTGAGCAACTGACTTTATTTTAATCTAAAAAGTAAATAATTGATTTTATTTGTTGAAAAACAAAATGTGAAATATTTATATTTCAGTCACTTTGGTGAAAGTAAGCCTAGAAATGCATAAGTATTATAACAGCATTCAAATTCCTAAATAGTAATATCATATTAAAATAAATATTGATTTCATTGATTACATTCATATTAAACAGGTAAATCGGGAGAATATAACCAGCACGGTGATCCAGTTGTTAGCATGTCTGCCTCACATTTCGGAGTTGCGGGTTGGAATCTCAGCACTGGCCCTCAAAACTTTCATGACTCTAAATTGTCCAGAAGTATGAATGTGCATGCAATTGATTGTTCTCATATGTGTGCCCAATATTAGGTACGTCAGTTCAAATTGTACCTCACCTTAAGTCAGCAGGCATAGGCACCAGTTCACTGTGACCCAAATGAGGACACCGCTACAGAAAACGGATGGATAAATCAAAAATATATCCAACAAACATTGCACATTGGTCAATGGTAACTGCATAGATTATTTCTGCCTCCTCTATGTTAGCAAATGGTACCATGGTCAGTAGACCAAGCAAAAAGATAAAACAATCAACCCAAAAAAATAACAAAACACATGGTATTTGTACACCACATATGAATTGTTAAATGAATCCCTTTTTCAAAGTGTCGCCATCTTCAAAAGTACAGCCATTTTGAGCCAGATTTTGTTTTTGGATCTCATTTTATAGTGTAGGTGTGGCCAATGAAGTGGATGTCTTTTGAAGATTAATGCATATTATAGTTTTCTTCTTGAAACACATAAAATGGGGTCTACATTCTAAATGTATATTTTAAATGGTATAGAGAAAATATAATATGGAATGGAAGACTGTAATGACAGCGGTAGCTCAGGTTATGAATATGTTTAGCCTGCAGTCTTAGCTCGGGACAACCAGGAGTGCTGTAAAAGCCAACAAAATACCTTCTTTATTAAAATTTAGATGATAGAGTAGCAATTTTATGGCAAGTGTCGGGCACCTTTCCAAAATGTGATTAGGCTTAATGTATCAGTGGCATGTGAGTGCAGCACAGTACAGGATTAAACCTTAAGGAGATAAAAAGTGATGGTGCATAAAGAGCCATCGTTCTTGCGAAATGCTCTACCTGCACCGACGTTGTTTATTTACAATCACAATGACACCCTCAGCACAAATTGATTGCTGTGCTACAAGATCCAGTGATAATGTTGTAATTACAATGTACCGCCTCTGCTTGACAGGAAAATAGATTTACACCATAACCCCACCATCACCACATAGAACCTGTCTTTCTTTAATAAAAGTGTAACTGTCTAGACTCAATGCGGGAAACGTTCAATTTCCCCTTGTATTATATACTATACACCACAGATCCATGGATGGATGGATGGATGGATGGATGGATGGATGGAATAGATAGATAGATAGATAGATAGATAGATAGATAGATAGATAGATAGATAGATAGATAGATAGATAGATAGATAGATAGATAGATAGATAGATAGATAGATAGATAGATAGATAGATAGAGACATTTCGATGGAAGATGAAGAAAAAACTCAATATAACTTCTTCGACTTAATATATAATTTATATCTTGCAAAGTTGGATCCGAAATCTGATTAACAGACATTTTTTTTTGGGGGGGGGGGGGGGGGGGGTTGTGAATGATTACATGACTGAAAGCATGTGCAGATATCAAGAGATGAAAAGAGGGACTCTAGTTTGATGAAACCTAAAACTGTCGGTTGTGGATGAGCCAACCGAGAGTGAAAACAGTGAAACTATTGCTAAGGATTCTCAAAGGGCAACAGATATTTTAGACATTATAAGATTTGGTTTCAAATTATATAATCAAAAGTGACGAAAAATATTGTATGGGGCTGTTAGATTTACCGTGCGTGTTTGTTGACTCATCTGTTAGTTGTATGGTTCTTTACCATGATAAAACACGTGTGACTCAATCAAGAGACGTCTTTAACTCACAATAATTCATTCTCCATCCCTCATTAGTCAAATGGTTCGTACTCCTTCATTCTGCTCAGGTGTTTTTATCGGTCAAGGACATGACTTCCTCCCTAATCTCCTGTCTTTGATGCATATGACCTGAGATCAGCTCTGCAGGAACAGCTGGAGCCAGACTAACTTGCAGTGTCAAGGTCAAAATCGCAGGGATGTGCAACACAAATGGGCCTCTTGAGGTAAACACTTGGCAGACTTTAATATATAGAATCGCTGGGTTCAATATTAGGTACGTCTGTACAATATGGTGAGATACAACAGAGGTTTTTTTTTTTTTTTCAAACGACTGTTTTAAAAACATACAAACTCCACACAGGGAGGCCATTTAATATTGCCGGTGTACTGTAGTTGGCAGCGACCGGTGATGTCTAATGACAACAAAATCGGCCGTGGAAGCTGTTTGCCTCACACTGTTTGAAGCAGAACTTAAAAGTCGGTGGCCATACCTCCTCTTACAGATGAAGTAAAGCGTACAAATAGGAAGCCTTAAAAAAGGATGCCCCTATTTCTCCTACTGATTTTAAACTAGACCATAATCCACACACATTTGCAATAATATGCTGCGGTTCTCCAAAGAATAAATGTGATGTGTGGGCTGGCGGCCACCAATTTGCTGCCTACTTAGCACTACAGGAAACAATGCAAGAAACAAAATACTCCATCTACATTTTGACTCAGTGAAGGAACACTCACATGTATTAAAAATTAATGGGGTGCAGCTTTCCATAGCCACCCAAATGTATCCGTCATCAGACTCTGCTCGAATCAGAGTGTCAAATGTCTCTGTGGAATCTGAGGAACTTGGTCTGATAGATTTCTATCTGAAAAGTAGTAGGAGAAAAGCAGAAATCAATAATAGAGGTTGTTTTCCAGCTACATTTAGAATAAAGAGTGACTGGCAAAAACAAGATCTTGACCACCGGATGAGGTCAAACAAGCAAATAATCTGTCTCCTTTTATTTTTGTGTCATTTTAACAAGCTAATCATTTCTGTTTGTTCCCTCTGGAGTAATATTAGACAATATGTTCAATGCAATTCATTTGCTTTCTGGATAAATGACAAAGGAGATGCCTTTTCTCCAATAATCATGAGGAATTTACATTCTGTAGTTTTATCTTCTTTACGGGAAGCAGCAGCAAAAAAAAAAAAAAAAAAAAGGAAAGATATAACGTGACACATCCACTCACTGTTCACTTAATTAGGTATGCCGGTACATAGTAGCAAATGAGATCAAATAAAAAAGTTGGATATACAATTTTGTCTTTACCTACAGCCAGAGAGGCATTAGGTTTTAAGTGCCTATAATGTGAAAATATAAAAGTTCACAGAATTTTAAACACCACAGAGAAGAGTGTTTTTAAATACACTGCCAAATTGAAATGCTAAAAAAATGGCAAGTGTTTAAAATGAGTCTGTAAATTCATGAAAAAACAAGTTTCCACAGGGTTGCAACTGTGAGTCAATTATGGGGGCGTTGTGCAGCGGACCTCGTGTAACATGTGCAACAACTGGTGAGTTTCAGTTGTTGTTGACGGCCCCAAAAACGCTGAATACTTTGTAAAAAAAAAATTTAAAAATGATTCCAATGGGGCCTTTGCCTGGTGCTCGGTCCTGGCTCTTGATCACTATTGGCGGAAAGACAGTATAAATTGGTCTGCGACTGTGTTATTATGCAGAAGAGGTAGTAGGTCGACACAGGGTGAACGTAGCATGGAAATGGTTGCCGAGAATTCCAATGGCCCTTGGGGGTGAAGTGAGAAGAAAGTTGATGAGAGTATCCTTTGCCACCTGCTGCGTGCTTGTCCAGTAAGTCCCCACAGCACCACCCCCACCCTTCATACCGCCAGCCCCATAAAAAGTGACGTCCAGTGGAGATGACAGTTGCCAGGACCAAGTGGGATGAGGTAGAAAAGTTTTTTTTTTAATTATTTTTCAAAGTCACCACACCTGTGCATTACTGAGCCACTGTTCCAAAGTGTAAGTTAAGGTGATTATTTCTAAGATGGCAGGCGATACATCATCCAGCAGTCAACCTGTAGAATTGTGCTTTCAGCAGAATAATGACAGGCCTGATGACAGTTACATCAGAATAATAGCAAGGTGTTAATGTAGGACTGTATGGATGGCTAATTAAACCATGAAGAGTGTCCTTGACAATCAAGACGAAGAAGCTGACATCTTCTTAATAGAATTTGTTTGCTTCTGCGTGACTATTCCCTCAAACTTTAAGTCGCTTTGTAAAGAGGGAGCATGGGCCAAGGAAGAATCGATTCGATTTTATTGCCGACATTAAAAATGCAACTATTTTTAAAATGTTTTTATAAAATGCAGGTAGAAATTAAAATGGCCATCTGGACGTGTACGTTGGTGACGCTCATTTAAATTAATAATGTGTGGCTTTGTTCTGGGCTACTACAGGAGTTGCTTGTTTGTTTTTGCATACAGTATTTCCAAAAGAATTGTAGAAGCTAGCCAATTAATTCACAGTTGGGGTATGTTTGAATGTGACATATCTCATTCCTCTCAGATGCATATACCTCAGCTGCTCCCATAAAAGTGTCATCATGAACATCAGCAGTTCTTTTGATTAAATTGTCTGGTTCTGCTAATCAGCTCCTCTATGCACAGTAGGCCCAAAACAAGTTCTGAAAGTAAGTACTGTGCTTTTATTAACTTTCTAAATCCTGCATACATCAATGTAAATTTTGCCTAATCTATATTTCATTAGTTACAGAGTCAATGTCTGTCACACAGTGAATCTGTATGACAGCATTGTATGATTTGTAATAAGCATGTAGAGCTTTCAGAATGCATAATTAACTGGGAAAATGACAGTTTTTCAGCAGCAAATACTAACAAAGATAAAATGATAGATAAATGTTATAATAAAAAAAAACTATGTATTTACAGTATCAGGCAATGACAGCAGCAGTGTGTTGCAACTGTACAAGATAAACTATACTAAAGATGCAGATATGAATGTAAAACTACTTAAATAAATAGAACATAATATTTGCTGCCAAAATTATTGTAACAATGAGGCTAATCCTTGCTGTGGACTTAGAAAAATGTAAGTTTGACATCAAAGAATGACTGCGACAGCAACATTTCATCTTTTATTCCCAGGTATTTACATATGGTTCTGAAACATACCTTAGCGTTATTTGTAATAGAGTTGTTTCAATGTGGCTTTGCATAAGAGCTTTGGGATATCAACAATGAAAATCAAGTTGCATCTAGGTGTCCTTATTACTCGGCATCGTCAAATTAGAATCCAAAGTGTTCGCATTATGGACCAAATATCTCTCAATGAAAATCTGCTGAAGCGAAACATGCTCAAGTTTCAATTGCGAATACAGTACTGGTATATCCATGCACTTATTACATTTAATTGATTTAAATTTATTTGAACAATTTTAATGTTATATTGTTCTTCAAAAATTAAGCATGTATATTATTTTACAAACATGACGAATATTCTCCTGTGCTACTTTCCTTTCCTTTCCAATGAATACTGAATTTATTGAGCAAATAGAAACACATACTTTGGATAGAGTACAACAAGGCTTGATTGCACTGTGGTGGTCTATCAAAAATATTCCCCTTTTTTTCTCTGCCTTTGCCAGGTCAAGTACACCCTTTTATGTTTATTTCCAGTCTTTTTCAATAGCATGGGTTCCTCTTTGATCTTGTTGATTTATCACTGCATCAGAGAACGTTCTTCTACAGCACATCGCATGAGTGCAAACTGCTCATGATTTTTCCCCCCTCTATCACTAAGAAGCCAAAGCATTTAGCTCTGGTCCACAGGTTTTAGTCAGCGCTCTGATACATAATTCTTTTGACTGGTCTTCATTGCAACATCTCACAGTTGCATTGGCCAACCATATTTGTTGGACCTAGTTTTGATTTTTACTCTGTGTTGTATACACAAACAAAATCCCTGTGAGAGTTTTAATGGCGTGCACATTGGGTACTCATTGGTGGCAAGCCCAATTACGGATTTACTGTTGATCACTTGGACATGGGCGAGTGTGGAGAAGATCACACCCATTTCAGAAGAAAAAGTTAAATGCTTTAAAAGACTGTGTTTACTTTGCACTGGAAAAGGGGGTCCATCATGATGAAATCACACCTTGAACTAATAGCTGTCACTCCCCTTCCCACATTTTTTTCCTATGACATCTTTTCAGATATGATACAGGAAAGATGTTTACTCATAAATAATATCAATGTTATGGAGGTTGGAGGGAGGAAGAGAGTTTGTTAAAAATAGTCCTCATTCGTTGTCATTGAGCTTCTTGGCTCTTTTTTGAGGATGTGCTGACGAGTCAGCCACTCTTTGGTTGCCATAGAAACATGGCAATATCCTGTCATCGTCATGTGCATAAATTGACAACACTTACATGTGTATCCATCATATGCAGGGTGGCTGCATAAAAAGTACGACATAACAAGTGGGAATATAAAATTAGTTTAGTCCTACCGGTATGGCCTCTGTGTGAAAGAATCAATATAACGTAATTTTCTTGCAATATTCCTTTAATGTTTGTCATATTCAACTACAATAAAAACATGTCTCCTTGTTTTAAAACGGTTGTCACGCCAATCTGCAAACATTTGTTTTCATTCATAATACATGAACTGTTTGCAATACTCTATTACTCCTTATAAGGTCCATCCTTTGTGACAAATATGCGCTATTCATGCAGTCTCCACCTCTCAAAACCACTTTTTCTTCTTCCTCTTTTCAGTCCTTTAATAATCATGGTTTGTTTTTAGCAGAGGTGGGTATTCCGTCAGACTGACGGACCAGTCCGTCACTGACAGACGCTCACTTTGCTGACGATTGAGGAATGACGGGACACCTTTTAAAATAGACTGACTGACGAATGACGGAGAGGGTTTTCATCCGTGACTGTATTCAACACTAACCGCGTCAGTCGCAGGTCCGTCACTAGCGGACACCCCTTTTTCTGACATTTTTTGGAGGGACCGACTGGCGATGAACTTCTGATGGACTAACGGACAGACTGACTGAAGGATTGACGGACTGATGATTACAATTCAGTTCATCACGAAAAATGACGGACTGACGAAAGACAGACGGGGACCCTGGCCGCTGACTGATGACGAATGACGGACCAGTAAAATTTTGTAAAATGCCCACTTCTAGTTTTCAGGCTAATTATTTTTATAGTTCTACATTATAAAATCAAACCATGTATTATTTGGATGTGATCCCCAGCGGCAGCCATTTCAATTGAACAGATTCGATGAAATCTTTCAGATCAAATCAAGCTGTTACCAGTTCTGATCTTTTCAGCTTTTGTCAATTTGGATCTCAATCTTGCGTTGGAAATCCATGCTTATAGCTTTTTACTCTTGTGATATGAAATTATATTACTAATTCAAAATACATGACTATATATGAATATTGATCATTTAGAGTGTTGATGTTTTCCGATGTGTTTCTGAAAAACAAAAAGGATCTAGCTGTTGTCAAAGTGTTTGCAATTCCTCAAACAACAAAGGTCTTTGCAGTTATTGGGCATACTTTAAATGGATTGAGACAACCCATGAACTCATAATTCTTGTGAATAATGAAGCAAACAAAGAGGTGTAATTCGTTGTGGGAATTTGTACTGTGTAAATAGCCTGGCCATGGACATGTTTCTATTCACTGAACAACCCTGGTGCAAAACAAATACAGAAGCTCTGATGAGCTGTATGTCTGCTCCTGTCTCCTGTCATGTACACATCCAAGTGTTTGGAAGCCTTGATATCCTTGATCATCTCCATGTTGCTGCTTATAAGCAAACTCAGAGATGCACTTCAGCGTCCCCACTGCAGAAACTGTCCAATTACTGGCAACCTCCAGGGAGATACAATACACAGCATATGGAGGGAAACCGATGAGGGACCAGATTCACGTTTTCACTAAGTTTGATGCAAATATTGAGATCCACTAGTGTTTTTGATAAAACGCTCTAAAAATATCATCAATGGCAGTTTACTGCAAGCCAGACTGACTGTCAGATGCTGCCGTTGTCTATTTGCATAACTCAGTCAAGTCTGATATGATAATTTGAAGATTTGTTTGGACGACCGATTAGCATTACAAATGACTAAACATAAACACACACAACTAAAAGAAAAAGAAATATATGAGTTTTTTTTGTCAGTTTGCTGCTTGTTCATCTAGGCTGGAACATGTGTCCACAAATTTCTAACAAGAAAAGTGTTGCAGTCAAACATTATATATACAGTGTTAATATTCATGAGGTTAAATCAAGTAAATCAAGAGTGAGTTTATACAAGAATAATCTGGTTCCATGTAGATACCGTCAAATGTACTGTAGAAATGTCTGAAACACGACAGTTTGCATGTCTGCCAAGTACTGCACACCAACCTCTTGTCCTCCTGGCTTCATTCGAAAACAAAATTAAGATGCTACATGGTGTATATTTAGGTTAAGAAATGCATTTCTGCTGACCACAGAAAATGTACACTCTATTGGAGAAGCGTTATAGATCTTATCTTGAGCAGCGCACGACGTTATTATTTTGAATCTGAAAATGATGTAGACTGTAAACCTCCCTTCATTGTCTTCTTTGCTTTTCTCACTTTTGTCTTTTGTGATTTGTGGTTGTTTTATCAAGGCATCCCAACAAGCTTCCCAACAGGCATCTGAGATATCAATTTTGTAAGGGGAAATTCATAAATGGCTTTTTCATACAACACACAATTGTGTGGTTTACATTTTGTATATATTTATCGGAAATGATGCATTTTTTAATTAGATAATAATTTAGTTGTGGATGAACATGAATGTTTGTCACTGTTTTGTAATCCAAACGTGTTGTTGCCATCGGGTAAAATGATTGCATAACATTCAAACAGTTTCAAGTGAAATGAAGTGAAGTGAAAAGAGTTGCATGGAAATATACAGCTCTTTTGCTTACCTGCCTGTCCACCCACCCCAGACTTAAAATTAACAGGAATATGTTTTTGAGGACACTGTGATGGGCTGCTGGATGACTATCATATATGAAACATCCGCTGCCATGTGGCCCAATTCGGAAGTAGGTCATGGCAGTGTAAAAGAAAAAAAAAATGAATTAGATAGCTTCAGATAAGAATCCAGTCTCTCTTTAAAATGGATATCAATCTGATATCTGCCAACGATCTGCCATGCTTCATGAATGAATAGATCGATAGAACCTTCAATACAAAAGTACCAAAAGAATACACCATTTTACACAAGGGTGGTATTAGGTGTCGACTAGAAAATACATGTAAATCAAAATGGAAAATTGGGACATAGGCATGAAATCTGAATAGGGCACAACTGCAGTGTAAATCATGCTATTGGCCTTAATTACAGTTGCTGCCATTTTTTCTGGTGAACTAGATTAGCCACCACTGCTGTTTGGAGCCTGTAGAAACTACAGCACTAGCATGGAATGGAGTTCTGAATACCTCTGACTTTCTAATTCCTTCCAACCCACGCAGTCATCTCTCAGTATATTATTACTCAGACGAAAAGACGACCCAACGGAAACTCTCTTAGCACCTTTGTCACAATTTTCCTAACGTTATTTCTGCATTGATTCATGGCCGTGGAAGGTGGGCTAAGATTGTCAACCTTGAGGAGTGTTAGAGGCCTGAAGACAAACAGATTGCCTCTTGATGATGAGCATTTTATTACCTTTCTATTTAGTACAATATACAGTAGCACGGTACATTTTAATCATAGTAATCTTTTGCTCCTATCAACTCTTACCCTTCCATTTTTGTGTGACTACTGAGTTCGCCCTTTTCCCCGAAGTTGTTCGTAAATTGCTCCTTGCCGAACCAATTATATTGTGATTGACGCCAACACTGACTCGGTCTCAAGTCCACAAGGGCCCGCAGCTTTTTCCGAGCTGCTTCAAATTCACGAAGGCTCAAGAAACAAAGAGAAAGCAGTAATTTTGGCCCATAATGAGGACAAGAAAATACCAAGCAGCAGGTACTTAAGAGGAGTTATTGAGACAAAAATGAAGACACAAGCTGCTCTGGTGTAAAACGAAGGCACCTTTTCAAGTGTCATAAGGCAGAGGAAAAGACCATTGGGCAGGCTCCACAGGAAAAGACACAACAGCTGCAGCTTTAGCATAGAAACAACCACACATTTAGTGTCTTATAGTAAAAAACTGACTTGATATACTGTATGTACAATTTGGACTTTTTACTGATCTATTCTAAAACAGATGGTGATGTCAGAAATAATTACCGCAGTCATATACTCGAGTGATTACAATGGCAGAAAAAAAGTTATCAACGAGTGATGTCATCTGTATATGGCATTGTTTCCCCTTGCACTTTCCTCAGTGTGCTGCTGTTGTCTGTTGCACAGGATAATTGGGGAAAACAGAAGAATGATGGCAGTTAAACGTGCGCAAGTGAATGTGAAAAAGGGATATCTGTGCATCCACAGTATCTATAATTGGACAAGTAATTCATTAGCACACGTCTTTGCCCTCACCTTCTTGTTGGTCAGAGAGTGGGCCTAATAAGGAGATAGGATGGATGATGAAGAGAGACAATGAAGGTCGAGCCCTTGCTGTGGACTCGTTTTACTGGAGGGTTGCCGGGAGGAGCGCAAATGCAATTGGCTGGCTATGATAAATGCAGAATGGTGTTTTGCCTGTGAGTAGCACGGATAATTGCTACACGTGGTTTCAAACATAGACACACATAAAAGGGAAGGGAAACAAACAGTATGTTGGAGTTTAGGTATGCAAACTGTACGGTATCTCTACAGTTAATTTTGTCTCTAAAGTGCATAGCTTGTATCTGAGGACAACATTTCATCTCTGTCTATTTGCTAAAATACTGTACATGGTCAATAAAAGACTTTCTTAGATTCCATGGTAACATTGTGTCTTTTTCTGACATAAATGGTTCAATACAGAGTTATGAAGTGGCAACCGACGACACAAAAATTAAGTAGTCGCACACTGATTTGCTTCATTTTACAAACTTTGATCATTGTGCAATAAATTGTGTGAGTCAAGTTATGTTCTAAAAATGTAAACAATAACGGAAAACTCAATGTTTCAGGCGCTGAATTTGTGCCAAGAGACAACTAACTGAGTGATTGGCAACTGCAAATTAAACTTGTCCCACTAGGGAAGGTGACTAGTACCGAGGAAATATTTAGTGCTTCTTCATGTCACATAGTTAGAATTCATGATAACATTGTGTTTTAGCATGTAAAATAAATTAGCTTTTGCGGAAAGCTGACTGCTCAGCACAAATCAGATTTAAAATCCACCCTGCGGTGGCTCTTAAACCAGAAGAATTACACCCTGCTGGGCCACTTGTCCAGCATCTTCAATGCCAAAGCTCTTGCTAATCCTGAAAGTGGACCAGTGTCCGTCATACAGTAGCTGTCAAAATGCTGTTCTGTTCTGTGTAGCATTTTGAAAAGGGTTTAAAAATTATTAATCGAGAAATTTAGCAGAACACGTCAACGCCAGGCCCTTTCACTGGAAGTGAACAGGCTAAGTGACAAAATTTTTTTTTAAAGTATTGATGGATGTCAACAAGGCGCTCATTAATCTTGTGACACATCCACAACAAAAATAAGATACTCTTTCATAGAATATCAACGTGAAACGTAGGGTTTTATTTTTCTGGATACCTAAACAGAATTGCAGCATCCCAAAGAGCAATAATACTTAAAGAGGAAATAAAACAAAGCCAACTAACCTGCAAACTGGATTTAAGGAGCAACAGAGAATACATCATCCTGAATCATGTGGCATATGAAACATATTGAACCTATAACACTTACACCTTTCTACCTCTAGGTCTATTTTAAGTGAAGTGTTGCCATGGTTACCCCAGGTGCAGATATTGCTTGTTGAAAGTGGATTTTCAGGTCTAGCTGAGTTAGAACAAGATAAAATAAGAAAGAAAACTCAAATGTTGTGTGTGTCAGTGAAGACATTTTTACAGTGTTTAAAGATCAGTTGGAGGCAGGTGAAGATGAGCGAGAGCAAACTGTTGCTCAGTGGATGTGAGATCAGACTACTTTTGCAAGATGTTAGTGCTTACCATTCAGGATATTTCTTCAAGATGGTTATTGGTAAATGCAGAGCAAAGCCAACCCCATGCTTTCTTTTTATTTTTCACTGGTTGACAAGCGGGCAATGGTTAGGTTAAAATCAACAAATTTAAAAGGGATAGTTCACATATGCACACGATTTGCAGCAGTAAAAAGTTAATATTTGTCTATAATTCATCTGATAATTTCAGTATTTTTCACATTTAATAACGATTACAACAAATAATATAGCTGGCCACCATGTTCATTGAACACATCACTAACCGTCACGTGTCAACTTTGGACTAGAGTGCACAATGATGGACACACAAAGTTTGTACGTTTTGAGAACAAATATACAGAAATTGTCAATGAGGGCTGAACAATTTTGTTGAAGCTAAGGATTATCATTATCTATACCGCTTAATTCTCACGAGGGTCACGAGGGTGCTGGAGCCTATCCTAGCTGTCTTCGGGCAGCAGGCGGGGTACACCCTGAAGTGGTTGCCAGTCAATTGCTGCAAATAATAAATAAATATACTGAATAAAATATTCATATAGCCTATATAAAAAAAAAAATAAGTAGCAGAGGTTTTATTTGTTTTGTTTTTCCAAATTGCAGCCTTCGCGATTTGAAAATTGCATTCTACTACACTGCAATGTCGAATTTAATGTGATTAATTATTCAGAACTACTTGGCATTGTCTTGCTGAGAGATGTCCCTGAAAAAGATGTTGTTTGGATGGCAGTATCTGTTGCTCCAATACCTGTATTTACCTTTCAGTATTAATGTTGCATTCACAGATATGCCAATTATCCATGCCATGTTCACTAACAAACCTCCATGCTCTCACAGATGCTAGCTTTTCAACTTTAAACTCATTACAGTAGTTTGGCCCAGATGACATGACATCCATGATTTCCAAAGCATTTTTTTATTTGTGGACTCATCAGACCACAGCACACTTTCCACTTTGCATCAGTCCATCTCAGATGAGCTTGGGCCCAAAGAAACTGGCGAGGTTTTCTGGGTGTTGACAGATGGCTTCTGCTTCACATGGTAGAGTTTCAACTTGCATTTGTAGATGTAATAAGGAAGTGTGTACACTGACGATGGTTTTCTGAAATACCCCTGAGCCCATGCAGCAATAACCTTTACATACCGTAATTGTGCCGGTTTTTAATGCAGTGCCACCTGAGGGATCGAAAGCCACAGGCATTTATTGTTCTGGAGATTCTCCAAATTTTTTGATGATATTCTGGACCTTAGATGATGAAATCCCTAAACTAGTAGCGATTGTACAGTGACAAATTTTGTTCTTAAACTGTAGGACTATTTGCTCACGCAGTTACAGTATTTACAGGGTGGTGAACCTGACTCCATCCTTGCCTTGCTCGTGAACAACTGAGCCTTTTGGGAATACTCCTTTTATACTCACTTGTTTCCATTTAACCTGTTCGCCTGTGGAATGTTACAAACAGGTGTTTATTGAGCATCCTTCAACTTTGCCAGACTTCTGTTGCCCCTTTCCCTGCATTTTTGGAACATGTTGCAGGCATCAAATTTAAAATGAGAGAATATTGGCAGACAATAATGTTAATCAGTTTTAACATTAAATATGCTGTACATTCAATTGAAAAGAGGTTGAAAAGGATTTGCAAATCATTGTATTCTGTTTTTATTTATTGGAATTGGGGTCTGTATATTTGGTATGAAGTGTATCTAGAATTCCATGTTGTTATATTTAGTCCGACAATTGTCAGCGGATGCTATTGTTTTGCTTCGTTGTGTCTCATGCAATGCTAATCCAGCCATTTATGAAATCTATGTTGTTGTCCTGCTGGTAATCCGTCAGTTCATAGGTATGGAATCAGCGGTTTGTTCTTTTCGCTGTCATTTTATCTCTCTTCTCTTTTTACTTGTCTTCCCTCTTCCCAGCAAGCTCACCAAGGCGGGGTATTAATCTAAACAAGCTGTCTCTTTATTGCACCCTAATAAGTGAAGAGTGGATGCATGACTGCCTTCATCGCAATGAGACCTTCAATTCCATTAGCACAAGGTTGTTAATTCATGAATTCACCCCTGCCCTTCTCTCACACAGGCCAACTTATCCTTTTACCACCGTTGAAGCAAGAAAACACATTCTACTTTTGGAGTGCTGCCGGTGAAGTAAGTGTCATATTTGTATATGCTTCCAACATACAATAAGCCCCTATGGTTTACTAATGATTTTCTGGTTGATCTAAACTTCATTAAAAACATAGAATAAGCTTTTTTTGCGTTACCTTTTCCAAATCCCACTACATCAGGTACATCTATCCACATGTTGTCATTTATAAAGCAAAATTTAAAAAAGGCCCAAATTTCACCATGAGAAGGTAAATTTGAGTAAATTGAGACGAGATCATTACTCTAGTATATATACTTTTTGTGACATTTTTTTTTTTTGGCGGTATTTTATTATTTTTCCAATGTAAACTAGATCTCTTGGAAAAGGTTGGGAAAGACTGATCCACTTACAAAGATAGTCTGACCTATTATGAACTTGATTCTTTTCTTTTCAACCAAAGTCACTATAGGCTCTAGAGATGAGCCTGATAAATTATCGTGTGGTGTGTTGTGTGATTTTAGTGATTTTATTCATAATCGATCTGCTCGAGAGAATATTCATTAATCATTAAAGCCACGCGTGAGCTGGAACCTATCTCATCTGATTTGGGGTTACACCCTGCAATTGGCCAATTGTAGGGCACACTATAGTCATCTTTTCTGATTAAAAAAATGTGTGTCCAACGCATCATTTCAAAAGGTGAACGAGCTGAACGGCTTTCATTATACAGCATGCCCACCATAATTGGATGCAATCTGATAATTTTTTTAAACATTGCTCTGGCCAGAAAGACCTTTGACCAATATGTTGATGCACTGATGCGAAAAAAAAGCTTTGATCAAATCTTGTGAGTGTGAATGGTTCTTTCACT
The DNA here is from genome assembly GCF_054856515.1 of Filicampus tigris. Lineage (NCBI taxonomy): Eukaryota > Metazoa > Chordata > Actinopteri > Syngnathiformes > Syngnathidae > Filicampus > Filicampus tigris. The sequence goes on along the minus strand of NC_141227.1, from coordinate 12,130,153 downwards.
TTATGTTCCCTGTGATTGACTGAAAACCATTCCAGCATGTAGTTTTGTCTTTCTGAATGTCAGCTGCAGACTCAAGCTACCCACGACCCTGAAGAGTATACTGGACGTTTTCTAACAGTACACGTATAGAAAACAGATGAATGGAAGTACGGTATTTAGTGCTTTGGTGCTTTTATTTTTTTGCTTTGTGAGTGTAAACGAAAAGCGAATGTTACAGAGAAATGCACAAAAGACGAGCTACATTAGCCTTTTCTTGAGCTTTGGCGAGATAATTAGCAGATGAACAAATGGAAATACCCACCCTTAAAAAACACAACATCCCATGAAAAGGTAATAGTACCAATACAGGCAGCTGTCTAGCTTACCTTAACATTAAGGCTGAAAATATGCAGGCAGCCTGTCTGGCATTGGCCAAAGATAACAAAATTGAACCACCAGGCACACAAAGCTACATATGGACATTTTTGACATTATGGCAGAGTTTCTGATGGGAAGACTGAAATAAAATACTTGGAGGTAAGCGATTTGGTCACTACCTGACATTACATTCTACATTCTACAAAGTATTTCATATTACACTTTGGAGTATGTAAAATATATAACCCCACTAATAAAATATCCTACTCTTAACACATGAATGTTCTCATTGGAGCCTCGGGCAATTGTGCTTCAGTCTTCCTGCAGTCATGGACATACTGTAAATTGAAGGCCCAGTAAGATTTGGAGAGCTCATTTGCACTGTGTGTGGCACATGACTTACCTATTGACTGTAATCTTGCAAGGCTGGCCCACATGGACTAGGCTTGTTAAAATGTGCCATAAATAAGTCCTATGACCACGACTCTTGCCTCCGGGCAGCCCGAAGTGGCTAACAAGCGCATTAGGCATGTCAGCTACATGTGGTGCACATTGTTTACAACCCTACTACACGCTCACATGCACATTAACATGTACAACTAAACAAGAAAATGGTTGCAGGTGAATGAACATCTTGATGAGCTTGAGTAATATTTCATGCATAATTATGTAGTGGAAATTTCAGAGTCGAATATCACTGTAGAACTCCCCAATATGGTGTTCAACCAAATGGTTCAGGAAACGTGCTGATTTTTGGGGGGTATGTTTTTAAAATAGAAGAATTGCATTCCTACAGTATATATCTTCTTTCCCCACTTCTTTTGCCTGACTTCTCTGCATTGCAGCTGCAATGGAAGAAAATCTGATTTCTCACATGGGCAATTTTTCTCCCACTGAGAGATTATTTCAATAAAAAATAAACAGTCTTACCCCCTCGAGGCATTATAACAGTCAAATGATCCACTCAGAGAATGGAGCTTTAAAAAATGAATTATGCATGTTCATTGTTGAGACTCTTCCCTGAAAAAAAAAACTTCCTACTGATGATCTGGAAACTGTTAAACCATCAAATAATTGAAATGTAAGTTTTTTGCCTGCATAATAATTGTGTGTTGATAGTGAAACGTACAGACAAGCAGTCTGACTAATGGTATTTTGCATTAAAAAAATCTTGCTCATATTATTCATTCACCGTGTTTTCACAAGCTTTTAAATTCAAATTTGTTTTACTATGTACGGCAATGTTTTGAGATAGAGGTTTATTCTTGATCTCACATCATTTTGTCCAATTGAAATGAATGGAAATTCCATTAATCCATTCCAGCCTCTCAAAGAACTCCCACTTTTTTGTAATATGTTTTTAGACACTATAATAATGTGCATTTCAATAACATAAATAAATATAATGTAAAGAATGAAACAGTCAATTGTGCGGCTCTTTCTAATATATGCTCCTTGACCGCCTGGGTGCAGTATAATAAAGAAAGGTTGTAACACCGCAAAAAATGTTGTAACACCACAACACTGATGCTATTTGTTAGGCCACCTTTGGCGTTTTTCATTGTTTGCTAGCATTAGGCCAAGCGGGCTTTCCTCAGGAAAACTTATGTGGTTGGCAGTGTTGGGCAAGTTAAAAGGAAGTTGTTATAATCACTTTCCCAAATAAGTAAATAAATTATCCATCCATCCAAGCCGCTTATGTTCACGAGGGACGCGGGCATACTGGAGCGTATCCTGGCTGTCTTGGGGCAGTAGGCGGGACACACCCTGAATTGGTTGCCAGCCAATCGCAGGGCACTGACCGACAAACAAACATTCACACTCACAATCACAAACCTAGGGACAATTTCAAGTGTTCAATTAACCTACCATGCATGTTTTTGGAATGTGTGAGGAAACCAGAGTACCCGGGGAAAACATACAGGCACGAGGCAAACATGCAGAGTCCTTATTAAATGTAATCGTTGCAAGGGAAAGTCATTTTGTGTTACTTTGATGAAAAACCATCAAATCCATATGAATTCAAATTTTCCAGCTTGTTTCATGTGCCAGTTTGTTTTCATAGAGTTCAGTAGTACAGCTTTAGACAGCTACTCTATAAAACGTAATATCTATTGGACTTGAAATCACAACTGGTAAACACACAAACATAAGCCCTAATTCAAGTATTTTCTTCACAACTGCAAGTTTTCACTGTAATTGTTTCAACTATGTGGTGTAAAATAAAATGAAAAAAACTCACCAATTTCCAGACAATTTGTACACAGTGTGTTACCAACAAAACATTCTCCAGAACAGTAAAATAGGGGACATTAAACTCTTTTGTCAACCTGTCAAGGTTGGCCTTACAAGCAGAGTATGGACCACCTTGCAGGCTTTATTCCAACAAGGCTGCGCAAGCAATGACAAGTAACTTAAAACAAATGCCTCTGCGAGAACAAAACACAAGTGGTAGTACTCGCTAACAAAAGCTGATGGACGGAGCCATAGATAACGAAGGGAACGGCGGGGTGGAACAAAGAGGCTTTTGTGAAAAACGAAACCGAAAATCACAGATGCACTTAAATGTAACAAAAACCTAAAATAGATCTGGTACACGGAGGAGCGGCATAACAGAGACACAAAATCACGCTTAAAGTACTACTGGAACGACAAAATCGGTTGCGACAGGAACAATGCGGGAATGGCAAGCAGCAAAATAACATGCAGAGCAATATTGCTTCTTCTGCTTCTTTTTCTCCTCCTCCTCTAACTCTCTCTCTAATTGGCTTAAAACTGCCTCTCTGTTTAGTGATTTTGGTCTGCTGAAGACGGCGTTAGTGATCTAGCAATTACAAAAACGCGTCACGTTTTTGTGCAGTAACAGTATTAGCATGACCCCGTTACTCTCTAGTGGTGGATGATTTCAATATATGACATCATTCTCATTGATGTAATTGTAATGATTTGTCTATATATGCTTGCAGGTATTGCCATTTCTAGTGACGTGTTGTGATGCACTGCATACAGGTATATGAGATACCGACATGAGACCCAAACCATCATATCAGACTAAGTGGAAGAGAAGTGTTTAATTTAAAACTTCAATTACATGGTGAAGGCAATTAACAGTGTGAAGTACAGGTATAGCCACCTGATAGGATAAGGTATACTGACACCAAATTCCGATTGAAATACTTTTGTATCGCTTTTTAAGACTTTTATTTGCCACCCAAATCTTCCCTGCGAGAATTTCATTTGACATCTGACCTAACTTTTGGACTGAATTGTGAATAGCGAGTTATAATGAAAGCCTGAATTCATTGTGTATTTTGCAGTCTGCAGTCTGTTTAATAAACGTCCAGATGGAATACTTTTCCAAAAATCCTTAAGCTGCATTCAAATGTTGGCAGATGAGGAGTTGGCACCATAAGGGTCATAATTTTAACAGAAAAAAACTGCAAGAGATCCAAGTGTTTTCAAAGGCAATTCATGAATATTGTAGTCTAAGTTTGTTTTCTACAGCAAACTTGACTCACTATTGGAATGTAATTTTTATATCCAGAAATATACTTTTTCCAGACAACACACACTCGAAAACAAACGTGTGTCATTTAGGGAAAAAAAGAAAAAGTAAAAAAGAATGAGGTTTGGGGTATGTCTAAAAAGACAAATCAGTAGTATGTCCCATTTCAAGTTGTTCCCTCACTCACACTTTTTGGCTTGCAGGGGTTTATTTCCAATTGTCATAGGCTATTTCCTGGATAAAACATGAGCTTTTCCGTGAACTGTGACACAACACATTTAAATACACAACCACAAAAAAAAAAAAAATGGAAGAATAGGGCCATCAGAGCTATCCATTTCAAAATCATTCTCCTGCTTTTACGCAGTCTTTGAACGATTCTAAGGCAGAAAACTGACACAAATCACCAATCATCTGCAAAGCAACATGGCCCATCGTCTTAATTCAAAATAATTTCCAGGCAACTATAGAGGAATAGAACCAAAACAAACCATTTGACTGATCAAGTCTACATCGCTGTTATCACAACCGACCACTCCATTTCTTATGCTGAGTCCTTGGAATTGTCACTCTTATCTCCCATCTTTACGCCACTCATCTTCATTCCACTGATCTGATTACAGTTTGCATTTCCAATTAATCTCAGCACCAAGAGACGGGCAAACATGGAAGGCAAGCTGATTTCAGGATAGGGCTTGAAATGTGGCATGATTGTAAATGAAGGGGGGAAAAGCTGGCTGTGTGAAAAAGATGCCAGTCCCCAATGTGGGGGGAGCAGTCCCAATGTGCAGACACTTCAAATGCCTTGAGGGCACTGCGAAGATGAGCCCCACCCTATAGCAGAAAACATTTAGAAGACGAAAGTGACTGAATCGGCAGGTTTGATGTCCACACTGAGCAGCTGTTGTCTTTACAGCCATCAAACTGTTATAGATGCACTTTGTTGACAAACGTATCCACACACAATTCTTTATCAATGAATGATTCAACCAGGACATGGACTCAACCCCTTACTTCCCCCCAGCCATCTGCGAAAAGTCTACACAATGATGTGCTCAAATGGTAGGTTTTCACAATATGGAAGTCATCAGGGGGGCAAAAAATGGTAAAAATATATTTTTTAAAAAGAGCACTTTCCATCTGTCTAGTATAAGTATATGGATGAAATAGGGGAACAAAATCTCCAAAAATGGAGAAAAAAAATCTCTTGAAGGAATGTGTTTTAAAGAATCCCAGCAAGTGGCCAAAATGACCGTAAAGTGGCAACTTCAAACCAATTTTATTTCCTGTGGAAAAGTGACCATAGACCTGCTTCAGAAATTGACTCGGGATTGGACCAGGTTTAAAACATAATAGATATGTGAATCATGCTTTAAAATATATTACATAGTAGTATAGTAAATGCAATGGTTATGAAAGCATGGCCTGATGGAATGTTTTGATTTGGGTCTGTGAAGGATGGATTTTTTTAATAGTGAGGGTAAACAATGAAAACTGCAATCCAAGGAGCGTGGGACACGACTGAAAGGCCGTGCACTGCATATTGACAAAGGAAGATATCATTTAAATAAAATGTGATAGTTGCATGGGGGATGCTTTTGCTTTGCTGCTGCCCCCCAAGTGTCAGCAGACAATGCACTGGATTGATTATCAGTAATAGCATGGGTACTTTTACCATTAGCAGTAGTCCTGTTGACAAGACTTATTATTATTGTACCTCATTTTACTATAGTGTACTATTGTTATTATTGCAAGTGTTATGAGCCATGTCGGTTATTTTCCCATCATTTTATATTTACACTGTGGAATCCCTCAACCTCGCCACTTGTGCAAGATGGCTGCGCCTCATCGAATCCTGGTTTTGTTCACGGATTTTCTTTCATCGCTGTGGCCTTCGTATTTACTCATGCCTCCACATAACTTGTTGGAATGTTATATTTTAATGAATAAAACTGAATTGAAAATTTGATCGAGGAGGAAAATGTCCAACAAAACCAAAGTGCAAAACAAATCTTCTGTGCGCAAGGCCTGCTGGGAAAAAAGAGGGTTCTTATTGTGGAGCTCATTTGAATGCAGTTAATAGAAATGTTAATTGATTTGATTGCAGTAGTGGAGTGGGATGGGACAGCGGAGTGCATCCGTCTGTGAAGGAGTCCACACGTAGGTCAAAATGTTCCTCCTTCCAGAGAAGCTTTGATAAACAACATTAAAGGAGTGGGCCTTCCTCGCTGTTGTGTTTAACTTCTACGATGACATTTGTGATTGCATGAATCATGCTAGTCGATAAAGTTTGCTCTCCCCATGACGGGGGCACAGACGCAGTGAAACTGAAGCTGCTTGCTTTGGAATACTTGAAGAGTTTGAGCCATCAAAATCAGGGGCTGCTCGAAATGTGTTATGCAAAAAGAGGATTCTAAAAGGTTTCACATTATGATCCAGTTCATGCCAAATTGATCTTCACAGCTGTGTTGTGTACAACATCTTGGTGAACTAGCCTGTTTCCTTGGATTCTCTTAACTCTGCAGTCACTGCTCTGCACTCTAAATTATATTGTATTATATCCCCAAACAAGGTTAGTGTATCTGAGGTGAAAATCATTTAAAACTTTCATTATGTAGTAATTTTAAAATACACGTGGTGTAATGGATCCCCCTTTGAAGCTATTTTTAGGATGATTTTACATTCAAATGTAAAACTACAAATACTAAGCTTTTGCTATTTTCAAATGTTAATTACCGTAACACATTCTCAGTAGTCACAATTACCCCACATTCTGATCTTTTATGAGCAAATGTGCAGTTATGAGCATAAAAAAAAACTGCTTAACTGCTTTACACAAAAGTTTCTGCAGTGACCTGGCAGAGGCCAAGGGCGTCAACATTTTTCATAAAATTCAGATAATATGTCCAGGAATTGTTTTTTTTATTTGTCATTGTTAAAAGTTAAATCCCAGAAAGATTGTGGTCATTCCCAGGCCTACTTTAAGACATGCATTGCCTCCAGTGTGTCCTAAACCAAAAGTAGTGGGGCATACATTTTTGTCAGGTTGTTCTCAGGTTGCTGTCATGGCTTCCTTTTTCAGCCACGAGGCCCCTGAAACCTTCCACCTGACAGGAGGGCCAAAATGGCACACAAGAACAAAAATCAGAGCCTTCCTTTTCTGCCTATCCTATCTTTTTCAGAGTGGGCAAACCTTCCAGACCCATGTCAAAAAAGGCAGAAAATTCCATGTGTCATTTGCACCTGAATGTTTCTGTATTTAGTTTGCCAATGCAGTACATATTCCACATGCTTATGATTTCAATACTGAAGAAAGGGATTGGGTTGATCCTTTTCTGTTCAAATCTGACTCCTTCAGTGCACAAAAAAAACAATCAAAATAGACATCCTTGGAGGATGTGAGAGAACCTGCAGAACTTGTGAGCCCAGACCTCAACCTCACCAGGCACAATATATGAGACAAACTGTCTCTCCAGTTCCAAGAGAAATAATCTCTGACCTCACAGGTTCTTGTGAGTGAATGGACAAAAATCCCTGCAAACACACACCGCAGTCTTCTCTCGGGGAAAGGAAGCTGTTATAGCTGCATGTCGAGGGGACACCAACTCTTTCCTTCACATTTCTTCCCCTATAGGTGTAAAAATGTCCGATATCCAATGTGCTTGTTGAGTATGTCTACAGCTCCTATCATCTCCGAGCGTTTCTCATGACTTTTGCATGATTCTTGTCTGCTGCTCCATCTCAGTGGGCAGAGTAGGACGACTCCCACAGGACACTTGGTAAGATACAGACACAAGAGACAGCCTGGACAGCAATTGTGATGTGAGACAAGTCACATCACGACATAACTGTCTGGCCATCTTGTAGATTCACCAGATGAAATAGGTGCGAGAACTGTAAAACAATCATTTGTCTTCTTGTTGTTGCAGTTTCTTTTTATCCCTTCCAAGGAAACACGGACAGCTAAGATCATTTCAGAAGGAGAAGACATATCAAGTCAAGTGTGCGAGGGTAGCCATGGTATCCACTGCCAGCAGCAACTGAGGCGAGATCCCACTCCATCGGAATATGAAATATTCATCCGTTATTCTAAAATGTTGAGCATGAACACTGTAAAACATGGCCATTCCAGCAGAGAGGAATCATGGTTCGTGGAGAGTATAAAAGTATCATCTCATTGTCATTGAGATAATGACATTAAAATAATTGTGTAGACTGTGTAGACAAAAGCACACTAGCTCAATCTTTTTCTTTTTCCTGACCATATTGACTCATCAAATACAGTACATACAGACAAAGCCATCACAAAACACAAGATGTGCCCTTATGCTGTATGTTCCAGAAATAACTACGGAATGCCACAAGGTAACAGTATCAGTCTGCAAACATCCTCTCTCGTCGGTCTGTCAGGTGCTTTGAAGGGAGTAGGCGCGATATTTGCTTAGTTTTGTTTTAATTACATTTGCTCTGCAATCGTTAACATCGCTTTACAATTGCCCAAGTTGTTTATATGGTTAATAAATATTCATAATGGCAACAGTCTGAGCCGGGAACCTATTAATTCATCCGTGTTTTTTTTTTTTATATATAGCGCTTAACCTCGTTACGGTCGCGAGTGAGCTGGAACCCATCCCAGCTGACTTTGGGCGAGAGGCCAAACAACCATTCACACTCACATTTACATCTACGGACGCTTCAGTCTTCCAAACCAAACACGTGTGTTTCTATAAAATGGGAGGAAGCCCAGACAGCCATGGTAAGAACCTGCAAACGCCACACAAGTGGACCTGAGGTGAGATTTGAACCCAGAGCCCCTCAACTGTGAGACAGACATATTGACCACAAATCCATTGCTGCCACCAGCGAATTAACTTCACATTTTACATCATTGGAAAATGTTATGCCATCATTTGGCCTACCACGGGTCTTCCATATGCACTTCTTCAGCATGCATTATAGGAGGCAACACTAGAATTATCACTAATGTGAGGGCTGTATAAGCAGATCTTAATTACATTTCATGTCCCTCTTCCAGCGATATCCCAGTGACCCCCGTTTTTTCCCGACAGCTGAATGTCAGACCAGCAGCCCTGGGCTTACTTACCATTTTTTATGTGATCATTGGAATGTGTGTTCCTCAGAATAATAGAGGACATTGATAGCCGTCCCCTTAACCCCCAGCTCAAGTCATTGAGAGTCCGATGTGGACTGCAAGTTAATGAATTCGGCCTATGTTGCACTTGACTGCATTTCCACAGCTAATTATGGTCGTATTGTCACAAAAAACATTCACCCTCGCCATTAGAGCTGCTATAAACCACCCCACTCACCCTTTCCCTCCCTGCAGATCCGGAAAAGCCCATAATATCTATTGTCTGTCTGATCTCTCACCATGAAGGCTGCGAAATTAGTACATAATTAAAATGTCGCCGCAGCATAGAAACTAATTGTCAAATTGCCTGTTTGTGTTATGGATTAGGAAGATATTGTCATGTTTGGTCTGTTTTGGTTTTTGGTTTTGTTAGTTTCATGTTGGGCGGCACGGTGATCGATTGGTTAGCACGTCCGCCTCGCAGTTCGGAGGTCGTGGGTTCGATCCCGGCTCCGGCCTCCCTGTGTGGAGTTTGCATGTTCTCCCCGTGCCTGCGTGGGTTTTCTCCGGGTACTCCGGTTTCCTCCCACATTCCAAAAACATGCATGGTAAGTTGATTGGACTCTCTAAATTGCCCCTAGGTGTGATTGTGAGTGCGGATGTTTGTCTCTGTGTGCCCTGCGATTGGCTGGGAAAGTTTGTGAACCACTGTTCTAATGAATGGCTATTACGATTTTCTCATGATCAATTACAGGTGTTGTGTATTTTGCAGTACTAACAGCTGCTCCCACATTGTGCATCTGGAGTTAAAGTGTTCGGTTTCACTGATGTGCTCATCCAAAAAGGAAAACGACCAAGCAAAAGAAACAAAAAAACGTAATAACACTGCACTACATGGAAAAACAAGACATTTAAGTATGCCGTTAAACTAATGATTTTGGAAAAAAATCTTCTGTATTTGAATGATACGTGTCTGATTAAATACAATGACACAGCAATGGGGGGCATGTACGATGGTCCTACATCTGCAAGCTCTCATCTGGGACTTTCTTCTGATTGGTTGTCATGGTGACAACTGAGAGCATGAGTCTATTTGTTTTGTTTCCACTTTCATCTTTGTGTCAATATTCATACAGCAAAGGTACTCTTATTTGCAAGATGGTGCTTTATTGTCACTCTTATTGCTCTGTCCATGCAGCTGCTCTTTTGTTTGCCCGAGAGTGCGACATCTTCACACCACATGTGCTCTCTCCTATGTCCTTCGAGAGCCACTTTTTTTTCGTCATAAATTCATGAAGTAGATGTATACCTAAACCTGTGTCAACTGGATTACATTTATTCATATCAGATGAAATATGTCCACAGAACTATGACTATTGACAAGGACTGCAGTTTATAAAAAACACCTCTGACATCTGCTGGTCGTAATGTGTACTACCGGACTGAAACCAAAGCCTTCATCTTCAAAGAATGATCTCAACAAAGTATATTTACTCACTCTGGTGAAAAAAAATAGTAACGGTAGCAATATGGTGTTAATGGTATGGTAATGGAACAATTCAATTCCATCCAACAAACCGCGGTAGTCATATTTTCTTTGTAGTCGTAATGTGGTAAATGAAAATGTTTCTTCACATTCACAGTTCTGACCCAATCCTCTTCAACGATTTTAAATTATTCATTAGCCTATATATAACCAGGACACTATGGATATTAATCGATTTTGGCCATTTTAATAAGCATTTCTCAATCCTTTAAACCAAACTTTAATATAAAAACGTACTAATATTCTTAGGTATTTTATGAGTGGACAAGCAGATGTTGACTTGATTTGCATATGTTTCCAACAGCTTGCTGTGTTTTGTCTACCCTTCACCACAAGAGGTTGCTTTCAGGGGGAACACAAGTGTTTAAGCAAATTTAATCAGCAAATGTTTTGTTTCCAAGATGAGAGGTCTCTCTAAACGGCTGTCATAAAACGACAGGCTCTTAACTGGGAGTTATGCCCTGCTTGGATCGGTTACAGAAACCGACATTGAAAAACATACACTCTGATGTTATATCATCACCTTTCATGAATCTCAACCAACTGGTTACTAGTTAACAAATGGACAAAGAGTGCACAAAGTAAACTGGGGGTGAGGTTATTCACAGAGCGGATGCTGCAGAGCGAGTGTGAGGCTATGATGGGCCCACTCTGGCAGCTTAATCTTATCCGTGACAGGTCAGTGTCTTGGAGAAAGCCTACAATCAATGTTCTTTCACCACCAGACTAAATATCATAAGCGTCGACATCACTCATCTCCACGTCTTGGAAAATCCGGATTGATTGCAGCACTTTCACACTCCTGCGTGAACTAGGGAGTGCTCAGAGTTGCACGCTTTGAAAACTGATGCCCTGCTTTTTTGAAATATCTGTCTTTGATGCTGAAGTGAATCCTAACTCAATGTAGAAATTATAAATCTATAACTCATGTCAGGTCAGGATATGGAAGCATGGAATGGCGAATTCATATTCAAGCAAGCGCTCACCTTTTTACTTCAAAAAGATACTTTCAATGTATACTGTAAATGTTAAATATGTAGTCTCACCCTTAGAACATTCAGTTAAACCCTACCGATTCATACATTCAATTATAAAGAGAAAATAGAATCAAGATTTGATATGTGTATTTTTGGACACAATAGCGAATTTGTTGTTTCATGGCAGCTTAAAGGTTTTGAGCCTATGGTGTTAAGAAAAAATATATATTAAGCAAAAATACGTACGGGAAAGGTTTATTTATTTGTTTATTTATTTATTTATGTATTTATTTATTTATTTATTTTCAATAAACAGAGTTACCATCTGTCCACCATCTTTAAAGAGGAAGTCAACCCAAACATATTCCTTTTTCAGAATATGTTCTCTGTAGGCCCACAAATTGAAATACGGCATTCGGATTAATATTGTGCTTGTGGAATATGAGAAATCCACCTGTTTCTAGCTAGCTAGTTGCCTGGAGATGATCTTGAAGTTGCTCAGGTTTCAGATAATGACCAATCACGGCTCACCTGTTTTCTGAATCTGAGACATGATTGGTCGTTGAGCAACTTCGATGTCCGCCCCCTGAGCTAGCTAAAATCGGATAGATTGCTCATATTGAACAAACACAAAATTAATCAGAATGCCGTGTTTCCACTAGTGGGCCTGCAGAGAACATATTGTGGAAAAAAATATGTTTGGGTTGACTTTCCTCTTTAAAGGCTTCTAAATTCATAAATATATATGAATACCGAATAATAAACGGTATTATTGGTGGTAGTATGGATCAGTGGTAAAGTTGTCATCTCCCAACCCAGAGGTTGTGAGTGTGATTCGCTGGTAAACATGTCAAAGTGGCCTTGAGCAAGACACTAGACCCCAGTTGCTCCTGTTGCTGTGTCATCAGTAGGTGAGTGAGGAGTCAGTGTGAAGCGCTAAAAGCGGAAAAGCATTATACAAGTGAAAGCCCATTTACTCATTTCAAGGCCATTTATTATTATTTGTATTGTATTTCAGGTGGATAAAGTTTTAAACGTTCTGACTCATTTAAAGTGGGGGAAAACATTGTTCCAGCAGTTTTTGGGAAGGTGATTTTTTTGTGGACAAATCAGGATAGGATTTAAAGTTCTTACGGGCTCATAATATTGATTAATGCCATTATTACAGCCTTTACCTGATAAAATGTATGCACATACTGAATAAAAATCCATTCCAACGCAATTTAACCTGTGATTAGCATTTGGTTGACTGTATTATATTACCAGCATTTTGATTGTGTGACTATTTAACTTGCCTATAGGCTGAATTTGTGCTCCTCCGTGAGTGAATTAGACTTTAATCAATTCCTGAACAGTGTGTTCTCCTATTCAATACAATGAAAATGAAGAACAACTGTTCTGTGGCATTGTCTTCAACCCTTTTTTGACATTGACTATATTTTAGAGGGCAGAATGATCACACTGCCCTTGAGTTGCTGGTAGTTCTCAATGATTAACTCTCTTTCTTTGCCAATCTCTAAAAGCACGTGGTTGAATCTGTCCATGTGATACTCGTCTTCCCAAAGTGAAACCTCTGTGTGTCTCATCGTAATCACATCTGTCTTTTGACCAATTTTTGTGAGTTTACTCTTGCAATGGTTTCTAAAATATGTTTGGCAGATATTGAGGTCCACTTTTGTGTTTACTAGCACTCCCAGCCAAAGGTGTCCATGCACTATTGTAGCAAATGGCATTGCAGCATTATGTGATGACACGAGTGGATGACACATTATCTTATTGGATGACATTCAGTTCAGTGTTAAAAACAGGTAAAAATACTACAAATGGTGACGAGGATTTAATTTAAAATAAAAAGGAATATCAAGCAGTCGGATCGCTGCAGTGTGCACAAAGGTGAATCTGAAAGGAAGAAAAGCTCCCTTTAATGTGTTATGCGACTCAGCCAATATCAGTGTTTGCTGGCAAAAATGGAATAGTAGTTTTAAACTCTATTTAATCGCATGAGGAAACTGTGATGCTGCACAGAAAACAGGTTTATTGCTACACTTGGCAGGGGCAGAAGTGCGGGACATTTTTTTCACGTTGGACAACACAGGAGATGAGGCCGGCTAAGGAGGTATAGTAACTAAACTGAATAAATACTTTGCACCTCAGAAAAACATCCACAATGAAAGACACATTTTAACAAGAAAAACAAGCACAAGGAGAATCAATGGAAAGTTTTGTGAGCAGAATAAACAAACTTGCAAATTGGAGACAATAAAGAGGATTTTATCGATGATCAAGTAGTTGAAAAATGACATGCTCCTGAAACACGGATGTCAAAGATTGCTTGGAGAGAATACTTCTAGATATTTAAAGAAAAAAACCCTCTGGATCATTATAGAAATCAATTCATTTAAAACATTATTATTATTAGCATCTTTGGCTGCTGCACAGCTGTGGGGTTAGTTGGGGGTTCACACACTGACACGAACGATCGACTCGGAAGGCGGTCTCCAAGTGCTCACGTCACAGCTGTGATCTATGATCAGTGATCAGTGCAGGACAAACAGGTTTAAGAACTGCTTCATAACGGTTTCCATTGCTCTTTTAAATAATATGGCATAACATTGTATCCTTTGTATATGGTCGTGTGTGAGTGGATTGTTGTTGATGTGTCCTTGAGTTGACTGCTGGCTGCAAAGCAAATTGCCCCTCGGGGAAATTAAAGTTTACCTTGACCCTTGACCCTATGATCGCCCTGGACAACTTTACATCATCAACTCATGGAGGAGTGCTTGCAATGCACTTTGCGCCCTTCAATCTTCTGCATGAACTTCAGCGAGTATATTTCTGCTTCCGCAAAGTCAAAGACTTATGCAGGGAAGCTAGTCGGCAGTGTTCGCGCCGACAACGGCGTAAACGCTGATTTTTAACTTGCAGCATCTACGAAACTGCAAAAAGGAAAAAAAAAAATCCACTCATGCGCACAGTTAGACCACGCTTTGCACTAGACGTGCTGGGTATGAAAATAGAGCCCACACAGTTCAAAAGGTGACAAGGCATACAGCCAACTGACCAGTACAGAAAGGTACCATGCAGGATCATGTTTACTTTGTGCCTGAATGCAGTACCATGTACATTTTCTGCATTCCAAAGAAGATCTGTCAGCAGAACCCTTCACTTTAACCACCTTAATGAGCTGGATCAAAACAGGTGACTGGAGTAAATGTGACACTGCTTATCAGGCTGTTAAAATCAACTTTCCACTGCGGGAATAACGGTGTTCAGAGGCACTCAGATTGTTATTCCCCCAGGCAGGACGACACAGGATGCTGATGCTAGCACATGAAGGACATCAAGGAATAGTCAAAACAAAACAGAGCCCGAGAACAAAAATGTGGCAGCCCAGTATTGATTGAGAAGCAGCACGCATGTCAGTTTAACAGCTCTATTTGACAGGAGGTCTATCAAAAGAAAGGAACTCTTCCCTGAAACATGGCAGAAACCAGCGATAGACATGTGTGGACCAGTCCCCTTAGGACACCTATTAGTGTTGACTGAGTACTACTCCAGATGGGTGAGTGTTGATGTCCCACTTTTGTAAACATAATAAAATGTTTGAGACCCTCATTTGGAATTCATGGTGTGGTGTTCCAGAGATTTAAATGTATCTCCAAATGAATACAATTACACTCTGCAGAGTCATACCATATTGGCCTCAAGCAAATAGTGAGGTTAATGGACAAAACAAGACATTTTGTAAGGCCATATGAGCAGCTCACATGGAAAGAGAAGACGCAAAACGAGTAAGAAGTCGTCCTCACAGTCTGTCGCAGCACATGCCACTGAGTTGCTATTCTACCGCCGAATCAGAACCAAACTTCCTGAACTACCATTGCTCCAGCATCTGCAACTGAATGCTGCCATCTGCATCACCGACACTGCATAAAAGGTGAACACATGCACACAATCAGAGTCAGGAGAACAATAGGAAGATGTTGTGGAAAAAATGAAACCTAGTCCCGCTTTTCCAGCAATACTGAAACAAGCTTTCAACACCATTCGAACCTGAACCCTACCCTGTCGCGGAAAGAAAAGGACGATTAATCATTCTGTACAGGAAGGTAAAGAAAATGATGTGCAAAGTGCCTTGGGAAGCTATGGATTCAGCCTGAAAAAAAGACATGGCGCTATCTGTTTGGAACGTATGGACAATGAACCTGTGTAGCTTATTTGTTCTTATTATAGCCTCCTCTGAAGCATATTGTAGTTGTACACCACACAGAATTAGATCAGGCATGCAAGGAGAGATTCAGCATGAGAGAGGTGCACAAAGAGTGACGCACCACTTGAGCAGCGCTAGTGGGAACAACGCCTGGCTCAATGACACATTAACAGTAGCAAGCAGACTAGTATCTCTCCAACAACTAGTTGCCATTTTTATATTTTTGTACGCAGTGGGACATGAACCTGTGCTCTTCAACTCAAAAGCAAAAGACATTACAGATTGAGTTCCTGCCGCTTCCAAACGAAAGTCCGCTAGAGTTGACAGTTGACCCAAGAGGCTGCCAATTTAAATACACATTTTTAAAAATGGCTCGACTAAGGATGGCCGGAAGTGTATTTTAGTCCGGCCCACTAATCGGCGCTCTTGCGTTTGACGTGGTCGCGAGGCGGCCAAATTTCATCTCAGCCTACAGAGTGAAAGGCTTCTTTTTAGGCTTCTTTCTACCCCCGCGTCGACGCGAGCAACAACTGCCGCATTGATTCACGTGACCGACGCATTGTGCTGTTGGCAACAGGTCTCTAGTCATCTCGGTCCCTTTATGGTTGTAGCAGGCACGATATCCATTGTTGTCGCTGTCTTTTTGAAGCGACGCCCCCCGACTTGTTTCAAAACTTGTGTCCATTAGTACTTTCATGCTGTGCGCCACACTGACTCAATGATGAAGCAAATCAGCGCTCGGAGCACCAACCAGGTGAGAAGAATCCTATTGTAGTTTTCTACTTGCTGTTTAATAAGGAGTACCTAATGACTCTTTTACCCCTTTGCAAGTTAATTAGGGTATTAACTTGATGGATGGCTGCAGTAGCAGAGGTGTAATCTATCTACCCGTCTTTGTGCATCAATCTGCTGTGGCTAACCATTTAACATTTTAAGTAATGCTCACTACACCTTTAAATATTCCTATCGGTGGCACTCGCCCACCACATGAGACAAAGAAACCCACAAATTTTCCACAAACGTAAAATAGCTGGTATGAATTTGAATGTGCTTGTAGAATGTTTGTGTGACACCTGTAACTTGGTGTGATTTCCTGTCTCCGGGAAGGCGTTTCGTCATACATTGTGGAGTTTAGGTAATTGAGTTTGGAGTTTAGGGTGAACCTTCAAAGTTTGCCACAACGCACTGCCAATGTCCTAGTGCGAAAACAAACTCATCTTGGTGATTTGGCATTCCCATCTAATCTAACACTTGGTTTGAATTTAAGAGCAATCAGATAAAAAGTGCAACGGAAAATGAATGTGATATATTTCCACCCTTGACTGCATGCTGCCCAGACAACATTGCACAAGCCTCAACAAGCAGACTAGCATCTCTCCAACAAGCTGACTCAACCTCCAATTGTTCCTGTCTGTAGCATGATTTCAACCTTTGTTCACATAGCCAAGTCCTCGCAGACTGAACTACTGTCACCCCATCACCATGAGACTACATAAAACTGTGGGAAAGAGGATGAAGAGAAAATCCCAAAAGTAAACTGTCATACAAGAATAGTTAGTCAGAAGATGAATGTTCCTGAAGCTCAGATTGTACCCAGCAGGTATTGATAGTGATGTCATCAGACATCAATCACAGTTTGTTGCCTAAGCGGACCAACACGCCTTATCATCTGTATGTAACCTGTGGGACACTAGGACCCAGTGGCCACCACATGTAGCATACAGAAGGCTTATTAAATCCCGTAAGACTTCTCAAACTTATGTTTGTTCTCGCCATGTGTGCAGCCAGTTGAGGTCAGTGGAGGTCTGAATGTCCCAATTAAGCTGTAGCCAAGTGTACTATACCAACAGACCAGTGTTGAGTGAAATAGCCTGCACCAGCATAGAACCCTTTGAATGGGTTGACTGAGGCTGTATTGGTGCGGCATACCACTATACAGCCACTGTTTTTCCTCCTAATTCTGTGTCAACCGCAGCCTACTCCGACACCCCTTGTAACTCTGTGCCTTAGTTCACTTACCACTGGAAGTATTTGTGCCAATTTACAGCCTTTTTAGCAGTGTGATTCATTTCTTAAGGTTGCTGTGCATTCATTTGGCAGTACTTTTAGAGTAGCATGTTTGAAGTACGTGTATTTGTTTATTTTTTGATGTGCAAAGTGTGGTTTATTGGCGCTGTGTGCCCATACACTGTATTTGGTACTATTTTTCTTAGTGGTGCCTGTCCTATTGCACAGTTCTCCCCTTCCATGTAGTTTTTAAACAGTGTAAAATAAATGTCTGGTTTACACTAGCCTCTGTTATCTTCCTCTTTTATCGCTAATCTAAAGTGAGGATACGTTTAAAGGGCATCCAGTTTTGGGGTTCCCACGGTTATAGTTATCAGCTTTTTATAAATATACCAAACCGTTAAGGCCTTTCGAGTAGTCAGTCCATCTCCGCTACGCTCCCTGGCTTTGCCATACCACCACAAATGGCTGATCACCGCTGGTCCCTCCCTGACGGCTAATCTCAATTCACAGCCCTCTCCTTGGCAGTGGACGCAGCCCCATTGCGCACACAGGCTGACCTGCAGGCTCTGCAAGCTGCTGACCCCTTACTTAAAGCATTTATGCCCTACTGGAAGAGAGGACGGCCGCCAAACAGAACAGAGAGGACCAGAGAGCTTCCCCGGGTACTGGAGCTGTCGCGACAGTGGAAGAGAATCCAGGAGAGGCGTGGGGTACTCTATCGAGAAGTCATGATACCCCCAAGCCGAGAGGCGGTCCTCCAACTGCTCCTTCCGAAATCCTTGCAGCCTGACATACTGAAAAGTCTACATGACAATCATGGCCACCACATGCAGCAGACAGAAGGCTTATTAAATCCCGTGAGACTTCTCAAACTCACGTTTGTTCTCGCCATGTGTGGCCACTGGGTCCTAGTGTCCCACAGGTTACATGTACAAACACTGTCGTTTCCAAAGACAACGATGCATTTAGCTACACGGATATGCCAAGTCTACTACACTTTCTCTCTCTTTCAATTACACGCATTCACACAAGCATACATTGAAAAGAACACCGCCGCAGACTACCCCACCAGCCACTGTTGCAGTCCAGCTGGCTCCGAAATAGATGTTTTGATGTTGAGGGGCAAAGAAAGTTTTCTACTTTAAGAGTTGAAACTGGGTGAAGCCGTGCTAGCAGTAAACATATTTGAGTGTTGAAAGACTGAGCGCAGAAAACCAAAACAAAAACAGTGCAGATGCAGTGTACAGGGATGTTGAAGCCTCACGCTGCAGACAGCAGGGCATCCTGAACATAATGATCTCTGACACCCGCTGATTTTACAAAGTAGCCACTACTACTTAACACAGATCACGGGTAAAAAAGATATGTCAACATTCCGAAATTGATACAAAGTCAACTTTCAATGTCTATTGCCTCAAATTACTCAACGATTTGTGCCTAGTGGTGAACGTGTTAATGCTCCAAACAATGTCCAAGGACTCTTGAATTCCTGATCTGATAAGCTATCAAGAGTTATTACTGTGTGTAAGCCAAGACAGAAGGAACACTCAATGTTAAAACTGCATGAATTCCACCCAAAAATACCGACCCTTGATTGAAAATACAGTAGTAAGCATATAGTAGTAGTGCCATTATTGCTCCTGTTATTGTATGTTTAACAGGTGGTGCATCCATGTCACTATGTCTGATCCAACTACCTTGGCTGCGGTTCAGTCTCCTTGGCTTGATTGACACTTCCTATCTCGTGAAAGGACTCTCCTGCGCTACATTTGCTTTATATGAGGATAAATGGTTCAGAGATGAATGAATGGTGCATACATAACAATTTCAGCCAACCACAGACCAGATATTCATGCAGGTATGAACTCAACAAGTCAAGTCTATTCGTATAGCTCTTAACCACAAAAGAGTGTCAAAGGGCTTCGCAAGTTGACAAAGATTAGCGACTGACCTTGTTCATATTTAATTCCATGATTTCAATTTGGACCTTGCACACAAAACAAAGTCCATAAACACATGTATGCATGGGTTTTTCTACTGTACTGTCAATTCTAAGTGTCAAACCTTCACTGGAGTGATAAGAATCCTTGCCCTCCTATATGCAACAGAAGGTCTACTACGACACACTACTGCATCAACTGGTGTTTTGTATACATTGACACATCTCAAGTGAGCTGTTAAGAGTTTTCAAGTCCGGGAATGGGTTCATTCAGATTGTGATTTGATGCTGAGGTCCAATTCACCGAGCAATAAAACACAAAAACTCAAACAACACACACACAGTGGCCCTGTTGCCAGTTACTGCAAATGCCTTAGTGATGGTCATTTGCTCTCAAGTTCCACGCCGCCTGAAAACGACCCTTTCAGTGGAAATGGTAAGAAAACAGGACGTGACAGCAAATTGCTTCTTCCACCACTTTCAGTAATGACTGCAGGGCCTTTCAATTCTAACACTTTTCAGGGATGTTTTTGCTGGTTTATATTCTCTGGGTTTCTGCAAGGTCGAGTTGTATCATTAAAGGTACATTTTTTTGTGTTCCTCTTCTTCCTTCTCTACCTTTGCACAAAAAAAAAAAAAAATAGTCAGATCTTGTCATGTCAGTAAGTTGTCACCAGGTCAATAGCCCTCACTCAGAGATAAGAGAAAAAGCTGTACCTCCCGAAAATAGAACCTCTGACAGCACCAAGCAACAAAGCGATGAAGATGAGTGTGTATGGTGAGAAGAGATCACACCTACCGGCTATTATTGGAGACAAAATCAATTCACCGCCATCTCTGCGAAGCGACAGGACATCACAGGGTTTCTTGACAGGCCATGAAAGAGCATTAGGGCCACGCTGAAAAAGAGGAAAAAAATATGATACAGAGAATAAAATTACAATTTATGATAACAGAATAAATGTGTATTTTTCCCCCCAGAATAAAATTCGATTATTACAACAAAAAGTCTTAATATCATCAGCATCATCAGTATGAACAGTTTAATGTCGATGTGTAATCATTTATTTCTGTTTCCGAGCAATACTGAGTGCTTAAAATGTTGATTATGATTCCTTCTTTTCTCACACAGCAGCATTTCAGAACAATATTTGACACCATCACATATTGGCTGTATTAATGTCGTGCACTGTACTCTGGAGCCAGCCTCAAAAATCTCGAAAGTTGTTTTTAAAGTGCTCTACGGTATAAGTAAAACTGAGTTGAATTGAGTTGTGTGTACGCATTTTTTTCCTCATACAACTTTATTCCCAGGTTACACATTTATTTTTTATTTTTTCAAGAAATTTCATTTCCCATTGTGCTTTATATTTTTTTCAGGAGCAATGTTATAGTGAAATGTGAGTGCAAAACTGGGAGTGATTTGGTGCCTTGTTCAAGGGCACTTCAACAGTAGTTACAATGCAGCCTAATTGTGACTCTCACCATTTTTATCCACCAGTTTTCTGACTTTACTTGCAAAGAATCCGATTTTTTCCACACAATTTTGACCTATATTTCATAAGATTACATTTTTGTCGTTGTTATATTACGACCTTATTCTCACAACATTCCAACCTCATTTTCATAACTGGATACTTGCAATATGTTATTTACACAGAATATTATGCAACTTTTTCACCATTATATTGTGACCTAAGGCTTTATTCTCATAACTTTACAACTATTTACTGGTCAATTGTATGACTATTCATTGGGAGAAAAAAGTTTTATCTTAATGGTACAACTTTATTTTTATAACGTTATGTATTTGTCAAGTAATTCACTTGAATCATTTTTTTTTCAATGTGCACAATTGTCAAAGTAGTTTTACGCCACACGGGCTTTGTTGAATTTGTTACGTCGCTATCCATTATCCTCAGGTCAACTTGCCATCCTCTTAAGAGGTTTTCAAGTGGAAGAGACAACTAAAGCAACCTGCGTGGGTGTCATCTTTTCACCCCTGCTGACTGGGTCATGCAAAAAGTCATCTTGAACTTAACCTTTTCAATGAGAGTTAATAAGCTGTTAATGCACAATGATAAATGAACATCTAATTGTCTTTAACAGTCATGTGTATATTAACTCTTTCTTTATAATTCAGAGAGACGTTTATACATCGAGTTTGACTGATCACCTCGTGTTGTAGTAGTAGTAGCAGTGGTCATGATCTTATCTTTTGAAAGGGCACAGTAGTTGTATTAATTTGTGCAGACATACCTGATGCGATAGTAAAAGCTTTTAACTCAATTTTTCTTCATTTTATTCTGATGTAATGAGGAAACCGCAATGAAGGAGCTATCATGATCTCCACCCACTCAGCGTCACAAGTACTTCACTTTTTAGGCAACTCCTCCAAGCAGGCAGGCAGGCAAGCCACATTCACATGAGTACATGAGGGCAACACTACTGCTGACCCTTAAAAGAAGGAAAGACAACCTCTTTTTTTTTTTTTTTTTTTTTTTTTTTTTGAATACAGTATTTAGCTTAGTCTTGGAAAATTACTTTTTTAAAGTAGCTTTTTTTGGGATTTGTAAATACAATTGTTTTAATTGTAGGTTTCACAAATGACCCCCCAGGTACTCTGGGTTGTGGTTGCATTCTCCGGCATCCTGCATGTGACCTCCTATGAGGCGTTCAAGTGTCCGCAAATCTGCCACTGCACGGCCTCCAGCTTCCAATGCAGCAATGACACTCAAATGGCTTCTGAGAATGACACTACATCCATGTAAGTATCTCTATCTGTGTTTATGTTCTCCTCCTTTATGGGTCTTTAAATGTTACTTTTGGGACATTCTGTTGCAATATTTCGAATATACAAAATAAGTGAGAACCCGCGGAGTAAACATTTTCCCTTCTTACAAATTTAACAGAATTCTCAAACACCTGGATCTTGAAGAACTTCCAACCCATGCCTTCAAAGATCTGATCAACATAAAAGCAATGTAAGTTCTTCCATACAATATATTGAAGTATATCTTCGTGGGTTGAGTTAAAATGAGTAGCACAAGTACTGACATTTGTATCAAAATAAATGATTGTAGCAGGAATAAAAGCTGCTCCAGACACTTGAGATAATGTTAAAATAAACAACAGACTAGGCACACGTGTCGGGAACATTTTTTTCCAAATTACATTAACATTAGTTTGTTATTGTGAGTGTTCATGGCAATTACTCTTTTACCTTGATCATTTTTGATAGTTAATGCAGTTGTGCTATTATTTGGCTTCATGTACACGTGAAATGATTTTGTTTTATTCCACTCAAAAATAAATACATTTGACTATGTATTGATCTGAGGTTTCATTAATATTGGAATTAATATCCAATTAGATCAGAGGCAAAACTATTTTGCTCTATTTGTTATAATGCACTCTGGAAAGAACATTCGGTAAATCTACACAAACACGTTACATAACTGTAGTTGTATTCATCTTACTTGAAAAAGTTGTTAACATTGTTTAAAGTTTATTAAACCATTATTCTAAATCACCGCCAGCCATACCCACAAAAATAAGCACGTTCCATTCACAGCTCTTTGACATTGTTAATAAAAGCATTTTTGCTTCAACAAAGCGGTTCAGATAATGGTCGGATCGATGCATGGATGGATGTCGTATTTGATGCCATTTGATTGCGCTTGTGTGATTGTAAACATGAAGGAATACAATGGTCCAAAATTAATGTAGACCGTTTTAAACAACTGTTATTAATAAACTCAATTTAGCAACAAGAGAAAGCCCAGAAAGCACCCATTTTATTGCATAATATCAAAATGTATTATGATTGTAATTATGTCATATATACTCATAGCCGTATTTGATTATATTTATTTAAATGTAAAATATTGTTACTGGTAGAAAATGTTCTGCTCAGTAGTGAGACGTTAGGGGTTCATTCTGATCACCCATTTAAGTTACCAAATGGAATGATTTGCCTGATAAAGGGTGACTGATGCATACCACACTCATAACCATACCAAACCACCAATGTAGGCCATCAAAAGCCAAAGGTCACATTGACTGGCATGATGTAATGTTACTTTTCTTCATAGGAGCATCTAAAGCACTACGCAAATGCATGCCCTAAACCTCAGCCAGGGATAATTCAAATACTTAGCTGGTCAATAATGGGTTCAAAGCTTTTTTTGACAGCAGCAAATTTTAATGTGGCATTTGGTGCAATAATGCAAGCAAGGAATGTTTGAAAATAAATTGTGGGTTTTCATGGTCACTTTACAGTCAAAGCCCAGTAACCCAAGAAAAGAAAAAAAAAGACAGAAAGTAACGAGAAAAGAGGTCAGTGATGCTTCTATCAGAAAACAAAACAGTCAGGGACAAATCTAGAAGCCTGTTTACCTTTCAGTGTCTTTGTTTAGACGTCACTCCAAAACATTTTCCTTTGGGCCAGATGGGGTGCCACCAACCATCTTGAAAACTACTTCTTAGGTACTGATTACCAATAATGTGAAAGGCTACCAGTCTGAGAGACTCTTCTGAATTAACAAATTTGCCCAAATTACAATTATCCACCCATCCATCTTCATCCACTTATCTGGAGCAGGGTAGCATACCAAGAAAAAACGCAATGTTCTATCGCTAGTTTTAGAACGGGCCCGCGAGAGATTAATGTGGTTCTTGGGGGCTATCTGCTGCCCTTGTTACCATGTTGGTGACCCCTGGCCTAAATGTATCCATACTATGCATTGAGATTGGCTCAACATACAAGGTCAAACATGGTTGTGTAGCAGAATACATCGTTGTATGGACTGCATTATTCCAAAAGTTCTTTTGTGCCAACAAGATCTGGGCAAAGCAGACCAGGAGTATTCATGTATTATTTTCCGTATACATTTTTAGTATGCTTTGCTGACTGAGGGCAGTTATGTTTTATACTTAAACATTAGATGCTTCAGTTATTATTTATTTATTTAGTCTCCCACCATCTTTGTCTCAACCTAACGTCAACGTGTGTGCGCCACAGTATGATTTACTACAGCACTGCGACCCGGATACAGACACACGCCTTCCTCTCCATCCATGGCTTGAGAGAAATGTAGGTATTAATGCAGCATTTATGTTGGAACAAGTTGTTTATGTCAATGATTCCTGCGTTTCCCCTTAGCAGTGAAGCCAATTCCTATATTTTTGCTATAGAGAGAAAACATTTTGGCTTGATGTGGAAATGTTAACATGAGATAAATGATCAACGTTTCAACTTTGATATCCAGATATTTACCTCTGAATTTGAATTTACCATTTTTAGGCTCAAATGCAAACAAACCATTGGGAAAACCTTCATCATTGCAGAAAGATAATGGCCCAAATCTGTTCCAATACTTTTTCCAACTCAATAGAATGGTGTTTTGTTACAAATAACAAAGTTGTGTGCCTGATCTTGATGTAATTTATGTGGAAATAGAAGCTGAAATGTTGGCCTTTTGTCTCAGTCAAGTCAAAACCTCCCCAAAAAAAAAGAATTTGCCTGTTGCAATTATTTTGGAGGGGAGTGTACATAACTGATCATGCTTCAGCTGTCGTACTATGCAAAAGTCCTCAGCAAAGAATGTTAGTTAATTCTTTTTTCTTTTATTACCTTTTCAAAGCAGTCTTCACAAAGAACACCAGTCAAATGATTTGACACACATTCTTGTGCTAATAAACAAGAAAGTGTGTCCAAACATATAACTGATACTGTAGTGAAACAGAAAAATAATGAAAAAGACAGCTACAGTTTGCAAGATTGTGCAAAGAGCGCCTTTTAATACATGACATGTTGCTGCATAAATTTGTTTGCAGCATGTAAATCAAAACAGCTTTAACCAGAATATAGCCTGCTAACAAACAGACTCATAAATAAACTCTCTCTCTCTCTCTCTCTCTCTCTCTCTCTGTGTACTTTTATTCCTGCAGCACTCTTAAGAACATGAAAAATCTGAGGACAATTGAAAAAGGTGCATTCACTGACCTGCCTAATCTGAATTATTTGTAAGTATTTCCTCTTTTGGATCATTTTATTTCAGAATATTTTATTCACCATGCATGCAGCTACAGTATTTCTTCTGTATTCATATGTGAATCTAGTTGGTGGAGTCTAAATATAGATTGACAATTTGATTTTAAGGACCTCTGAGACACCCTATATAGATAACAACGAAACATTAAATTCAGAGTATTAAAGTCCATTTAATGATATATTAGTGTTAATGTTGTTTACGTAGCAACATGGAATTAAATCATTGCGAGTGGTTTCTTGCCAGATAATAGGTGATGGTAATGTCAAGAGTTATAAAAATACAAATATACACATACTGCACTGCACCGCCAAAGTAGGTCAGCTAAGCGTAACACCGATTGTCATAATGTAATAACATTTTTCACAGGTGCATCTTTGGCACTGGGGTGATGCACTTCCCAGACTTATCTACTATATCCTCCTTGGCCTTCCCATTCAGCCTGTAAGTCATCCCATATAAAAAAACTAATAGAGTAGTTTTCATCTTTCATCGTCAACATCTTTTTCGTGCGCTTACCTTTTTTCCTCCTTGAGCCCTAATTTTGTTTGCACTGAATGTCTCAATTCCACTCACATCAGCACAAATCCAACAATTGATTCACATTTCCTCAAACTGTATTAACATCATTTTATCTGACTAATTTGCAAAACCTTCTGGATTGATCTAATTTTGCAGAAAAATGCAAGCAAACATGGCCATAGAAAATATCCCTGCCAATTCCTTCAATGGTATGACAAAGACGGCCAGTGACATGTGAGTAAATGTTAAACTTTGTCTCAGCATGTTATCTAAACGTGGCGTAGCAATTGTTTAAGAATGCTTTCCGATTTTTTGTTGTTTGTTTTGCTTCTCAAATGTGCTTATGCAACTGAATGTTCATTCCCTCAACCTTGACCACTGGATCTGTTGACAGTAAATTTTGACCTTGACAGAAGCCTGATCGGTAGCGGTTTCAAGGAAATCAAACCACATGCATTCAATGGAACCTTCATCAGAACACTGTAAGTTTCCGTTGGTGATCATCTTTTTATTTGAAACACAAACTCAAAACAAATTAAATGGCTGATGTAGTATTTTCCTGGTAATATATCAGTATGTTGTATAATTTTAATAGCTCTCTTTTTCTAATCATGAAATCCAGCAAACAAATGGTATGCAAGACTAAACAAAGAATAGATGTCCCTTTGTTTTCTCGCCCTTCTACACACTGATAGATGTCGATGGATAGATACAGTTTATGCTTCACTCAACTAGGAATGCGTGCTGTGTACACAAACATTGATAAAATTAACCGCAAAAGTCGAACATCCAAAATGTTGTACAAATTAGAGTTCAACCTAAATGTGCTGTAAAAATGTGTCAAAACTTATTAAAAAAAAAAAAAAAATTAAATTTACGATCCAATTCAGATCAATGGGCACAATAAGTAACTCAGCAACTAGTGCCTTTTGCGTTTTCATTGGTTGCTTTGTGATGTCACAAAACAAAATGGTGTCATTCCAAGCATATAACCGGTAGCTGAACTTACTGTTAGAGTAAAAGAAGTGTCTCATCACTACAACTCATTTTGCAACAAATCATACATCAGTTACATACACAAATTCATTTTAGCACGCAAAATGGCCACTCCCTGAGTTAGGTAAAACAGGTGGATTTGTCTGCTCAATTCATATTGCATAAACGCAATAATGAACAGAACACCATGTTTAGCCTAGTGGTATAGAACATGATTTTTTAGGGAAGTTGACTTCCCCTTTTAAGTGCAGAATTACTTGAACAATGAAAAACACCAGCGCTGACAGTGTTTTCTTACGCTGCCTGCAAAACAGTGATATAGAATGGATTGTGTTCAACTTTGTGCATTGTACTGGAAATGAAGAGTATTCCATTTTAACTTTAAAATGCCCATTTTAAATGTAGCTAATTTTCTTCATTTGCAGCGATTTAAGACACAACAGACATCTGTGCAACATTCCAGAAGACGCTTTCGAGGGAGCCTTGGGCCCGCTTTATCTGTGAGTTTTAAATTCACATTCATTTAAAAATATGTTTAACAAACCCAATAAAACATATTACTATTCTGGCAGTCAGTTTTCAAAACCACAGTAGGCCAGTCATCTAGCATTAGCATTGAACACACAACTGCTCAAATATGATCAGAATGGCTATCATAAAGCCCCAGAGAACGTATCAGTCTCAGTCCATTGTTTTGTTTTCTTAGCCAACCACACAAATCTAGTTATATAGCTTTCAAAATGTGTTTGCTCATCTTAACCGCCAGCCACAGTGAGCTTTAAGTTATACATGAAAACACACACACACACGCACACACCATGTGCCTAGCCACATGTTTGCGCCTAGCGCTAATAGCTTGATAAGTAACAAGCACTTAAAAGCTACTACATGATTTAATAGCTATCATTTAACTGTTAGCATCCAGCACTATTTATCAGCCAATACGAAGCAACAAACATTAGCATTACATGAGGTAACACACACTAAATTCCTGATCCTGTAAGCAATATCATTAGATGTTTGCCACCACTAATCACATTTTACATAAAAACGTAAGTACAATAATTAAGGATTAACATATTCCTCTAACCAGGAGTGTATTTACTCAATTGCAGACAGCATCCAATGTCAATTTGAGAGGAGTTTCTGCCTGCCCTTGTGTAATCAGGGCTATAGTTAGGGTAACCTGCTCTCTATGTGTACGCGTCTGTGTGTGATTCAGGGATGTGTCCTCCACAGCTTTGACCTCCCTCCCCCGAAAAGGGTTGGAGCAGGTAAAGCGCCTGAAAGCCAAATCTGCTTTTGCTTTGAAGCGCCTTCCTCCATTAGACAGTCTGGTTGAGCTGGGGGTGGCCGAGCTGACGTACGCGAGCCAGTGCTGTGCTTTCCACTTGTGGTACAGCAAACACAGGTAAACAATATGCTCTTACAGATGTAATGTGAAATAATAGTGCAAACATTAATTGAAACCACCAAAGGTTTTATATCAAGCAAAGTAAAACAACACTCAACACCTGATTTTACATTTACAGACAAGAGGCCCTCAAGAATCCATCACCGTTTTGTAAATCCATCCACGCGTAAGTTATTAAAATGTTTTATATTCCAAATATGACACTTCTGAGATGCCTGAGAACTTACTTGACTATTAACATCCAAAACGACACTACAAAAACGTTTTAAAAATCGTTTGGGAAATTCTGTCTTAAAATGTTAGACAAATTTATACCATTGGAAAGACTTTTTTTGTTTTTAATTTCCCTTAAATTATGCCCTTTTTGTAAGGAGTGTAGATTTATGGGATAAGCAGCACAATTGGGTATGTGCATGTAAAATGTGCCAAATCATCAGTACCCATGCAAAACAGCTCTTTCTGCTGCTGCTATTGACTCTTGTTTGGTGTTTTAGTAGATTGGATTAGGATGAATATGAGTCTTAGGACCAGAGGTGGGAAGTAATGACATACAAATACTGTGACTATACTGAAAAGGGAATCAACCCAAAGATTTTCTTTACACTAATATGTTCTATGCAGCCCCACTAGTCTGAACACAGCATTCTGATTTGATATTGTGTTTGTGGACTATGTGTTAAGTAGTAAAATTCACAGTTTTTTGGCCATCTGAGAGGGGCGGCCATTTTGTCAGTTGCTGTCACTGAAAATGACATCACAGTTGCTCAAGGTTCAGGTAATGACCAATCATGGCTCAGCTTGAAAAAACAGGTGACTAGTGGAGGTGCATAGAACATATGATTGTATAGAAAATTTCGGGGTTGACTTTCACTTTAAGCAGGTCAGGCCTTTTTTTAGGTATTTGAACTCCCTGCATATGAAAACCAGTAGTGTGCGGTGCATTTGGGATGCGGGCCTTCAATGGCGACTTAAGTTACCTAATCGGAAGGACGATTTTGAAAATGACTATCCATATCTAGCCATATGTTTGGCTGGATGCCCTGCTTCTGACGTCATTTTGTTGATGAAGGTGCTTGAGCTGAATCGGTACTACTTTTACTAAAGTCTTTTTTGACAATATTATCCATACTTCCACTTAAGTAAAGAGACTAACTACATATGCCACCTCTCAGTAACAAGAAAGAAATATGGTAATTTTGCAATTAGCCTTTTAACAAAAAGTCAGTTGCTTCAGTCAGTGTGTTGGAGAACATCTATTACTGCTGGCACCTCCTCCTCATGCTGGTCACACACTGCTGCCGGATGGTATTCTACTCCTCAGCATTCGTTTTCAGCCAATCTGGCTGTGATGGTCATTCTAGCGCAAACAGAACACCCAAGCTGATCCCAATCGTGTTCAGTTTGATCAAGGTCAAGACTGTTGCCAGGTCACTTCATTCTTTCTAACACCAAATTCCGGAGGTAATATCTGATAAACTTTGAGATGTGGGGGTAGCATTAATGGTAAGCACATTTGCCTCACAGTTCTGAGGTTGCGGGTTTGAATCGAGGTACTTACTGGCCTATGTGAGGTTTGCATGTTCAACCTGTGCTTGCATGTGTGTTCTCAAGGTACTCAGGCTTCCTCCCACGTTACAAAAGCATGATTCTTTGAATAATTAAAGAGTTTTTGTCATCAGTTAATGTCAATATCCACTGCTTTAAAAACAGTGTAAAAGAAGCCATTCATGTTTAAACCAGAAAATGCACCTTTAAATAGCGGAGGGGTTTAGGGCATCACTTATCGTCTGCGTATAATAACATCCTGGCATCCCTCCCCCTGTCATTGTTTAATGAGAAGAGTGGCCCTAACAGTTAAGCTGCTTTGCCACCAGTCAAGTGAACAACAAACTAGTATGCAGGACGATCGTTCACGACCCACGCCGGGCAACAACATCCTACTGTGACCACCACTAGGTGGACACACACCTCGAGACATAAATAGGGACTAAAGGAGAAACGTCTTCAACAAACAGGAAAAGTCCAGTTGCTTTGATTAAACCTTTGTACCGGCAGATTACCTTGACCTGGATGATTGAAGATCTACACCAGGGATCTCCAAGTCCTGTCTTCTGGAGCCCCTATCCAGCCTGCTCCAACACACCTCATTCAAATGATCAGCTCATCAGTACGCTTTACACAAGCCTGTTAACGACCCCTCATTTGAATCAGGTGTGTTGGAGCTAGGGAAATATCTAAAACAGGCTTGATAGCGACCCCTTATCTACACAGATCATAGTTTGTCATAGGCACTGAAGATTTGCCACATTTGACATGGGCAAAAGCATGTAATTCTGCACATTCCACAGATGCATTTACAGTAGAATTAAAACGGGTCATTACTTAAAGCGGGAATCAACCCAAACATTTTCTTTACAAGAATATGTTCTATGCAGGCCCACTAGTCAAAACATGGCATTCTGATTAATATTGTGTTTGTGGAATATGAGTTAAGCAGTAAAATCCACCTGTTTTTAGCCATCTTAGGGGATGGCCATTTTGTCACTTCTGTCAACTGAAAATGATACCACAGTTCCTCAGGGCTCAGGTAACAGCCAATCATAACTCAGCTTCAGAAAACAGGTGAGCCGTGATTGATTGTTACCTGAGACCTGTGGAACTGTGATGTCATTTTCAGTCGACAGAGGTTAACAGCTTAACTCATATTCAGCAAACGCAACTGTAATTAAAATATTGCGTTTAGACAAGTGGGTGCGCATACAATATATTATTGCAAATAATTTTACGGGTTGACTTCCCCTTTAAAAGGGAAATCAACAAGCTTTCTAAAATTATAAAATGTATTGATAAGAGACATTAATACAACAGGCAAATAGCCTACCAAACACAGTTCCCAACCTTTTTGTTTACCATTTTCTTTGGTGACTGATGATTTTTCTGTTTTTTTCCCATAGTAATATGCCATTAAAGAGCTTTGAGAACAACTGAAACAAAACTACTTGAAAATGTACTGTTTGCTTGTTTAGGAAAAATGTAGTATTACGCCCTGATGTCCATCATATGATACATTAAAATGTATCATATACAGTAATGGACATTATCCATTAGGTAAGTCATTCAACTGCTCAATATTTTTTTTTGCTTCTCCAGAACATTTGGTCGAGGCACTGACCTCTACAACAACCATCCACATCTGGAACATTTTTGTCCCAGCCACTCCGGGATCCGGTGCACACCAGAGCCAGATCCTTTTAACCCTTGTGAGGACCTCTTGGGTCCCATCCTGGGCAATGTGACCTGGATAATAGCCTTTTTTACCATCGTTGCTAACCTCACCGTGCTGGTCATCCTACTTTTTACCAGTCGTAAGTTAACCATCTCCCGGTTTCTCATATGTAACCTAGCCCTGGCAGACCTGTGCATGGGGTTTTACCTGATGCTCATTGCACGCATGGACTACCACTCTCGCCACGAATACTACAACTACGCCACGGAATGGCAGACTGGCCCAGGATGCGACATGTCGGGCTTCCTGACAATGTTTTCAAGTGAGCTATCAGTTTATACACTCACTGTGATCAGCTTTGAACGCTGGTACACCATCATCAATGCCATGGATTTAAACAAGAGGCTGGGCATGCGCCATGTGGTGGCCATCATGGTTGCAGGTTGGCTCTTCTCCCTGCTAGTCGCTCTGCTTCCCCTCGTGGGGGTCAGCAGCTACAGCAAAGTGAGCGTCTGTCTCCCAATGGATATCGACACTCGGGCTTCTCAGGCGTACGTGATGATCGTGCTCTTGCTAAATGTTGTCGCATTTCTGGGAGTGTGTTTCTGCTACGTGTGCATCTACCAGAGTGTCCATAAACCGGCGCCTGCCAATCAATACAATGACGCGAAGCTCGCCAAGCGCATGGCGGTGCTTATTTTCACCGACTTCCTTTGCATGGCGCCAATCTCCTTCTTTGCAATCTCTGCCACCCTGCACATGCCGCTCATCACCATGTCTCACTCCAAGATCCTCCTCATCATTTTTTATCCAATCAACTCCCTCTGCAACCCTTTCCTGTACACCATCTTCACTCGGGGCTTTAGGAAAGAAGTGCGCCTGCTGCTCCAACGGTGGTCTTAACATCTACAATCTACAGTAACTAATACATACGCAATGTTATTGGTCGGGAAATAGGAAAAAATAATCTCCAGCGCAGTAAGAATGTACCAGTCACCAAAGGTAACCGCCTTTGGTCATTTTTGTACTAGTCCTTAGCAATAGCCATGATTTGTGATTTTATGTAGTTGATATTAAATTCATTGTAAAGTTCATATTGCAGGCCTACTGCATGGCTGGACAGTTTCCTATGTCACAAAAACTTCCATTTCTGGTTCTATGGTTAGCCTTCCTAGATGTAATGATAGTTTGACTAAAGTTTAACAGGAATTTTGAGGGACATCACAATTTGAACCCCAAAACCCTATCACAGTATTCTACTTCAACAAGGGTATATATTGTATTTTCCTGGTAATATTTTTGTCTTTGGTTTCACTGTAAATGTTAACTTAATGATGGATTTCTCCTTTTTTTTAACAGAATTGTTCAAGTTTAATGTAGCCGCATGTCTACTAATAGTTTATTCAATTTGCACTTGTGGAGCCCTCATGGGTTTGTAGACTAATAAATTATCATTCCTCAGTGGGGACTGTCAAATGAATTATTCCAGTCAGCCAGCCTTAACGTGCTCTTTTTGCAAACTTAACAGCATTAATAAATGTGCAGCGAATCGACTACCGTTCATGTACTGCATGAAATAAGTGAGGCATATTGAATGTTTGATATGCCGCAGACGTGCCTTAAGTATCAACGTATTGGAAATACTCGTACCATAAATCGTATGTGGTGGTTCAAAGAGGAAAAAAAAGATGTACAGGATCAGAAACCACACACTAGAAATCATTTTTTTCTGACCGATGCTTGTAATACAAGGACAGTGCTGGCAGAGAATTTATAGAACAGATATAGCACTTCACTATTTTAATGAAAGACTTCCACCCAAGCATCTTTCAGTATAAAATACAACAAACTACTACCTACAAGAAGGACATTCAAAATCAAGCATTCTAATAATATTCGTAAAGACTTTTTTTCCCATGCAGCTACTGTATTGGATATTCTATATAACTGTACTGCAATTAAGTGTTCAGTAGGTGTAAAGATCTAGTCCCATCTTATTTTTAACAGAAAGCCATCATGACATATCCGTGACAACCAAAAGTCCAATTTTTAAGGTTTATTCATTGACAGCATTGTAAATGCAGTTGAGGAAAGAAAAACTGTGAAGCAAGGAATTCACATTGGTAACAACACAGGCGTACACTTAAAACAAACCTCGTTTGTACAAATACAACTTTTTCTTCAGACAATACAGAACATAAATTCACACATTGTGAAATCAAAGTGCGTATACAACCAAAGAAAAGTCAATTTTTGCGTTGATTCTTTAAATCAATCTGATGACTAGAAACTATAAAACTATAAATTTAGCATCATGTCCTCTGTAATAATTGCCCCTCCCCCATCATAAGAGGCAATCCCTGTGATTGACTGGTGACCAGTATAGTGTCATGTCTTGACCAAAGTCAACTGGGATAAGATGCCCTGACCTGCCACAACCCTAGTGAGGGTAAGCAGTACAGAAGATGGGCAGATGAGTAGCACTACCATTCTGCTTCCCCAACAGCTTTAGAGAACACATAATCCTTTCCACCATAACACATGACTCCATTTTTCAAATGGAACTTCCAGCGGTTCTTACTGCGGTGAATCTACAACCCGATGAAGAACACAAAAAACATTGCAATGTTAACAATCAAAGCTCAGAATTTTCATTTGCTCAAAGACATGTACGTACTTTGTCATATTGGCAAACAATGACGTTCTCCGAGTCAAAGAGATCTGGGATGTCTTGCTCAAACACATCGTCACCAGAATTCAATGGATCCTGATGAAGAGAAAATGGGACTTTCATTTCAACAATTATGAACCACCTCCTTAAATGCTCAGTTTTTAAATAGATTCACTGACCACTAGATTGGGTTCACCTGCACAAAATAAGAACTTGGTCAAAAATTGGCCTGTACAAACATAATATTGCACTGTCCCTTGTTTTGATGATCTCAGCACTAGAGCAGTATGTTTGCATGATGTAATCATCTGCATTGGTGTGGACAGGAAACTTCCAGGTCCATGGAGCTAATGAAATACAGGTCAAGCACTTGGCATTCCAAAAACTGGATAGTTCCATTGACGGCATAGTGATTCAAAGTGGGAAAATATACAGCATCTGCAAATCTATCAGGATGCTCACCGGAATTAATATATATACAGTATGTGTGTGTGTGTGTGTGTGCCCTGCTACTGATGGTTGCGTTAGGAAGGGCATCCGGCGTAAAAAAAAAAACAAACAAAAAACAACACTTGCCAAATCAAAGATGCGGATCTAGCATGCAATTGATTCGCTGTGGCGACCCCCGAAGGGAAAAGCCGTAAGGGAAACAACAGCAACAACAGTTTCTTCCATAGGCGATATACAGCATTTGTTTCATTAAATACGTTAGTTATCAGGCTGCTTTCCAAGCTACAGTGCACCACTTGCATACTACAGCTGGCAGGAGGATAATGTGTCTAAAATGGAACCCATACCTCATCTTCTATTTGTTCAAGCTCCTCAGCTCCTTCACTGTCACTACTGGAGGAGCTGCCGTTCCCATCACTGCTCGCCCCTCCTTCTTGCAGTGCCTTCAGGGCCTCCGCATTGATCATACCCAGGAAATCATTCTCCTCCAGTGGCACGTCTTCCTCTTCCAAATCCGAATTGTCTGCCATACCATCCAGCTGGACGATGTCTGACAGTTCATTGTAATCCAGGTCCAACTTGTAAACAACAGTTATGATAAAAAAGAAACGATTTAGATAGAATAGAGATGGAACATTAACAAAATAAGTTGACAATGTTGAGAAAATGTTAACTGCTACGTGAAAAATCTTGCAATTACTTCAAACCAGAGTTGCACAAACATTTTCAACTGTAGATCCAAACATAAATTGGGTTCCTCTCTGGATCCCAAACTTACTAAAATAGCGCATTACCATGACATTGTCAGGAATTCCGAACCACTGAGCATGAGAGAATTTATCCAATTTCACTTAACTGGTGCAAAAATTCGACTTAAAAAAAAACAAAATACGACTACAGTACTAATAATGTACATTTGTTCATTTATCTAGGCCAGCAACATTTTGTGACAGGCATAATTAAATGCTCTTCCACTAGATGGCAGATGGGTCAACCTGTGTGTCCATCTTTAAACATATATAGACTGTACCTTGTGTGCTGTCATGTGATTTTTGTGGAACTTTTGTAAAACTTGTCTTGGCTCAATAAAGGTTGAAACAATGTCATATATAACACAAACTACGAATTCCACACTAGTAATAAGGAGCAATCCATCAAATTACAAACATGAATCTGTTACTGTGTGTTAAAAAAAAATAAAAAATTGGTGTGCCTGCTTGTTGTTCAATAAAATGTGACTCGCAACTGAAACCTTGATCCAATCTGATCGATTGAAATTACCCCAAAATTGGATTCAGGCTGGTCGTAAGGTTTGGTGTGAGCCAGGTTTCTCGCCCTTGCTGCTTTTTCTCGCTCCTTTTCAATGACCACTTTGAGGATGTCGTCAATGTCGCTGCTCTTGAACTGAGCGGTGTCCGTCAAAATCTCTTCACTGCCAATCTGGAAGTCAAACAAGTGACTGCCCGAGGAGCTTTTGACACTAAACTGGACAGGCTATGGATTCGACTCGTTCTCTTGACGAGTCAGCACAGATTCTGGCTCTGGAGATGATGATACCTCAATTTGTGGGTACTCTGGCATTGGGTCTTGCTGGGGAAGGCTGCTTTTCTGACTGGGAGGTAAAAAAGAATCTAGCGCTGGTGACGAGTCGACTGGGGTCGGCACAGGCAGTTGCAACGGTTCGCGAGGAAGTGTTTCACGGGGTAGTAATGAAGCCGGTGGAGGAACAGGAGGCTCTATTTGTTCAGTGGCTGTCTGCGGAAGTTGGGATAATGTTTGCTGACCTGCTGGGGCCTGAGTGACAACAACAGGAACGTTGACCTTGTAAAGTTGACCTTTGAGTAAAAAAGGAGAGAGTGTTTTCAGATAAGTCAGACCAAACAGCTCAGCAAAATTTAGCACAATCTGTTCCGGGTTAGTGGCTGGCCTATTTGTTTGGATTTCTCTCTCTCTCTATTTTTCCCCATAATACTAGCATGAATATGTCAATTTTTAATCATTACACCTTTGTCACTAAATTTTTAGGTAACATTTTAAAAATCTTAAACATCATACAAGTAAAAAATAGATAGCTATATACTAAAGCGATTTAAACGCAACACAAAATTATACATTTCACTGGCATGAAGCACAGCCAACACTAATAGCAACTCATCTCCACACTGAGCTTTTGAACATTCTTAAAAGGGACAGAGTTTATAATTTAGTACCATCTAGTGGTTAACTAATAGAATGCAACGACCTACGTTCGAAGTGCATGCATTTTGAAGCACATGCAGAGACGACACATTGCAAGCCTACCACCAGTTTCTTCAGCAGAAGTGCAAGCAAAATGTCATCACAAACGACTTCTAGTATGCCCTCAAGTCATGAAGTAAGAGCATTGCATTTGTTACACATGTTGTAGTCATGATGCTGAGGAACTACGTTTGCCTCCTTCTGTAGCAGGAAGATGGCAGCGAAACATGGCAGCCACCTGTATGGGAGGTGGGCCCTATGTAATATAATTAGAGATTACTAGTCCTAAGATTATAAATATTCTTTAAAAAATTATGTCGATGTGATATAACTTTTTTTGCATATTATTGAAAGTAAGCCTTTTTCTTTTTTTTTTTAAGAATGAACATTGAAAAATCAAAACCTTCTACACCCTGTCCCTTTAAAAAACATACGAATTGACACATTAAATTTGAAAATGTAAAACACCAACATATATGGAGTCTGACCAGTAATATAGATTTGAGAAAAAATATTTAATTGACCAAATTGTGACAAAGGTGTCAAGCCGGTGCCAGTGATAGGTGAAAATTGTGCACATTTAATCATTTCTAATAAATGTATTTACACAAAACTACGGATTACGTTATAATTTACCAACGTAGAGTCTTACTAATGTAAATGTACGGAGCGGCCTATATTTGTCCCCCAGACCGTACTGTAGTTTGCCCACACCTGTATTAGAGAGTATCGGAGCTGTCTAGCAAGAATTAAGGAAGTCTTGCGATCAAGGCATGATAACATCTCTGTTTTAGTGTGATTTGTATAATTTCCATCAAAATTTTGGATGACCTTGAGGAGTAGTCAACTTGTACATTTGGCAGATAGGATGTGATAAGAGTAATTTCATACCAGAGGCTGTTTGTAGAGTGACTCCAGCAGGTATCTGCACAGGGTACGATAGGCCAGCCGGAAGTGAGAAGGTAGCAAGCGTCTCAGAGTTGTTCTGCAATTGAACATTTGCTAGAGTTTGCTGTAAATTTACACAAGAGATAGAGTATCTTAGTAATGATTGCAGTCAATAGACACAAATCCGCAATCTGAGCTAGATGAGTATAACAATACCCACAACAATTAATGACAATATAAAAAATAAATAACCACAATGAACTTTATGATAGTTTTGCATTAAAAGCATAGGCTACTTGCCTGGACTGGAAAACTGTGAATATTCTGACTCGCGGGGATCATTACTGAAGCTGTAAGTCATAAGAAAAGAGCTAATAGAACACAATTCATGGCACTATGTAAAACTTTTGACTTCCTCAGGTATATTTTAATGATAACCAAGAATCAAAAACTTGACATCTTTGTGCTACCTGCGTGTTCTGCATCATTCCGGCTGTAGTTGGGTGGAAGCTGCAGTACAAAGTTTGGAGAGTCGATGTTCTTCCTGAAGTCGTCCATAGCTTTCGACTCCATCATCTTTGTCTCCCAAAGCTGCACAGCACAGGATGCAGATTCACTCGTTTGTCAAAGACGGCTTGAATCCAACAGTGCACTGAAGACTTGCATGTCGTAAATCATCCAGGACGCAGTCTTCAAGGCCCTCATCCAAGAACAGCTCCCTCATACTCTCAATCACATCGTCAATTATTGACAAATAGAGCTTGACCTGCAATCATGCACAAGAAAAATCTAATAATCACGATGGGCAAAGAGAATCCAGAGAAGATGTAATTCATCATTAGAGTTAGCGGGTTTGTAATCATACAAGACGATGAGTCCACATTAGCAGTTAGTGTTGCGTGTTCGGCTATATATGAACTCTTTAAGCCATATAGTTTATTTAGGTTCAGCGGAGGGCTTAAAACACATTCCCCCCCAATGCAATTAATAATATGTACAGGGTGACCGAACGCCCCCGCGCCATCCCCCCAAAACAACAACAACAACAACAACAAAACAGACCCCAACTTTCAATGGACATCATCTGACTTTTTTTTTTTTTTTTTTTACAGAATCAAATGCAACTTGAGGTATAATTAGCTTGTGTTTCACATAAACAACCCATTTTACTCATTGGCCTTGTCTTCTTCAGAAACGGATTTCAAATTTCCAAATTCCAATCTTCTTTCGGGGCCTTTTAATTAATTTATTTATTTTTGGCTGTATTCTTGAAGGCCATATATTCTAGGCTATAATTGACAAAGTATGTCATACTATCACAAAAGGCCAAACATGACAGGAAACAAAGAGTAATTGCTGTAAAACACAATTTAGTTACTGAATTTGCATGACTATTTTTATTTATTTATTTTTGCAACTGCTTCTTTTCTTACTCAAAACGTTCCAGTAAAAAGCAGCTCTTACCACCACTGGGCCCGAGTTGGTCAGCATGATTGAAGGCAAATAAATAGCAGGCGCAGCACCCTTCCATCAGAATTAATGTGCTCCGCAGTCACTCACAGGTGATTGTAATCAGCTCCCTAAGAGGAGCTGTGATTGGACCTGAGTTGACGTGAAGATCCTTTCCTTTAGTATTTCCTTGTTTGCTTTTACTTGAAATACCACCTTAGAGGTGAAGTACACTGCATAAATCTTGCAAAAATATCCATTCATATGATTCCTCAAATAGCCTAGCTACCAGGGATTGATAAATAGCGGTTAGCAGCTGTGGACAAGTGGTTAAGAATGTGGCTTGTGCTGACTCTCGGATTAATCCCCCACAATGATAGTGATATTTATCATAATGGTACAAAAAAATGTGTAAATAGATGGATGAATAGAGTATATGTTATGGAATCAAAACATAAGTACTTTACTGGACTGTATTTACTAATCCATTATTTAAACTGTCAAAGATGTTTTTTTATGAGGTGTTCAAACCCACAAAACCATGACTTATTCACCAACTTGTTATGACAGACGTGACTCAGTTCTAAGGTTTTTTGTGTTTCACCTTTTGTTTTGTGTCAACTGGAACTTTGTGAGTCCCCCACTGAGGGATTATCTTATCTCAGGGAGCCATTCAAGGCTTTGCCACTAGGTCATTGACTGCGCCGTGGTGCCGCCTGTCACAAACACCAAACCAGGAAACACTTTGACCTTAAGATATTATTATCATGCATAGTGTGTGTGCACAAGATGTATCACTTGCAGAGCACACAGCCAAGTTCTTCGTGTAGCAAAGGTTGGGCAAAAGCGATACAGAATGTGGAGGGTTCAGTTTTGCTTAAGTCCAACGAGCAGAAGGCAAAATTTTGTTCATATTAAATAATGGGAAATGCATAAATAGACTGTGATATAAATAAGAAAAGAAACAATGACAAGTCATACAGGTTTATTTCTCATTTTGCTTTGGTAGGACAGGATTTCGGTACCACATACTGGTTATCGGTCTTAATTCAAGGCCTTTGAGTTCACTGTGACCAAGCTGAATAGTCAATAATAAGCATATGATTTGATTCAATGAAAACACATTCCTCCAGAACTGAACCTTGATAAAGGCTTAAAGGCCAACGGAAGGTAAGCAGCACAAGGGATGAGATGGTTTTTATGCATAAAAAAATTGTAGCTTTCATTTGAAAAAAAAAAACGTCTTGGCAGAATGTTAAATAGTTATGCACAATTTAAGACCATGAGTGTAAGTCTTGGGTTTTTGCAGCAGCAGCAGAACACAAAGACATATTACGATGCATCATTAAAACACTGTTTGCCAATTGCCTGTATCCAACAGCTTGTTGTCATTGCCACTAAAACGCATTTAAGCTTAATCAAGCTAGTCCAAATTACAGACAAAAAGAAGCAGCTGGTTGTGTTATTGTGATTACGTCACTCTTCCACGAGGCGTTTACATTTTGATTCTTCTGGATGATGTCAAGCATTTGCCATATTCTAGTGCAAGCTAATTGACCTACTGGTACTTGTCATCAGAACAATGTGGAATGAATAAAATGCTTACAGGAGGAGTCATACCTTTAAATAGGATTATTAACATATAACCATAATTAATTCATGTGTGCAACACGGGGCGTAATTGCAAACCCTATGAAAATCTACTTATCCCAAACAGTGAACACTGCTCATTAATAATAATCTCAGCCTGTTCATTAATTTAGGCTGCAAGTGAATCTGGAGGGCAGTGCAGATGACACAAATGCAAGTCTACATACAGTTCTCATACATTTGTTATTTTACTTTTAACAATTAAATGTAAAGTGCAAGTGTTAGGATAATAATGCATACAGTCTTAAAGGACTAAACCTTCATGAGCAAAACTGGGAATACCAAGCAATGTGAAATTTAGATGAGTATGACAAAATATTATGTAGAAAGTTTATACGTGTGGTTTTTTTAAAGAAGTTTCTTTGTTCATCACTGTGTCATACAGCCGGATTTCTTCTTTGACTCTGTTTCAATCCATTTCTTCTCCACTTCCACCTGCGGACAAAAAAGCAACAAATAGGCGAAATGCAATTGGAGCATCTGAGTAATTATTTTTGTAATAGTGCTTGATTGTGTTTTCATACACAAACAAAAGATTTTAAAATGCTTTAGAGGAGCTCAAACACAAGCATGAGGGAAATAACAGTTTTGAACCTGGACTAAAAAACATATTTTTCAATTTTTTTTTTAAGTATTTAGGTTTTTTCCCCCATTTTCCCTCCGGCTTTGGTAGAAAACAGAATGTCTATCAGTGTTTTTTGAATTTTTTTTCTTCTCCAAAGCATTTCAATGGGCATCAATTAAACGTGATTTTCATTTCACTATTAGCGGGCAGGCCGGGTCCCAACATTCTAATTTGTGCATCCATTTTCTATATTTCTTAAGTGTGCTCACATTATGCACACCCATTTCTAACTCCTATTAGCCAATCCAAGTTGCAGGGAATGAGAATGGTGCTAACACAAGGTCCACTGTTGGAATTGTTGAAAGTTATTTTGGGGGGAAAAAGCTGCTTTGGGTCAAAAAAGTCTCTGAATACAGAGTATATAGACAGGCCAGTGGGCTGTACTTTACCCAGGTCTGATCTAGACTAGGGCTGCCATGATCAGTCGACTAATCACGACGACGATCAAAATCGTCTTTTGTACCAGGCCACACAGAGAAACAGACCCCCGAAAAAGTTATTTTATTTATTTTGTTATTTTTGCGGCGCTTTTTGTTAAAATTCTAATGTTCACATTTTATTATTATTATTATTCATTATTCCCAATGGGTCAATTTATAGTCGTTCACTGTGTTACTTTATTTTGTTCTACATTGTTCTGTTGAGTACAAAAATATTTTATTGATTTACTCTGTTCATCATCTTTGTTTTAAATTTACTTTAAATTTACTTCGTATGTACAGTAAACATTTGCATTGATTTGCTGGACCGTGAAGCAAATGGATTTGTATAAACTGGTCCATGGCACAAAAAAGGTTGGGGACCACTGATACAGGCTATATAGACTTAAATATTGGTACGCCTAGCAATTACACCCACAGCAACAACAAATGAAAAATAGAGAATTTCTTGGAGCATTCATTAAGGGGCCAAGTTAAAAAGTTGGAAGCAAAACAAATATTCCGCACAAAGAGATGTGGCGTAAAGCTTGGTTTATTAATTAAGAGGCGCGTCTGCAGACTTTTGTCCGTATGGTTCACACTGTGCCGCTATTGAAACATCTTACCTGACAATGATACCGTGTCCAGCTGGTCACGTGTTTCTGTGGCTGGATGTCATTGACTGTGCCCAGTGACTTGACTGTAGTCTGTGACACGACGGCGCCCATAATCTCACATTCCATTGTGATAAACGGATACCAGTCACTTGGGATTTCCTGATCAGATCCCAGCTCTAGTTTGCAAGAGAATGAATGAGGGTGGTCGATTGCTGAAAGGGAACAAACAAGGTCAGGGCTTTCACTCATTCTCCAAAACGGCAAACATATCGTCACTTTCCAATTAAATCATGTACTGGAAATCAACATTTTTAGTTTTCTGTTTTCATCCAAAACAAAAAAAAAACATATCTGCACATCAGATTTTAAATTTTTCACCAAAAAATGAAACAGAATATGCATAAAATAGCATACAAAATTAATATACAGTGGACCCCCTCTATTCGTGAGGTTTAGGGACCAGACTGGCCTGCGAATAAAATTTAAAAAGGCAATTTGTGGAGTTTTTTTTGTGTGATGTTTAAGGCCATCTGGTAAAACTAGAGCCACACACCCACCTTCATTGGAACAGACCGCCACCCCGGAAGTCAACCCATACATATTTTTTTCAAGAATATGTTCTATGCAGGCCCACTAGTTGAAACAAGGCATTCTGATTAATATTGCGTTTGTGGAATATGAGAAATCCACCCATTTTTAGCCATCTCAGGGGGCTTCTGTCGACTGAAAATGACATCACAGTTGCTCAGGGCTTAGGTAACAACCAATCATGGATCAGCTTCAGAAAACAGGTGAGCTGTGATTGGTCATTACCAGAGCAACTGTGATGTCGTTTTCAGTCAACAGAGGTGACAAAATAGCCG
Source organism: Filicampus tigris (assembly GCF_054856515.1). NCBI lineage: Eukaryota > Metazoa > Chordata > Actinopteri > Syngnathiformes > Syngnathidae > Filicampus > Filicampus tigris. The sequence continues at coordinate 12,086,436 of NC_141227.1, read as the reverse complement.
CCCCTCTGAGATGGCTAAAAGCAGCTGCATTTTGCCGCTCATCTCATATTCCACAAACACAATATTAATCAGAATGCCTCGTCTCAACTACTGGGTCTGCATAGAACCTATTCTGAAAAAAAAATGTTTGGGTTGACTTCCCTTTTAAGTAGTTATTGCCATCGCACTAATATGGGACATTGTGGACTCACAGACCGGATTAGGGTCAACTAACTATAGTGTGAGATGTGTGAGATGAATTGTATCACTTGGTGGAAGCATGGCTTAGTGAAGACTGTGTAGGGTATGCGCGTTACCTGTGTTCTTTGCCGGGAGCCTGTCAATCTTCCAGACGACAGCTGAATAGACATTCTCATATTTGACGCTGCCGACTGACACCTGCATGACAGGCTGAGACTGTGCGGTGCTGAAGGAGCCCAAGCAGGCATTTCTGTTCATACGGGCCTTCAGTGACCTCTGGCGCAGCAAGGCCGCTGTTTGTGTCACTTTGACCCAGTCACCTGGCACCGGCACTCGCACTTCTACATTCTCACACAGTGGATACGTGTCCGATACCCCCATGGTGGAGAGGAATGTTCCTGACATATTAAGAAAGGCCTGTAGCTCAACATAGGCACCTTGAACTGTGACCACAGATTTTATTGAGAAAGGAATTTCTGTGCACCCTAAAAACATTGTCTTGTACCGCATCAGCTCCACCCTACAAGCATCCGGCGGACAGAACTTTATCAATCTGGACGTCTGAAACTCTGTCTCATTCACACACTTGTGGAAGTGGCAGTCCGTGAGCTCCATCCAGACCTCACTGCCATCTTCTGATCCATAGCTCGCATTTGAACGCAACAGGCCTAGGTCGTTCAGGGCAAGAAAGCAATCGCCGACTCCATTCAGGAAAGCGAGACAGTGAATTTGAGTGAAGGCAGTCCGCTCCATGACTCCTCCAAACTTATCTTGTTGTACCCAGATGTGGTCAGTGATCTGCAGTGACAGCTCCTGCTCCTCGTAATTACGCCTGGGTTGGTGGAGCAGAGGCAGCTTAAAGATCTCCTCTTCCATGGAGACCACCAGATCTTCCATGTCTTTGTGTACAGTGGAACCAAACTTGAGCAGTTGTTCGACTTCCGCTTCATGATTCACCTCCAGCTTGGGGTGGTAGCGTTTCTTCTCAGTGTAGGTGAAATGTTCGACTTTCACTGTGAGGACTTTGCGGGGCTCACTGTAACTTTCTATCTTGAGGTCCGAGAGCCGACACTGAGGCAATAGCTGGAACTCTTTGAATGGCTTCTCAAGCCCTTTCTCATAGTACATCTGCAACACACCTCCCGGTAACAAGCGGAGGTAGATCGGTCCCCATTGTCTTGAGGACATACGATTTTTTTTTTCTGGAATCCTGAGCATCAGAGGCCAACCATCTCTTCTGTGGCTACAAAACAACCCCCGGGGTACAAACTGAGAGGGACCCTCACTTATCACCTCACCTTTCAAACTGAGTGGCCGCTCATCCCTCCTGTGTCTTTCCGTCTCTCCGTTGTTGTCTGATTCTGCGGTGAGTCCTTCAATTTTGTTGCAAACGAAAGACAAAGTGTTCTGGAGGTGATCACGTGGAGGCTCACTGCCATCTTTGGTCCGTATAAAGAAACGTGGTAGACCGTTGTCGGGTTCAGAGTCTGAGGAGGAGCTGCCCGCATCAATGCTGTGTCCAGAGCTTTCCCAGAAAGGGTTAAAGTGTCCAGAGTTCCCCCGGAAAGTAGGGAAGGGGTTTGGTCCATCTGAGCTTAGACTCGGGGTTTCTGGTGCAGGAGAGGGAAGAGAAGTGGGAGATGTGCTGGTGAAGCTCTGGAAGAAGTTGCTTTCCTCCCTGGAGTTAGAGCGAAATGGAGACACGACTCTTGAAACGCCACTGGTTGGGGTGCGAAGGGGCGTGTTACTCAAAATACATGAACCCCCACTGACACTTGATTGGCTTTGAGGAGATTCCACTGAGCTGTTGAAGCTCCAGGAAGTGTCTCTGATAGGAGGAAGCACTAATTTGAGACCATTGGGGCGTGGTAGTGCTGCTTTGATACACCCTGGCGACTGTCGGGGCTTCTGTGGGGAAGAAAGTGCCGTGTTGTCATCTTCAAATGTAACCCAGTTCGAGTGATTGGTGGAACACATGGCTGATGGCACTTCAAAACAAAAAGCTCCTGCTTTGCTTTAACAACAGCAGATTCTTATCTGCAAGAAAGGAAATTATGGGAAAGAATTAGAAAATCACTTAAGAGATTACATGGATAACATGAACAATTTTACCAGCGAGCACAAGTGAAGTACATGTTTTGAAATGAAATACAGTATACTAATGTAAAAGTATTTGGCAGCGTCAAATGACATCAATGAGATTTTGTGACATTAACCAAGTCATGTCTGGGGGTTCTTGCAGTACCGTACTGTGATATTTGGCAGTGAGGTACTGTGATATTTGGCAGTGAGGTGACAAGTGACGCACGTCCATTCTCAGGTTGCACTGTAACCTTACCTGTTAAAATAAAATAAACCAAAGTGATAACTTTGTTAGGATGAGTCCACTGTTGTGTCCCTCGTCTTGAATGTAGACGTACATAATTTTAGATGGGTGCTCCACTTTAGTTGACAGTTTGGTGCAATCGATACACAATTTGCTTTTATCAAACTTGGGAAAACTACAGAGGAATGAGCAAGGACAATAAACATGTTTCTTTCAGATGACATTCCCTATATCTTCCGCCCCTTGAAGTCACAAAAAACTCAATTCCATTTTAAGGCGACCAGTGTGGAAAGCTGCCCCTGTGATCCAACATCACATTAGTGGAAAAAAATGTTTGATTGATGGCTGGATGGATGGAGTGCAAATGAATTTAGCTACAAACAAACTAGGAAGTCAAAAATAAGTACAGGCTTTTCCATGATTTTCCATGGTTTATCCCATCCTTTACATCTCAATGTTTTTCTAGGCAGAACTTATGCTCACTAAGCAGAACAGAAATGAGAAGCTGCAATTTTTTTAGAGAACAAGAGAATAAATTCCATACATTCCTTTGGGACATAGAGCCATGCACACAGGAAATGGCAATGTGCTCTCGTTTGTCTGACATATAACAAATATTGCCAAAATGCAAGCTCAACGTGGAAAAACACACCCACCATGTGATGAACCCATAGTAAATACAGCTACATAAAAAATGCTAAATATTACTGAGTCATATCAGCCAAACAAGCTAGAACACATACCAGACCATTAGCCAGACAGACCCAAGTGAGTCAATTGGGTTGCAAAAGGCACCAATCTTTTTTTTTTTTGGAAATGAGGCCAACATGTTTTTGACATCACAGTCATCAAAGGTGGTTTATACAAAGTAAGAGCATCATTTGCTGATGGGTGAGCAATTCCAACATGCTCAATCATGTGGCGAGTTAAGCCAATCCTTTGAAAATACAACAAATTTATATAAGTGAAACAGTCATTCCAGGATAAAAACAAACGAAAACAAAAAAACTTAGGAAAGAACAACCCAATTAGACTTGCATTTGATGGATGTTTTTGTGACCGCAGTCACTGTTATCAAGTGCAAAGCTGACAATGTGATGACCCATTTCCAGAGGCAAAGTGTCGACTCATCAGTCAGCGAGCAGAAGAGAAACTGCTGCTCAGCACACACTGGAAACAACATGCAACAAGCATCACTAGTTAGCTGTTATTAACTTTCATTCCATGGACCACAGCTCTTTCCCATCCCTTATTAAAACAGTGGGGAGGGAAAAACACCTCGAGAATGGGCGTCATTAAGAGCAGTCTTCTTTTTGCTTTACACTTTAAACACTAAAAGTTTAGCATGTTTTGTTTTACTGGACCTTTCACGGTTTACAATAGGTGGCATAACTACATAAGCTAATGAGATCCAATACAAGAGCTGTAACATTTTAACTACAACCCACCCAACCCATTTTTTTGAGTGATAAAACGTCAAGCCCACCAACACCCCCCATTGACCAAATGCCCACCTATCGGATGTGCTAATGACAAAGCTGTCAGCACCACTAAACTTCTGATCCTAGACTCACCCCAGCACAACAGCAACGCCGTTTTGGTTGCCACAGTCGGTGATATAGTGTATATGCCAACCACTATATTAAACAAAGTTACATTTAATAAAGTTGATAGTATAATTTTCCTCATTGGTTTTACTTGAAGCATTATAAGATAAAGAATGAAGAATGAGTACCGGTACTGCTATTAGATTGTGCAGGTGTACCTATTGTTGTGACCGCATGGTGTGTTTACGTTGTAAAGTTTGTTAAACGGGTTGAAGGTTGGCGATGTCGTGCTCTCCAGATTGGACAGAGAGACAGTAAATGTTAGGACAGACATGAAAATACAGGACAATCTCCACACTTCCCCTTCTCGGTATATCCAAGCAGAGTTCCAGGCAGCTGCTGAACACCCCGACACCGATGCTCCGTATCGCGTACACGCAGGCCGCTCTCCGGGTTCGCTGCTTAATAGCGCCTTTGTTTTGACTTCGTGAACTTTACAGTGTGTTCAGTCAGTCTTTACACACGTTTTAACACCAGACAACAATTACTCAAAACACTGCGTAGCTACGACTGACAACAATCATTGCAAAAACATGAACCCAACTTTGACCAAAAACAGAGTTTTCGGCGCATTGAAACGTCGCACAAACTAGCACAACTCCATTGGAAACAGACACGAATGGGGCTGAAGGTAAGACAAACTTACAAATTTAGAAAGGTAGTTCACTCGGTGAGGTCATCACACTTGAGTTTGATGGACGCCGATGATGGCAGGTCAGTTGATTCTCTTCAAAATGGCAGAGTGAATCCCGGGAGTGTTAACGCTGCCTGACTGTCGTCCGACAGGACGCTGCAGAAAGGAACAGAGCTGCGGTGCGTTCACGAATATGGGAAAGGACACACTTCGACTTCGCTTCGCAGTTGGGCCGGAACGACTGAAACTGAACTGAAATTATTGTCATACCCATAGACATTATCATATCATTACAAATACGCAACAAATTGATTAATAATACCTGGATTTAAAATAGTTTCGTAAAATAGGATTGGATTTATTTTAAAAAGGGGTCGATGACCCAAAAAAAAAAGATGCTTGCAATATCTCAATATTTTTAAAAGTGAAAACACGTTTCAATTTTAGTACAGATTTTCGCGAGGAACTTGAAGTAGACGTATTTGCTTTAGCAGTCCACATGATGTGGCTGGCCTGATCTGCCACCCAGTCTTGAGTTTGACACAAGTGATATAGTAACATAAAATACATGTTCCAGACAGATTAAAGATAATGGGTGAAAAAAATATAAATAGAACGATATACAGGATTTTACTCTTTTCAGATCCATACTTAGAAGACATTCCAACACCTATCACTGATGGTGAAGTAGTGCATTTGCTTGGCATTGGTGTGTGGCAGTGTCAGTGTAGTTTGCCCAAAGTCAGCTGGGATAACCTCCAGCTCCCTGTAACCCTGAACAGCAAAAGGGGAATACAAAATATCAACATGGATGGATGGATGGATGTACAACAACAACAACAACAACAACAAAAGGGTTGTGACAAACACCTTTATTTGCGAGTGATGAATCAAGAGTTGGGCTAGAATGCTTAGGTGCATTACCTTTTGGAAATGGTTTCATGGTAGGATGAGTTTGCGACACGCTTTCAACTCAAAGAATTTGAAAGGGGACCTTTGATATCGATTTGGAACTTGAGAGGAAGCTGGTGTGCCCGCAGAAAACCCATGCAAGCACAGGGAGAACATTCAAACTCCACACAGGAAGGCCCGAGCAGAGATTTGACGCCAGAAGCTGAGGACTGTGAGACGATAAACCTGCTAACCATTTATTACCGTGCTGCTCGATCTCCATTCCAATTTTGGGGAAAAACTTTACGACAGGGCTACTGTATTTTCTTGTACAAAGTAAAATGGTAGGATGAATTTGCTGTCTTTTGGGATGAACTAGAACTGAAATTGAGCCAGATCCCTTCACCTCTTATCTTTTTATTGATAAATGGCTAAAATTAATGCACATTAAAAAAAAAAGAAACTTGAAGAGATTCACAGAAAAGTGAAAGATGCTACATCCGCAAAGGGGGGAACTTAGGAACTAATTACATATTGTTCCATTTTCACTTCCTTGTACTTTATGGTTAAGTGGAGAGCATATACAGTACTGTATGAAGTGAACCACATGCTCACACTTATACATTAAATTGGCAATCTCAAATAGTTGACCTGGTGAATTTGGAAGCGGCATTTTTCATCTTTATGAGTGTATCAGGAGCATTAAAAAGCACTACAAACTATAACGGATTGACCAAGTATAATTTTTGCCAGAGAAAGTGACGCCATTAAATAATAATCTTGAAACAGTTCCCGTTTCAAATTAAATGGCACCGCCTTATTTCCCAGTGGTAAACTGGGTGGGTTTTTGGCCGGATAAAAAAAATCTAAAAATGTAGAAAACAACAAAGGGATCTCATTCTAAAGAGAAAATTCTCTTTATTCTGATTCGCACACACATAGTGGGCTTTCAAGAAGGTTACACTGTGAGGATACTAGTACAGTACTTTCCATCATGTGGACACAAATCCATGTGACCCGAGCGAAGACTAGCAAGCAAGCGGTGAGAAGCTACCTTGCCTTACCTCATCATGTCACAACATGCCAGAACTGAAACTGCAGCTGCACATTGCACGCTGCGTGAACCAGCTTGTCTAAGCAACAGTTCAAGACTCCAGGCAACGACACATCCCATTCTACAAACTTTTGAGACACACCCAAAATAAGTAGGTACAGACTTCACATTTTGTGAGAAACAATTGCACATTCAGGAATGAATACATTTATTTTATATTCGGTTTATGTGCATTTTTAACACTGAAACATACAATATTTCAATGGATATAATAAATGTATGCATAAAATAATTTCAACCTGCAATAAATTTTGAGGCTTCAACATCCCAACAGGAGGCCCGCACTTACTTTGATGCTTAAAAAAAAAAAAAAAGTGGAAAAAATAAAGTAAGTACTGCTGCAAAGTAAGTTCACACCCTCACAAGTTGTCCACTGTAGACTTTTTCTTCCATGTAAACAGTTTATCAGTCAGAGGTTCCTTCAACAGACTTCTTTGTGGACTCTCCATAATAAGGGATGGTTTCAAGTGTTAAATTGTTGGTTGATCGTTGCAAGCCCTTCTTAGCTCATGCAAGTGTTAGAAGGGATATACATTAACGGCGTGAAACAATATGTGCATGTAAAAATAACCAAACTCACATTTTGTGTTCAGCAAGAACAGTGTCGTTTTTCCCTCACACACCGGTACACACAACCGTGAAAAACAAAAAGGCTGATTCATTTAACAGGGCTTGGTCTTCAAGTCAGCAAACGTATCCATTTCCTGTGTTCCATTAGGAAGGAAAGTGGTTCATCTCCTATCCTGCTCTGGTCTAAAGGTCAAACAGCTTCCGGCAGAATTTATGTGACGCTGTGATAGGAGGAGAGAAAAGTGATAGGAGGAGAGAAAAGGCCTCTTCAGTCAGTCTTGAGTGTTCGTAATGCCACAATGTAAAATGTGGAAGTTTCTGAGGCTTTGCTTGTGATCCAGTTTTGGGTGTGTGCTGGCGGTTTGGGGGGTGTTGGGGGGGCTCCACGATGTCTTCAAGGTGCTCTCATGATCCCAAACGGAGCCATTCTTTTTTTGGAGGGGAGCCGCTAACGACCTTTGTTTTTCTTGGCATTTGCCTGTAGAAGATATATACAGATATATGTATTTAAAAATTTTTTTTTAAAAACGGCCCACACCCACTGTTCATCATAGATTCCATGCTCGTTCATGTCACATTTTTACAAAATGCACGGATATAACAATTGATTAATTCATAGTTAGGTATAATGTATGTAGATTGATTGTTGTTGCGGAGGAATGGAGTTCAGGTTGCAACAACTAGCAGAAGTGCTGTTTAGTCTAAATTTGTGGTCTAAAAAGAATTATGTCAGCTAGGGCTGTGCGATTCATCAATTAAGCCAAATGTATTGCTCGGAATGATTTCTTTTTTTAGTGGCTAGCGCAGTTCAAAGTGCGAACTTGATGACGCTTGCTGCGTGCATTAACATGTCTGCAAACAGAGAGGACCGACTTTTCAAAAGCAGCCATTGTTGCCGAGTGACTTTTCTGACCCTTCTAGTAACGATTTTGCTAAAGCAACTAGTGACTTTGATTCAAGTTCACGCTAAGAAACAGACAACGTGATCAAAAATCACTTTCACATTGATTTCCGTACGAAGTCATGATCGTGCAGAACACTGCCAAAGACATATTGTATGTAAAAGCAGGGATTTTGACAGCTTGGAAATCTGTATCCCCCAAAAAATGTCAGATATATGTTATCAAACCCAACGCTCGGGTTTACTTTGCATTCCTTTGAGAATCTAGAAACATGCTGGGTCTAGTTTCTGTCTTTCAAGAGAAAATCACCACTTTCAGATCACACACATGTTCTGTCCTGCCATTTGGCAACCTGCTCTTAAGCAGGCCGAATCACACACACACACACACACACACACACACTCAAGAGCAGACCTAATATCTTTTTCAGATGGAGCCAGCAGGTGCGTTTCCCATCAGAACGTGCAGTAAGCACACTGCTACCACTGACCTCCTTGTCCGTCCTGTAACTGGCAGAATCTTTACGACGTTACGGCTCACAGGCTGAAAACATAACTTAACGTCTCGAGAGGCACTTGAGTTTTTCTCACTCGCTCCTTGGTGCTTTTCGATTGTCTTTTATACCGCAACATCAACAGAGTTCATCCATTTGGCACTATATCGGCAAACGCTTAGGGTGCCACTGAATCCGGGGGAAAAAAGAATCATCTTCAGTGTGAAATACAATAAAACTTAGTTAACACAGTTAACGTAGAGCAATTCCCAACTAATATTAATACAAATGGATCGACGTTCCCCACCCCCACCTTTCAATACAAAGAAAAATCTGAAATTGCCCTTTAAACACAAACCTGATTAAATTTTAGTAAGAATTTCAAATGCTCAACAATGTAGAATGTAAAAAAATTTTTTTTAAATCCCTTTGGAATTAATATGGAACAACTGAACTATCACTGAACAACTTTGACAATGTTTCGAGCAATCGACCCCTTATTAACGGACTCCTTGTTATGAGTAAACGTGAAATAATTCTGCTCATGTCTGTTTCTTAGCTGGAGTTTTCGCTCCCGAGGCGCACACAGAACATTTGCTGCTGTGTGTCCATTTGATGCCGTGTGTCTATTTTACATGCAGAAATACTGGAATTCAGACTCGTGCTACTCGTTTTTGGTGTCAAGAGCCTCGATACTTTGCAGCAGACTTGCTCACTGTCTGACGTTGCAAACCCGAACCGATTCCAGATGACTGGCAAATGGTGCCTCTTTTGTAAAGTAGCTCCGATCTGTCCGCTCATCAGCAACAAAAAATCATGCAATTATTTAACATTGTGGAAAATATGAATTGGAAAGATGTTATCCGACAAATGAAAGATAACTGTAAAATAAATGCAATTGGATTTCCAATGCTAATGGGGAGGGGCGGCAGACAAAAACCTTGCTAGGGCGCTACATTGCAACCCCCTCGGACTGGCACCCATATTCTAAGAGTTTAAAAAAATAAAATAAAAAATGGTCCTCAGTGTACCTTGCTGCCCAATTTGAGCATGTCGATCTCCTCTCTCTGTTTACTCAGCGTCTCGTTCATACTGCACAAATGGTCACTCATCATGCTCAACTGGTCCTCATAGCTCCTCTTGGTCGTGCTCAGTTCATCCTGTGTGGCACACGACACAATTTCAAAACGGGGAACTAGTGCAGTCTGTGGTGCTTTTATTGGAAGATTGACATACCTGCAGGTGTGTGATGTTCTGACTGGCGCATTTCATCTCCTCGACAACAGTCTCACGTGATTTCTCTGCAATGGCTAATCTCTTGGCCAAAGCGCGATACTAGACGGATAAAGTCATTATTGCAATATTTTTCCAAATGGCTAGGAAAATGTTATTTGCTCAAAAGCAATCAAGTTGTTTTTCCGATCGACTTTGATTCAAGTGAAGGTTTCACCTCAGAGTGGAAGTGCACTGCTTTGCTGTCTGACACCTGGAGCTGAGTGGTGAGTTCTCCCACTCTGGTCATGTAGTGAGTCTTTATCAGCTGCTCCCTGGACTCCTCGTCCCCCACCTGCAAAACACACGCAACATCCTGAAATGTTATACTCGATTTATCCAAGGAGAATACGCCGCTTTGAACTTTTTCCATATAAATGCAGGGCCACTCACGTGCTCAGCTATGGGTACGGTACACAACATGCCAACCTGGGGAGAGGAGACATAAACACAGCTGTTGACTAAACTGCAACAATAAAGCCTGCCTGATCATTGAGGCCCGACAAGTTCTGGATTATAGGGACACTGTGAACTGCAACAGAATTCTTCTACGGTGCTCCCTCAACACATTAGATGTCTGAGTTTTATCTCTCAAAAACGGCGTGGGAGTAACACATAATAAATGTGACAGAAAATCTGGCCATGAATAGGACATTTCCTCTGCAAGATCAAATTAAAAAGTGACTGTACCAGGCTGGTGCACATCGTTTCTTTGGCAGCGGTTTTCAGAGGCGACTCTACTTCCTCGTGGTTGTGTGTCACCGAGCTGACCGCAGACGTCTGCGAGTTCTGACCTTCCCCAAGAGCCGTGGCGAGCTGCGCTTCCAGGTCTGAAATACGCTGGTTCTCCTTTTCCAGCCGCACCTTCCCCAACTGAGCTTCCAGGAGCCAGTGTTCTTTTTCCTGCTCAAGGCGCGCAATCTTCTCCTGACTCTGTTGCACCTGCAGGAGGCCAGCAGAGCAAAAATAAGAACAGGCGAACTAAGGGATCCGAGCACAACGATTAAGAAACGGCTGGAAAATACAAAGCAAAACAAAAAGAATCCGGTTAGACTGAGCTTGTTTTGCAGCAATTTCAAAAACGGAAATACTGTATTCAACTTGAAATGGCATTTATTTCCCCCATTTCAGCCTCACACGAGACAGCCACATAACGCCTACGGCCACATGCAACCAATTTAGAGTGACCCATAGAGGAAGCAGCATCATACCTGTTGAGTGAGACCTTCTCTACTCTCAGTTGAGCTTGTGAGTATCCGGCGATTGGACAGCGCTTCCCTGTATGGAACGGACTGTGGCCTGGGCTAAACTCAAGCAGTGACAAAAAAATAAATGATGACATATTAGTAGGAATGTAACGATTCACTGAAGCCCCGATTCGATTTTCAGTTCTCGATTCGATTTTTAAAAAATCACTACCATGCTTGTCTCTGTGCGCTAGTGTGATGCTGCAGCCATCCACAAACGCAATACACAACGATGTTTGGCGCAAGCGCATAATTTGATCTGCACATTCGAAATGTGGTATGCATCTAGAATGGGAAAAATTTTTTTTAGGATTCTAAATTAGTATATTCTATTGATTTAGTTATGTTGTCTTTTGTTTGCTGTATAGGGCTTGTGAGTGCTGAGATGTCCAAGTTCGATTCACCTCGATTCAAATCAATTATTCGATTAATCTGTTAGAATCGATGTTTATCGATTTTCGATTAATAGTTACATCCCTACTATTAGTATCTTACAATACATCTATCTAAATGTGTTTTCACAACGGCAAACAACTAACGCTATATAATAAATACATTGTTGAATATACATATTTCTAAATATACTTCTTTTCTAGTTAACCATCATAGTATTCTGAATGCTCTTTATCTTCACAAAAAGAGGCTGGGAATGCCTACCTTTCTGAGCGCATCAATATAAGCAGCTGCTTTCTTTTTGTTGGAAAGCATAATCTCAGCTTGTAAAGGGTTAAGGGCTGCTGTGTTTCCTCTGGGACCGTAGCCCGATGACGTGAAGAAATCCAAGTTATTGCTGAAGAATGTGGCAAGCTGCAAGAAACCACAGATATTAAGTCTCATAAAATTCAACCCTTAGCAGCCACATGAGATGGAAGGCAACAGTGACGGGTAAAATAAATGTCTGTGCAGTTAGGATTTCTCCTGCAGAGATACCCAATCTCAAAATACTCCCTTCACACATTCTGTGCCAGCATGTGTGCAAGCCACCGCACTGGGCCCCCCCATCAGACACATCTTTATTCAAAAAGAGAAATCATTTATCAGTATCTCTAGCTGGGGAGCAGCTGCTAAAACTGTGATTTTTGACAGTAGCTTTGAAAATGTAACTGCTGGCCACCTGAGTTCTGCCTATAGTGGCAATTTAGCATCATGATACCAACTGCTGTCAAATCGCAATTGTCCATCAGAAGGCGTAATGTGTTTGCGTGCGGGAGAGATGAATCATGAACCTGGCTGCCGATCGCCCCCTATTGGCCGTACCTTGCCTGTACTGTTGGTCAGTGAACTGAGGGAGCCCAGCAGACACTCTGTGGTGGTGAAGAGTTTCTGTGTGGCAGTGGGGAGCTCCTGCTCTAAGCTGGCCTTCTGGTTGTAGTGCTTGGACATTTCTATTTGCACGCACACACACATACATGAAGAAGAGCAAGAGAAGTATCTGTATTGTGACCATTTTCAATTTATATTTGAAAGGAATGCAGTCGAAGAAGGGACATGTATAGGAAGAGCTGATAAAAATTGCCAAGCCATATAAAGTCAGTGCCTGAATTTAACCACACAATGAAAGTTTTCAGCTGGCAGTGCAGCGAGTGGATTTCTTTAACAACCATGTTCGAAGACAAATTGTGTAGACCTACACTAGGTTTTGCTGTTTCAGAAGGTAGTTTATTATTGGGTTGTATAAAGCAAAGGAGATTTGCTGGAACTAAAATAAAGTAAAGAAATTGTGATGAGGTCTGTTGAGTCCAAACTACAGCTCAGATTTTTTTTCACATCTTTTTTAGTTTAAAGCATAGCCCAGATGACCTGCACTGCTGACACTTACATACAGCAAGGCTATGAACTGAGTTTGTTTCCAAAAGTTGACTTAGTGTTGGGAACTTAAGTGATTTGATTCCTATATTTAGTGACTCTTCTGACCGCTCAAGTGACCGCCTACTGCCTAGCGAGTTAATTCCCACAAAGAAACAGACAACATGAGAGTAATGATTTTCACAGTGTTGCCGGTTTGAAAAGAAAAAAGCGCAGTGCAAGTCAAGCACGCTGAACATAGTGACCACCATATCTCACCACTAGATGGCAGTGTCTCTCAAACTGTAGCAATAGACATACAGAAAGGGAAACAGGGTTCAGCTTCATAGGATTGTTTGGAGTAACAAAGTTTAAACTTAAGGTGGACTTTCAAGTTTTTCATGTCAAATTTTAAATGGTCAGATATTAAATATTCTATTCTAGGATTTCATAAAAATAGTTTATAATAAAATAATTGTGATCCTTAAAAAGTGTGAAAGGAACCCTAACCCTAAATGTTAACAAGGAGTTTGAGTTGGGGTTGGTCATCATTGACAACCAAACCCTTAATCATGCGTGGTGGGATTACGACTACTTTCTTTCTCTTTTTTTTATATGAAGAAACATCCATTCTCTAAACCGCTTAGCCTCACTAGGGTGGCGGGTGTGCTGGAACCTATCGCAGCTATCGTTGGGCAAGAGGCAGGATACACCCTGAACTGGTTGTATAAAGTAACATGAGCAGATCATTTACAATGAAGACAAAGAGCCTGACTCTACCAGATGTTATGATGAGGGCAGTAAGGAAAGTGAAATCAAATAACAACAACCATCTGGAGCACTGCCAACTACCAATATAGTTTACAGAACACTGACAAGACATTGCTCAAAAATAAATGAGCAGACATGTCAAAAAGCAGCTAGTTTCTCAATCTTTGTTGTTGTTGTTGCTGCTGGTTTAGACGATATGAGCACGACAATCATATTGTTTTATGTACGCCATTCTACCTGTCAATGTTTGTAAACATCTATTTAAATGTGCTACATTTAACATTATTATATTAGTGATGAGCAAAAGGGTCAATTGGAGGATTATATAGGACTTTGCTTTGTTCAAATGCTATCATACATAATAGGCTGCAGAGCTGGGCATAGTCCCTCCGTCCCCGAGTTTCCGTCCTGCATATTTAATCGACCCACGTGGTCCCAGTCGGTCGGAGTCAGCCAACCGGCGTCGAGGACAGACTTAACTGATGCCACGTCACACGCGGGTGCCGCACTCCTGACACGCGGTCGACAAAAGGGCAAAATAAAAAATAAGAGTGTTGTGTACCTTGCAGTCTCACACACATAATGAGATGTGCCCCATATTGTTTTTATTTCACCAATCACCGTGCGTGTGTCAGTTGTTTTTGTTTGATATTTTTTCTTCGTTTGGTGGCGCGTCTGATCGTGCGACGCCTGCGTGTGACGTGAAGATTAAATTCTCAACGCCGATTGGCTGTCGCCGACGAGGGACGGGCCGGGACCACGTGGTTCGATAGAATAAACAGGACGGAAAATCGGGGACAGGGGGACAATGCCCAGCTCTGGTAGGCTGGACTAAAGATGTTTCCAGTTTGTGTTTCTTGATCATTTTGTGTTAAAATGCATAAAATTGTTTTTTATGTTAACTTGTTAATGCAATTCAGCTTTCAAGTTTGGTTGTGGTGTCTTGCCTTTTTAAAAAGATTTCTTCCATTAAATTAACAATGTGACAAACAACTCCAAGGTGTGTGACACCGATCCCTGTGATGGGGTTAGTTGTCACAGTGGGTCAGTGTCTTTGCCTGTTTTTTTGGGGTGTTTTTTGCAATGAGTTGCATAATGAAAGGGATACATTTCAAGACAACACCGTAGCCTTCATTTTAATGTAACAATGACAACTGAAGGATGCTTTGATGAGCAACTCACACTAGGGTAAAATGTAATTGGTTAATTCTTAACACACCCACCTCCCCAGCTGTAAGAGGGTGTGCACACTTGTGCAACCACTAACTTTTAATTGTTTCTTTTTTTCAGTAAAGTTGTAGAGGTTCTAGATCCTGTTAATGGTGGGTTTTTTTTTAAATTATTTATCTTGATTCTTTTTTTTTTTGTCAAGTTAATGATGGGGGGAAAAAAACTTTCCAGGAAATCAGATTTTTTTTCAAGGCCATATTATATTGCCCATCCTTAGTTAGTCCCAACTTCTGCTCCAAAGTGATGGGCACATCGAAGTAAGAATGGAGGGGGATAAAGTGAAACACCCATTAGACGGTACACCTAAAGAACAATTGTTAATAACCTGTATATTCTTCAAACTACATATATGGCTATGTTACCAATTCAGATTTTTTGTTAAAGCCCATGTTTTCATGCGGTCGTTCAAATTACAAAAATAAATGCGACTTCTGATGTGAACGGAATGCCGTTCGTGAAATGACATGAATGCGTGCAAAACACGTCACGATAAATGAGTTCATTTATAGAGTTGCAATCTCCTAGGTCTCCTTTGTTTTAAATGCTATTGCCTGCTATCAAAATTCCATTCCACGAGACGTTTGAGTGCCCAAACTGATGCAACTTGACTTCACTGAATGGCCATGTTTTCCCATTAATTTGTTTTCTTCCTGGATTTCATTTCTGTATTTCAAGAATACAAAACCAGGAATCATGAGGCTCAAACAGTGAGTGGTTCGGGCAATTATCTGACTCAACCACAGTTCATGACAGTGAAACGGCTGCTTACCTTTAACAACATCATGAAGAGTATGCAAGCAAGCCGCCAGTTGGGTGAAAACAGCAGAGGTGCTACTTTGTGGCATACCATCCTGACGAACACCTAAGACAAAACAGCTCATATTAAGTCTATGAAAAAAAGCATGGGACAAAAATCATAAAACAGGTTTGAATAATTCATGTTAACCTACTGGGAAAGGTCAACAGGTTAATGTAGTTCTGTAGTTTGTCAAACACTAAAGTCACTCTCTTCACATCGTTCTGCAGTTCTCGATTCTTCACCGTAAGGGCAGCAGTGCAAAGTGGTGTCTGGCACTCCTCCTCTAGGCTGGCAGGAGACGACAGTTAAAAAACATCCTCCTCCACTCTCTGCCCTTATCACACATATGCAAGAACATTGCTGACCTTTTTTGTTGATAAGGGAGAAGCTTTTGTAGGAAATGAGTGTATGTGGAGAAAATGTCACTAAAGTTCTTCAGCTTGTCCACAGTCTCCTGCAATTCAACAACGTAATAAAATAGATGTTGGATGGATGGACAAAGACAGAGGACAGACAAATCATGTCTTTGTCGAAGAATCTCTCACCAGCACTGTGACCGTGTCCTCCGTGATGCTTTGGTGTAACTGCAGAAAACTCTCCTCCAGGGGGCGGACATACACAGCATTCTCATGTAGATATTGAGAGAACTGGCAGGAGAAAAAAACGTTCATATTCAAATTCACATGAGATGCAGTATGTATGTATGTTGCATGTGCTTGCTATCCTACCAACCTTCTGATTCAGGGGAGAAATAGACTCAATAGAAGAGTCCAGTGGATAGATGTGGACTCTCTGCTCAGTGTACGAATGGAAATTCAGCAGACCAGCCACCAGGTCCTGAATGAAGCTCAAGGCTTGACCAGCCACATCGCGGGCTTTTAGCTGAATTTAGAAAGAAGAAAAAAAAATAATTAAGAAGTTTATTAAAACTACAGCATGTGCAAATGTTCAAAACAACACCATTGATGTTTGAAATGCAAATCAAAATAGAATAAACAGTACATTACAGATGAGTCCGTCCCCTAAACACCCACCTGATGTCGTCGATTGTGTGCCGGCACATTTAGACTGTTGTAGTCGCTGAATTCTGGAGGATTGGAGGGACAAGGAAGGAGGTTCAATGAGCAAAATATTCCCCATCAGTCATCCTAAATCCTGGGGGGATTAGGATCAACTACAGGATGTACTCGTTTTACGACGACACCGACGTGACGTTTCAAGCTTACGGAAGCGCAATGAACAAGCGCAGACGCATAAAGAATACATTGTTACATTGCAAAATAATAGGTTTTCTATTTCACTTCTATGACCTGTGTGTTTACTGCAATTATGACTTTACTAGATCATTAGCACAGGCTAGTCGTAAACTGAGAAGCCCTTGTATGTACTTACTGGCAGAATACAGTATGTCTATTGCATTAATGACAAAACTCTGTTATACTTTGATTTTTGAGTTTAGAACACTCACTGGTGTCGTTAAAGGGCACTTTCTCCTGGATGACGCTGCTGCTTTGTTTCAGTTGTCTGTTCAGTTCTGACTGGCATCTCCTTAACTGCTGCTGACTGCACACAAAAGTGCAATAGAACAATTTGTCACTCAGGCAGGACTAAGCCGAAAATCCTTCATGGAACTAAAAAAACAAAACATAACAAAAAAAAAAGACAAAAAAAACAAGGAAACGTACCACTCCTCTGTTCTCAATCGGCAATCTTTTCCCTCCCTCTCCAGAGTCTGTGTTTTAACCTAAAAAAGGAGGAACACACAAATACGTTCAAGTCATCTTACAATCGCATGATGATTCGTCCTTTTGGCTTTTTGTTCTAGCTCATCCTCACCTCCAATCGCGCCTTGTCACTCTGCAGCCTCTCGATGGTTTCGGTGAACTTCGTAGTGAGTCCATCCACGACAGTTTGGTGGTGTTGGGAGTCTTGCTCCAACTCCTCTAGACGCGCCCTCATCTCAGCTTCCTGCCTCTTGTGCTGCTCGTCTGCCTCGTAAAACTGAAGAACACACAGGAGAAAAACAAATACGCGTAGACTCCTCAGTATCTTTGGCCAAAAATAAATCCAATATTAATTGTACATTACTTGAATGTGAAGCCTCTCATTTTCTTCAATCTTTTTCTGCAGGTCCTCATCAAAAACACTTTGTGTCCGTACACCATGGTGTGAAGGAGAATCTCCTTTATTCTGAAGGGGGAACAGCAGCAGCATTGAATTATTACCATTCAAATTTATGAACGTAATTTGTTGAGTGTCTGATGACATAAACATTCACACTCAAACTACTGATCACAAAACTTATTTTGGTCTACTAGTGTACAATAACAGCCCATCTGGCAAAAATTTTGGATATTGGGCTACCGAATATGGGCTCAGGCCGTCCTGTGTGTTGTATGCACGTTCTCATCGTGCTGATGTGGGTTTTCTCCTATTACACGTAGGCTACACATCCCAAAAAGACGCATGCAAGATTAATTGAAGAAAAAATTGTCCATCGGTGTGAATGGTTGTTTGTATGTGCCCTATTGTTATTGCTGCATTTAGTGATGTTACTCATTCAACGCTTTTAAAGGATTTTTAATGGCAGCAGTATTTCTGAGCTGCCCTTTCTTTTATTTGTTTCTATTAGTAGAAAGGTAGGATTATTCATAATAAAATTAACTACAACATAAAAAAAAAAGACAAATTAGGTTTTCAGCACTTAACATTTAAACTATATCAGTCGAGGGCAATACTTGTGCAATTATATAAAGTGTTGTAGCCTGTAGGAACAAAGCACTTGTTAGTCATCCAATGAGACTGCTTTTGATATCTATTTAGCCCTTCATTTTATTTTGGTTGCACAGTGTTTTGGTTTGTGCTATCCTACAGCATCTTTGTAACTTTTAAAAAGGAAGTCAGCTCAAACATTGTCTTTACAAGAATATGTTCTATACAGGCCCAGTAGTCTAAACACAGCATTCTGATTAATATTGCATTTGGGGAATATGAGTTAAGCGGTAAAATCCACCCAGTTTTGTACATCTCAGGGGGCGGACATTTTGCCACTCGCGGTCGACTGAAAATGACTTCACAGTTGCTCAGAGCTCTGCTAACGACCAATAATGGCTCAGTTTCAGAAAACAGGTGAGCTGCAATTGGTCGTTATCTGAGACCTGTGACTGTGCTGTCATTTTCAGTTGATAGAAAGTGGCAAAATGGCCGCCCACTGAGATGGCTAAAAGTGGGAGTCAATATTAATCAGAATGCCATGTTTAGACTAGTGAAGGCACATAGAACATATTGGAATTTTTGGGGGTTGACTTCCACTTTAATATTTGATAACAAGGAAAATGATTGGGATTACAGCTTTAACAGGAGCTGAACAATATATCAATTCTAGTTCCATCCCCATGATCACCTTTCCTCTTTTGCCCTTAGCTTCACTAGCAGCCAGCTCCTCTTGAAGAAGCTCCACCCTCTTCGCCAGCTGCTGGTTCCGAAAGCTGAGGCTGTCCATCTCCTGCTCCTGCTTCCTCAGGCTCTGATCCCTCTGCTTCAGTTGCTCCTGAAGACAAAGAACCAAGCAATGAAAAAGGAGTAATGGTGCAGCAAACATTAGGATTCCCTGAGAATCACTAGCCTCTTTTACACAGAGATCCTGCCACATTTCTGAATAAGGGTCTTAATTATTAGATGTGTGACAATATCACATCAGCATCTGATGTGACAAGACTCTGACAGTGAGAAGTGCTTCCAGGCCAAAAGGGCAAGAGAGGTAGGTCTTCCGTGTCACACATTCGTCTTTGTGCCCCCGTTAAAAAAATAAATTAAAAAATTGCCAGATCTCTGTGTAAAAGGGGCTTTTGTTGGGCATTGCAATAATCGCTATAGGACCATGCTAAATATTTGAGGAGGCAGAAAATAAACCTAGAGATGCACAGTAGGGCGCTGTGATTTATCTTTTTTTACTTTGAGGGAAGCAGAGTTGGCCTGCTCATCAACAACTGCCTTCTTCAGCACCTGGTTCTGGGCACGCAGCTGTGAAAATATACACAACAGGATAACATGAACTTTACAACTTTTTTAGTGGACATCATTTCAACATAAGGCACACTTGTTTAAAACCCTGCACAAGACCAGCATAACCGTGTGTGAGGGACAACTACATAGTCAGCACTTCCGGAGTGAGATATAGCGGTTCACTAACTGGGACATCAGTCAAATAGGAAACAGCACACACTGACCAATGGCCATGCAGTCAGCTGACATGGAAACAAAGGGCATATAGAGGAAAAAAACGCTCATTGGTGCCATTTAGAACTATTTTACCCATATGGAATTTTTAAAGTGAATAACCACATGACATTGTGTGCATTTTAATGTCTAAATGTAACGATAATGTCAAGACACCCAATACACACTAATCCAAACAAAAGAGTTTGGTCAAGTATCTTAGTATCATAATAAATGATGCTGTTTAAATAAGAGTTTGAACATTTATTGTAATGTGATGAGAAAACACACATCCTCACTAGCTATATTATTTGGTGTACCTGACCAATCATTTTAAAAAGTTTTTTTTTTTCAGTTTTAGAGGACTATGCAATGAGATGCGAGTCAAGATAAATATCTTTTCAAGATTTTTCAACAATCTTATGTCCTGTAGCTAGACAACGTAACCAAAATTTTCACAAGTGAATATAGTAGCACGAAGTCACGAACATGTTAAATCACATTCCTACATTTATTGAAAAGCAATAGCTGGTTCGTCATAAAACCTACGCGTGTTACACGACATGCATTTGCATGTTGAAGGTTATTGCTAAATACGCTTTGTGATGTGGGACAAAATGTCATGTCTTCACAGTGGGGATATCTTGTTGAAATGATCAATTTAATCATTTCACACTGGCTAAAATGGTGAAAAGCAAAACATTAATAGGTGTGAGGGTAGGGGGATAAAATCACATCTCAGTAACCCTTTAGTGACAGTCTACGTATATGAAACAACACAAGATAATTGACATAAAGGATAACTTTACCTTGGAGTACTCCTGTGCCAACCTGCTGTATTTGGTCTGCAGATCCGTGACATTGGCCATAGTTCCTCGAAAGTTTGTCGCGTCCTGAGAACGCGAGCGATGTTACCTCCTTCTGTGTATGAAGTAATTTCCCAAAGAACTTGAGCAAAACTCTCCACTCAGCTTGACCGTCGTTATGAGCGAAAACCCGGACTAGCTCCGGTTAGCAATCCCCCAAATATTACGTTCTTGCGAGCTGCTTGTTGCACTACAGTAAATCATTGGCAGTGTGCACATCGCCTAAGAGTGTGAGCCACAGTTTTTAGACAACGTAAACGTCGGTGGTCATCAGAACAACGCAATGACGCAGATGCGGATGTTATTAGAACTTGAAAGAGGTGTGTTGAAGTTAGCATTATCAGCGACGACAGCACGTAGCAGGCTAACTAGTTAGCAAAGTAGCAAAACAACCCGGTGGTGCCAAAAGGCACATCAATAAAGACGCTGCGGAGTTATGCGACACAATACTCTCCAGGAATACAGTCAAATAGGAAGAGCAGCTGTTATTAAACTGGAAAATAAAACCTTGACAAGAAAGTCATCATCTATAATACTTTCATTTTATTATTATTCCTCGGCGATCACACAAGGTACTAGCTGAGAGGTCAGAGTTCAAGGAAAACAGAACTGTCGAGCAGCTCTTCTTAGTGTGCCCTCTAGCGGTTGGAGGTATACTGTATAGCGAAAGCCAAAAACAAAACCACAAAAGAAAAGAAAAGAAAAGAAAAGAAAAGTCCTTAGATATAGCAAACTCGAGCAAAAAGTCTACTTAAATAAAACGTATTACTTGAGATGCTTTAGGAGCTCCGTAGATATGAGAGTATGAGGAGGAGCAAAAGATATAATGAACTGCATTAAAGTATAGGTATTTGACAAAACAAACAAACAAACACGAAATCCTAAATGCCCCCAGGGAACATAAATCCCAAATTTAATTTGATTTGAAAGGAATGTAATATTATTCCACTCCGTAATGTCTTTTCATAATTGACCCAATGCCTCATACATTCAGTTAGTTTCATGTCATTGATCAACTTTTCCGATGAAGAATTCTAGGATGGAAGGTGTTGTTGAACATTGAAAGTCTCATAATTACATGACCTCATTTTGACTAGAAGTAAAATGGCATGTTGCTAATGCATCCAACACTGCTCAAATCCTTGACAATTCATTTAGTCTAATCCATTATACAGTAATCTCTTCAGATATGACCAGTTCTGCAAATTAAATTTCGGTGTATGCTTCAAAAGTATTTACATAAACAAGTGAACATTCTTCACCAACATAAGAAGCATCCTTAAATTGCCACTTTTGTACGTGGAAAACTCACACTGCAGCCAGTGGCTCCAGCATTGTCTGGTTGCCTGGCAACTGTCGGCGTGGCGTGGTTGCTAAGGCCATGTGGGAGGGGGGGAGGTGATGCTGCTCTGATTTCCAGCTGAATTGAGGCAGTCAGTAGGGAGAAGCCCCCACCCTCCAGTCCACACACAAGACTCTATTGAACAATAGTGCAGTGCCAATGGGCACGAGGCTCTTGATCAGGGTCACCACTGTGTTCACCCGCCAGTCCTCTATGACAAATTAACTTAGAGCAAAGAGTGTTTTCAGGACATATGATGATGTAGCCATCTCTGGCACCGTCCACGTTAATGTGAGGTGCAATTCTGACAGCCTGCCATGTTGGAAGAGTGAAAAAGACAAGTAGGATGAAGGAGGCAGTGTGTGGCGCAGAGTCACACACGTGGCGCTGATCACAGATTGTGCAGTCAAAACACGACTAAAACAGCCAGACTTGGTGGGAAATATTTGCCAGCTGTGACATGCTAATGTGAAAACTGAGAAGGCTGCCACATGAATGGGTAGTTGAATAATGGGCTATGATTAGCTTATATACGAGTGCTCTGGCGTTCACAGCAGGTGGCAACATTGATCAGAAATGTAGCAAGTGCAGACTATGAACACACTGGTGCTGCATTAGAATAAAAAAGTGCTCACTTTGCTAAGAAGAACAGGTTTTTATTAATAGTTTTGTAATACCATATATAATGCAATTGCATATCTTTGGCGAAAATAAATCTTATAAACATTTTATCAACAGAGGTTAGCATACAAAAACCAAAAATGTGTGTCGGTCTGAAAGCCATGGCAGACACAAACTGATACTGGGCTGGCCGTTTTTTTTGTGTTGTTTGTTTTTTTTTTTTTAAACCAATGCAACTTAATCATACCCATACAGGAGCTGCAACATAACTCAGAGAACCACATGACCGATATTCAATAAAAGCTGACAAGCAACAGAGCAACCGGTGTCATGTGTGGCGTTAAGTCTTGTGGCAGCCCTACATGTTGTGTTGTTTCACTCAGAGCAACAGAACTTTCCCTTGACAAGTGCTACAGAAAAATGAGTGAGAACTCTTTATCAGGGTGGGGAACTTTTTGCTGGTCAGCGGCCAATTCAGTTTATGCAGTGTCCTCCGAGGGCCATATCAAATACATTAATAAAATTGATCTTAAAATCGAACAAATGCTTATCAACATATCACAAAATATATTATCTATTATGAGAATTTGTGGGCTAAATATTATGAGCTTCCTCGGAGTCCTTAATTACTCTGCGGACCGGATCCCCAATCCTGCTCAAAATGGACTGAGGGTCTGCAACAACACAAGCAGCCTGGGGACTGCATTGGACAGTCTGCTCCAATTTCCAGGGACAACCACAATAATTAACAATTCTTGGAAGCATGACTGATGGGTGGCAGTAGTTTTCTTTAGTTAGCTGAAGTTTAAAAAAAAAAAAAAAAAAAAAGATATCCAAAAGTACACATGAAGACAAAATGTAAAATGATTGAATCAGAAATTCTACAGCACAAGTGGGAACTGTGACATTTTGCACCACCCCAGTTGTACATGAATTTTGGCAGCAAAAGAAAAGTTCTGTTTGATAGTTGATCAACATTTCCTATACAGGCTAACAACAAGCAAAGAAAATCTGGCAGTCATAGTTAAATTTCCAAAATAACAAAAATAAAACACCCGCTCTATTGGACAATTGGCAAACAAATACTTAATATAACACAAGAGGGAAAATAGGCTGTATTGCTGTGAAATAAAAGCAGAGCAAGACAAAATACTTCTCAAGTGAAAAAAGAAATTAAATGTGCCTTGTCATTCCTTTCAGATGACCAGTGTTTGATGGCGTTTCCACCTGATAAATTAATGTTATAAATAAGGTAACGATTCATGAACAATTTGTTCTTCTTTCACAGCAAAATAAGACCAGTGTATTCAAGAATTACTGTTCGTCTGCAGCTTATTCTGCTGAGAACAGATCCAACCATAAAATGGCCAAAATAAACCAGAGGATTGGTTGCGTCACTACGCCGTCCAGAGTCCGCTCACATTTCCTGTTAACGGGGTTCAGAAAACTGCGACATCAAGTCATGACTATAACTACATTGTGGCAACAGGGAAACGGTGACTATGGCCCCTTGCAGGTTTACATCAGTGGCACAGTAACATGTTTGGCACTGACAATGCACGCTATACTGTGCTTGCAGCCACTAACAAAACATTGTGGCACTTGTTTTTTCCATTATATGGGATGAGATTTTATTGTGCACGTCTACATTCTCCTTATATTGTGAAGTACTTTTGATTTGGAAAACCCAAATGTAAAATGTGGCTTGCAACCTCCCACAGTGAGCCGAATGTAATCAGCTGACAGTAAACACCTCGATTCACAGCTTGAGGGGGTTTTGTACTTCCTTATTTTGTCTTGAGGAGGAAGAGCAACGAGAGGAACACAAGTGGCCGACCGGAAGTGAGAGCCAATCACGAGAGCAGCGCACAACTTCATAAGGATTCCAGTTATGTGACTGTACGGTCCCATTTTTCGTGCTTTAAACAAGCTCGACTGCAACTCTCTCCCAAACCAGACAAGCCTTCTACCAGACTTTGACAAGGAATAGACTTTAAAAAATGCTGCAAGAACCAGTGGTTATTCACCACCCCGTGCACAACGCTCAATAACAATGAGTTTAACAGCACGGCTACTTTTTTTTTTTTCGCATAAGAGTAACTGACCCTCTTGTCTCACCTTCGGTTTGGACTGAAGCAAACGTGCACACACAAAAAAAAACAAAACAAAAAAAAACAAGTAAAAGCTATAGAGGAAATCCTATGCACACACAGCGAAGAGGCAGATGTTCATTTAACTCACGTCTGGGACGTAAATGTCAAACAAACTGGTGGATGAAAGTGGTTGACAGAGCAAAGTGGAGTGGCAAAGTTTGCAAGTAAAATTTGGCAGTGGCAGAGTAAATACTGATCCAACATTTTGCTAATCCTAACGTTTATGGCAGAACAAGACAATAACGCTATTTCACTCATTTGCTTAATTGCAGCTTAACTAGCATCTCTGGGGTGGAAAAAAAGTCACAATATTAAATGATGTGAAAAAGTTAAGGTTGTGGATTCATTATTGCATCTCTCTCACAAGAGGTGTAGAGCACACGTTTTAAAACTGTGCCATATCCTTTTCTTTTTTTTTTTAGCACAAAAGAGGGAAAACTTGTAACACCAGGAGGTTAGATTTCGTCTGTTACAAACATGCACTCGTTCGCTTCATACACAGATTCACTTGGAAGAGGATACAAGTTTGAGGAGGAAGCATGCAACGCTTTGAGTTACAAAAAAACGTTCCCATTTTTCACAGGAAAAAGAATCATCTTGAGTCATCATCGTCTATTTCGACAGAAGCAGGCAGGTCATTTTGAATCCACTTCTCCGTAGCCCAGACACCCCCCATATGCTGTGACCGCCCCCGAGTTGCTAAAGTCTCTTTATGGCTTTGTTCTCCTGTGTGAACAATACTATTGCCATTTGATTCGTTGGACAGTGATATCCCAAACAAACACCCAAAGAGAGGCTCAAAACGGCCAATATACGAGATGAGATAAGGAGGATGAGGCACACCGGGACACACGACTGGGGGGGTGGGGGGGGGGTTTGGGGGAATGGGGGGTCTCAGAGGTGAGGATTCACAGGGTCCGGAGTCTGACGATGGGGTATCTTTATTTCCTGTTAAGTTTTGTGCTCTTGACATTGCGTTTGGAGCCTTCCGTGCAACTGCGTATACCAGCGAGGTGCAGCAAGGAACCGGCAGCCTCCTTAAGCTCCTCATCCAGCTCTGGCTTGACCTCACGTCGCGGCCTTTTGCCAGCAGGCCACTTGATGGCGGGCGGGCGGCGCTGCGTTTGGTTGGCGCCTCTCTCATCCCAGAGGTCGGAGTCCTCGTCGCTGTGGAAGCCCTCGCTGCCGGCGCGGCGGGACTGCCTGCGGTCGCAGGCTCCTTCATCTAAGGAGGACAGGGAGGACGAGGAAGACCGGGAGCAGCAGCGCTGCAGGGCGACACTGCTGTAGTTGTGGTCCTGCTTTGGATCGCTGCTCACCAGGACTGAGTCGGGTCTGGAGAGGTCCAATGGGCTGTCTGAATTGCCTGCCGAGAGCAGATGTAGCAAAGAGGGATGAGTATTACGTGGAGTGAAAAACAAGAGTTGCTTCTATCTTACTGAAATTATATACATGTACATTATATACATTCTAATGAGGATTGTGCATTTAAGTCGAGTTCCTTGATCAACAATGGGGAAAGACAATGATCCTTTCATAAATGATTTCTTTATTTCATTTTGTAAATACAGTGGAACATCTATTCGCAAATTTAATTTGTTCCAAGAGACAGTTTGAGAACCAAAGGCAATTTTCCATTTTAGGGGGAGGGATGGGCAGCTGGGTGGTTGCTCCACAGCATGCGGACAGCCAAATTCTCAGCCAATATACAAATTCTAAATGATCAATAAATCAACTAAAATGCACAATTGTACATGCCGAATTCTAAGAGTGTGAATAATATTGATAGCAATGAATGCATTCTTTTCCCACAAGAATCTATTATTAGCCATGTACCAAAAGTACTCTGGTTGAAGGAATCAAAGATATATATAATGTATATATTATATGATGAACACAGATAAGGGAGGTGTCCAAAATGAATCAGCAGACAAATAAAAAAAAACACTTAAGCAATGGGGTGGATGGTATGTGAGGAGGGTGAACATATGGTTGCTTGTTGGATTCTCTTACATGGGTCAACGTGGTGCCCTGGGGCAGAGTTTAAGAGCATCATGGCAGTGGCAGCATCAATATCAGACTCTGGAAGAGGAGAGAACATGCATGATGGTCAGTCCTAAGGTGTGAGGAGCATGGCAGCAGGGCACTTCTGTCCCTTTAACGTTGCTCAAGCCCTGTTTTCCACCAAGCAGTAAAGTTTGATATGGGTCGCATCAGTGCCACAAAAGTTCTTGATTGATATGTAATTGATTTGTATGGCACCCTCCTATGAGGTTACCAAGTAAAATAATCCCCTGCAGTCAGTTGCTGCTCAAAAGAATCGTCATTTTTAAAGTCTTCTTTCTACCACCTACTGTATATGACACAAAGCAAACCACAAAATGCGGAATGTCCTCTCCTGTTGATCTTAGTTTGCTTGCTTATTTTCTTTGTTGAATTAATTTGCAGGTTACACCGCGAGGTATAATACCATTTATATGGCTAAAGAAGCTATCGCCATCCCACCTGCCCATCCCATGATGGAACTGCAAGCGTACAGTGTGAAGCGCTTTGAGTACCAAAGGTAGAAAAGCGCTATACAAGTGACAGTCCATTTGCCATACCAAGGTTTAACGGTTCCTAACAGTACTGCGGCAAGATGATCTTAAGTGTACCACTTGATGGCTATGTGACCCAAAAATGCCTATGGAATGGGTTGGACAAACCAAAGATTCATCAAAACAAAGCAGAGGATAAATTCATGCCAGTGATAGGGAGAATGCCTCCGATCTTCTCAGACCTGACAAAGTGTCTAAAAGCCTCATGGCTCACTTCTGGGGCTCTAAATTATTAATGATTACAGCAAGATTGAGTGCTCCACACTCAGCACTGGCGGAACCTCTGCCTGTTGTCAAGGTTACAAATCTAAGAGGCAGAGAGAGTGGGGCGCTATAGCTGAGGCATCGAATGGACCACATGAGGCATCAATGACTTGAAAGTAATAAATCAAACTAAGAATTGCGGCGGGGGGCGAGATGCTGGATGTTCTGTGACTGAAATGCACAAAAGCACCACAATTGTGATACATTCACAAGCACACTACAACGGAAGCGCCAAGCTGTAAAGCATGTGAGCATACAAAGACCAAGAGCTCTGCCTCACCTTTAAATGAGCAACCTTGCAGAAAGAGATGGCGAGGGGGTGAGGAGGCACTGCAGGAGAGATTAAAGAGAAGAAAAAAAAAAACATCAAGTATCAGACTTGAATTTCAAGAGTGCTTAAGGAACTACACACTACTTACTAGATCCCATGAAAATGACACACTAAAAAGCATCTTCAATTTCAAAGAACTAAGGCCATTTAACTCGAAATGATAACTCAGACTTGATGGCCTGAGAACAATTTCCTGCATCGTCACATCCTGTCACAATTTACTGTGGAGAATGAAGAAGGGTCACCTGGGCGGGGAGGCGGGTGGTGTACAGAAGGCATGTGCGGCAGGAAAGTGCTGCTTCTTAAGGGCTTGGATCAGGTTGGGGCGGTATTCTGGGTCGACGCACCAGAGAGAACCTTTTCCATTGGCCTGCAATGATAGTAAAACATGATGAGACTATCAAAAATTAACTAGAGCTGTCCCGACTAGTCGGCATAGTCGACGTGGCCGATGACGCAAATACGTCGCGACGCGCAACATACCGTCGACGTAAAGTATCGATGACGTAAAATACGTCGGCACGTACGTACGCTCGAGTGTCGATGACGTCAATACGTCAACACGTGCGTTGCGTAAACAAGTGCGCACAGTAGAAATGGCGGCGGCGCCGGATACCAGCGTCCCCGCTAAAAAAGCGGACAAAAACGTCCAAAGTATGGACATACTTCGAAGAAAGGTCGAGCGAGTTGGTCGTCTGCACCCTCTGTAAAGCTGAGTTGGCGTACCACAGCAGCACATCAGCCATGAACGAACACCTTAAGCGACGTCACTCAGGAGTACTACTGGAAGACGAGAGAAAACAGAAAGCTGGAGTATCCTAAGTCCATCTAGCTAATTAACTAATATCCCCCGGTTTTACTGAAATTGCTGTTATGTCCGACGTATTAACGTGCATCGTTAAGTTTCATTTCTCGGAGCAGCGGGTTGCAGTCAAAGTTACGCCGTGTTGTGTTTCAACTTTGTGCATTATGTACTTAACGTTCGCGGAGCCATTTCACTCCAGTCCAATTGTGTTGGTGCTTGTAGGTAATGTTACGTTGGTTCCGCTGCGTTATGTACCTATAAACAGTAACACGTGATATCAGTTTATATATCTGCTCCGGAAAGCTCTCTGTGGCCGTAGCACAGCATGCGGATCGTATTTAGGATGATGTCCTCCTCCCGCTGATTTATAAAAAATAAAATAAAAAAAAACTAGAGGAAACACTGGCCTGCTAATCATAGTCCGTGACTGTACTAATATATAATGTGTGCTTTTTCATTGTTATAATATTTAAGTATGCACTGCTTTATCAGTTTCAGGTTTAAGCAAACTGATGTTATTTATTTTTTATTTATTTATTTATTTAAATTCTTTTACTTGGGCTGCTGCACATGCACGCACACATTGTTTCACCGTTATGTATAGATAAATACCTCATTCATGTTCACACGTCATGATGCCTTCCTAAAAGATATGATATTCAATTTCAAAATTTTTTTTTCTTTAATAAACAAATAATTTAAATAAGCTTTCAGAAGTGTTTTTTGGAATTAATAATCGTCAAGTCAAAAATAATCGCTAGATTAGTCGAAAAATTAATTGTTAGACTAATGGACTAATCGTAAAAATAGTCAATAGATTAATCGGGGGAAAAATAATCGTTTGGAACAGCCCTAGAATTAACATCCATCCATCCTTTTTTTTGCTTTGTTTTAACCTGCTGTTTGTAGCCAAATGAGATTTTGTTCACAAATGTCTTATCTGGCTCAATAAAGGTTAAATACATAAATAAAATCCTATCGGTCATACCATGGCAATCTGTCATAGGGATGTCACAATATCGACTATATCGCGATATTAAAATTGCCACAATATATCGTCATCGTCAGGTCACGATATTAATAGCAGCAAATCTGTTTAAAATCCCAAGTTGTTTTCCATTTGTGCAGTTCCAGCACCCTCTGGTGGTTAGTTTATTAGTGCAGTTTAATTTGATGCCACCTATGTTTAAGACCCACGCTAATCGGCAATAGGAGCTCATGATAGTCGAAGCCTATTTCTTTGAGAATGTTGTTGTGCTCAAAAACAAAATACTGCTTTTTTTTTTAAAAATATGGGCTCTTTTTTAAAATTTTTGTTACAATATCGTAAGCTTTTATACAGTATCATGACCTTTTTATACATATCGCCAACCTCTCCACAATATCGTGATAATTATTGTATTGTGACATTTGGATATCGTGACATCCCTAATAAGTAAGTTTAAGAACACAACGTATGACAGAAAATACAATGTAGAAAAAATGTTTTCAGCAGAGCCAACTCAACACAGACTTCCTTGGTTTGTTTATCTGGCTTCTAGCAGTCCATGATATAAGTTGAGTCATTGAATAGAAAGAATTATTTGAAGGCCAATGTCCCCTTATAGAAACTGCAGCATTATTATTCAATCTGCATTTACTGCACTACCTCTTAATGAATACAATTAAAATAAAACTCGTTTTCACAGCATTTCCCTTGGTGAAGACCAGCGATTTAACACAGTTCCTCCACATGCTACACTCACTGCTCCAATGCAAGCGATTAATCTGTCTGTTGGTGATGTGTGCAGGAGTGTGTTAACTGTCACATTATCTGATGGTGGTGTATTGTTGCCCAGTCTGAGGGAGCAAGCGAGGGAGGGCGGAGAATAACCTTGACTCACATTACCAGCCAGTCCCTGATGCAGGAAGAAGGAAATGTCTCCATGGCAACGGAAACCACCAGCCAGTGTCATGTGAAACTGGCGCTGGTCTGTCAGCAGACGAAGTGCTCACACTGTGCACCTGCATGCTGAGTGACTTGCGCTACTCCACGTTGCTACTCACACAGTGCTAACATGCCCCTATCCCCCCCTGCGGCGAAAAAATATCACATTGTAGCCAG
Organism: Filicampus tigris; assembly: GCF_054856515.1. NCBI lineage: Eukaryota > Metazoa > Chordata > Actinopteri > Syngnathiformes > Syngnathidae > Filicampus > Filicampus tigris. The sequence continues at coordinate 12,055,314 of NC_141227.1, read as the reverse complement.
GCACAGTCCTGGCACCACGGGCTCTACCGGCTCTACCGGTCACAAGTCCGAATTCATACTGAAGCTCAATATGGCAAACATTGTGTCACTACCTGCATCTGCAGAAAGCCGTTTCTGTACAACACTGGATATGAGCAAATATTCTACTTGTGAACGTGGAGACTGTATTCCAGCTACAGGTTCAACAACTATGCTAATTTGTCATATTAGCAGGATTACATATGACTCAACATATACATACAACACATGAACGAATACAACAACAAACTCACAACGCAAATTTTTCAAGTGCTAAGTTTTTGGCTAAATATGTGAACAGTTCAGATTTTATGCTGTTGCCACATTAAGAAATATCGTGCAGCACTCCACTGCATCCAACTGAAACTGCTTGGACAATTTGAGATGGCTAAATTATTGAGTTACAATTTAAAAATCATAATTTAATACAATAGACTTCAACCAGGCTTTCTTATGCATCACAGGAGACCATAGCGTTGTTTTATTATATACAATGACCCAGTTAACCATGGTCTCATATACTATCAATCACTGAAATCTTTAAGCAGGCTGAGACTGAATAAGATTCAGAGTGAACTTTTTCTCTGGACGGTGGTTTTGTCTATTAGAGACCATAGCTCCAACATTCACTTACAATTTCTAGTCTAGGTCCTACTTAGCCGCGTGATTTCAAATGATAACCTTGTAGATATAGCTGTACTGCAATTTCATTCATTATAGTTCAAAAGGTTATTAGGTCATTAGGCAAATTCTATATTTCTGTTCTATTCTGAATTCTATAAATAAATCACAGTATCCTTTGCGTTTTTGTCCACACAGACTAGAGACTCCGTTTTTAAGAGCATTTTACAAACTGTTCTTAATATCAACATTTAAATATATTTAGATAGTTAGGGCATTTTAAATACACAAAAACATGTTTTGTGCATTTACTTGATTTTACTTGATTTTGATTGACATTGTTTCATAGTGCTCCTTGATAAATGGCTCCTTAATAACCACTTTGCCTTGAGATGACAACGATAAGAAAACGTTTCCGACCTTCATCAACTCAATTTCTGGTTCTAGAGTTGCATACCTCGCATGTACAAAACGCTGCTTTGTTTGAATTTCTTTTGTAGCTATGACCTGGATGAAATTCCAGTCTTATTGCAGTAGAGGCCCTTAACCCATTAAGGACGGGAGCGCATAACCGCGTTTCTACCACTAGAGCCAGGAGCGCTGTTGCGTCATTCTGCTTTTAAAGCGGATACGTCGGTGTCTTTTTTAATCCAATTCTCCGTCTCTAAGACAATTTAATGCATAATAATATACACGTGACGGTGTCGCGAGACCGCGGAGGATGTCGTGAAATTTTTCGAGCCGTACGTAGGCTAATGGCGGACGCCATCGATCGCCGGGACCTCTGATAGGTAACGGCAGTGCTATATAGACGACGCGTACGACCAGTGGAACCAGTTGAACGTGATATGATATGGTTTGTAGACAATGACGATATTGACGTCTTTGTAACAGAATAGAGGATGGTAATTACCACTCTTTTTTTAAATGTATTTCTTTAATTAAAATAGTGCTTCTCTTGCACGTTATTTTTACATCTTCGATTGAAACAGTAAATAATAATAAATTCTGCCTGTGTGAAAGCCACATGTCTAAGCTCTTCAATTCTTTTGGAATTGTGTTCCTGTCTGCTACAGGGGCTGAGATATTAATCATTTTGTAAGTGTTGAATTTCTTGGAGAACTTCAGGTTTTCAAGGGTAATTCCAAAGGCGACCTTAGGTTTTGGGGAGCTGTTGAGACAGGCGCTTTAGTCCTTAATGGGTTAAGTGGCAGACCTACACTGTCACATGAGCCACACTCTAGAGGTATTTGCTAAATAAATTATTTTGGCAACTGAAATTTGAAATACAACATGATGTAACAAAATCATAGCACAATTTTGGAGATTAAATTGGATCGCACTGGTCTCTAAGTGTGTAGAATGCGGAAGCAGCTTAATGACATACCTTTCCTAAACTCCTTTCGACCTTGCGGAAGCATTTATTCAGGGAGAGATTGTGACGCACTGAGTTCTTCCATCCAGTGGGAGCATTGGAGAAGTAAGGGAAGTGCTCAAGAATCCAGCCGTAGATTTCTTTGACGGGCAAAGATTTGCTAGGAGACTGCTCAATGGCCATGTAGATGAGGAGCGAAAACGAAAAAGGGGGCTTGGACTTCAAGGAGTCCCGCTCTCTACCCCTACTGTGAGTTGAGGCTGTGGATGAGGATGAAGTTCCCTGGTTGGATCCGTAGTCTCCTTCGATGTCAAAGAGGGGGCTGCCACTGGGTTGAGCTTCAGGGCCTCCCAACGTGAAGTTCTGAAGCAGGTTCTCGTGGAGCCAGTTGAGGTTGGTGAGTTCTTCATCTTCAGCGCCTCCAGTTCGATCCACGCTGGTCGCAAGGGGACTGGACGCGCACTCCGCCTCGGGCAGCGTTCCAACTCCACAAACACCTCGAAGCCATGTCCGCTCCTCTTGCATACCCGGAATTTCCGTTTTCTTGTCTGGTGACATCCCAATAATTGGACCCATTAAATCAAAGAGGTCTGTAGAAAAAGAGGAGATTTATATCAATTACGTTATAACATGATCAGTCAAAAATATCGTTTTTGGAGTTGGCATTATTGCAGCGTTGTTTGCAACAACTTGGAATACTGGGCACTGAGTTCTTGCCTTTAGTTTCTCAATATTTCCTTAGAGCCAAGCATACTTTGGTCTTGCCTTTGCGTCTCAACTGTACTTCCAAGGCCTCTGCCCCTCTCCTCTATGCCTGGCAAGGACGGAGAGCCTCTTAGCTCTCCACCCCTTGACTTCAGCCAAGGACTTTCAATGAGATCCTCTCAAGCAACTGAGCGGACTTAAGGCTCCACTCATTGACGCCCACCTCATTTCAGGCAAGACCCGGCTGCTCGTTATGTGTAAATGAGCATGAAACCCGCCAATGACTACTAGAATCAAATGACTGCCTCCACCTTACAGTGCAAGGCTCTTTACAGGCTGATCCACATTATGCAAGAACCAAGTTCCAATTTGTCACTTGCAGGATTATGAAAGTGTGTGGTCCTTCAAGTCCTCTGTTCTCTTACAACTATAGAAAAAAATCACAAGCTAATCTAATTACTGTAGGTTTTACCAAAGTACATTAAATGCGATGATGGCACTTCAGAGGCAACCACCTTTTTTGACCATGCTCAATGGCATATCTCAATATAATGCCTTGGTAAATCTGAGCACACCCGTAGACATAATTTTCGTTCAAGTGCTTGATCAGTGCGCTGCATGTGTAACAGTCAAAACAGCTAAGAAGGAAGCAACAGAAAAAAATGTATTTCGATCATTTTTTTTTTTTTTAAACTGACCATACATAAAGGGATGATTTAGAGTGAAAATGTGAAATTTGGCCTGCCCTGAAAATGTCTTTCTTATTATCATAAGAAATAAGATTAATATTAACATCTACTGTATTTTTGAATGCATTCCCCCAACAAATACAAGTAAGCGCATTGTACACTGTTGAGGCCAAGTGTACAAAGAGATTACTCTTTGGCTCAGCTCACAACAAGCTTTAAGTCTTGGGTGTCACCATGACAACCACGCCGTCCTTTCAATTAAGAGCAGAAATCTCACAAACGAGAGTAGGAAAATGAGTCCCGTTAATCCATGTTGGCTGTCTCCACCATAAAAATGCCGCAGCACCTGAGTGTGGACACCAGATGCCTCTGAGTGTGGTGATGTGCGATGCCTTGAATGTGGACCAACGTAGCCTTGTAAGGGGACATATAATCTGTCAGATACGCGTATCTTTTCATTTATGTGACAAGACAGGAATTGGGTCAGACTAAAGAGTGCTTGCCCAGAGAACAAGACGGGGAAGGGAGTGTATGCACGCACATGCATAAACACACACTGAAACACAAATCAGTTTTTCAAAGTCAGCCAGTGTGAACAGGAGAAAGGGAAGGAGTGGGGCAATAGCACATTTACTAAATTATAATTCAACCCTCAAAGGGGGTAGAGGGAGATACCGTAGACAATCCCAATTTTCCTTAGGATGAGTCATGGGTTATTCCAGCTTTCAGACTACTTTCAGTGGATTTGATACCTGTGCCAAGGAGGTTATTGTTTCACCAGCGTGAGATTGATCGATTCAATCTGTGCAAATTGCTGTTTACGGTTTGTGATGCATCAACCTGTATTATTTATAAAGATGGGGAGGTACACTTCCAAGGAAGCGCCCATTTAGTTTTGATGAGAATTCAACACTTGATGACCTCATCATTTTTTGGGGGATGTATGGACTAAAAAGCTTTTTTTTTTCTTGTACAGTCGAACCTTGGGTTATGAATTTAATTTTTCACTTAGCCTTTATATATCATAACCGTACAGCACTTTTTACGTTCATCATGGTTACAGGAAGCCCAGGCAGATAGCCGGGAAATCGTATTGCACTTGACACACCCAAAAGTAAACCACAATATTTAAACCTTGCATCGAGGCACTGCAATCCCTCCGCAGAAGCTAACGATGGCTAGCTAGCTAGCGGTCTCAAGTCAGACTCATTGCCCGGAATCAACCTTTGGAAATATGAAATCACAAAGCCTGAAATAATGACTGACCGATGATGACGGTCTTCCGGGTCTGCCACTGGCAAATGAGTGAATTAGGAATTTGAAAAATAGTGTTGATTGTCTACAGAGAAAAGTAACAATAAATCAATTAACTGCTGTTTTTTTTTTTTCAATATCGAGCAGATTAATATTGGTCGAAGTAGTTCCATGAACATACCTCATCGTCACAGAGCTGAAATCACGTTGTTTGAAAAAAAACGTGTTTTGCGAAGTAGCGCCCTCCATTTTGCAACAATTGCTTGAAGACTCGATTAATCAACAATCAGTTCTACACAATGGCTATTTATGTTTAACTGAAGTGACTAATCGACTATTATGCCTGTGTAATGTGAAAACATGCTTCCAAGTGATACAACAAGGCATGTCAGGGGGCCACGAGAACTGTCCATTTGGGTTGTAAGAAAATCTCTCTACCCTGGAGACCAAAACAACAAAACAAAGATACCCTGACATAACAGGTTTCTACTCTGAATGAATTTTCAAATATAGAGGGTACCAGGCATATAAAGGCTATGAGGAAAATAACATTCACTCTTCCAAACAACATTTCTGACTAAAAGTAGGTGAGTTTCTAGGCTGCATATCCATCACATCAACTCATTGAGTGCCAGACATTTTCAGACCCTCTTTTACCCTAATGTTTGGAAAATATTTAAAAATATATAAATAAATTCCTGGGATTGAATGTGAAAAGACAAATAAATACCTCCTTGGCAGTGAATGAGTTAAATAAATATTGAGTGATTAATTCATTCAATCCCAAAGACAAATTTATATGTCAAGACATATAAATGTCTTTGGCACTGAATGAGTTAATAACTACTGTAAACTAATGAGGCTGCGACCTGAGGATACAGTACATGAAGAAATCCCAGAATAGACTCTAAAATGAAAGGAACTGGACCTACAATGTTGGTAATTCTCTTTGCTGATCACCAGTGATGCACAGATTTAGACTGCTCTTTCCAGTCTAATCATGTCATGATTGTGTTACCAAAAACATTCCACTAACAGATATTAAGGTGACTGTCAACCACATAGCACAGGTGTGGCATGGAAATTGTGACTGCACTCTGTCAACAATTGCTTCACTTCAGCCTCAAGTCATTTGGTCTTCATCCGATTAAAAACATGCCATAGACAACGAGGCTCTGTTCTGTGCATGTGTTCCAGTTTTGGTGCTTGGTGAGGAAAAGAAGTCATGGCCTGGCTAAATAGAACACTGATTAAACCTCAAGCACAAGAGAAGAGAGCTCCCCCACTTTCCAACTTAGTCCTGACCTCCCAGTTGCCTGAGAATGACTGGACAGAAGCAAGATAAATGGATTGGGGGGAAGGGGCTTCCAGACAAACACAGGAAATATTGGTCAATTACCCCTGCATTTGTCATGATTACACTTCATTTGACTCTTATCAAAATGCTTCACAGGAAGGTAAGAATCCAGTGATTAATGGCATAAAAGTGGAGCCAATGAGATGGACCTGCCTGTTGACTGCAGCTCATCGTTGAAAATACACCAAAGCTGGAATGGTGCTGACCTGATGGCTCATCTGCAAGTTAAAATAGCCCTGCGCGCCATGAGCCGCATCATATTCATGTGCAAACAGGCAGGGACAAACAGCAGGTGCCAAGGCAATTTTCCCCCCCTTTCAAACTGCTCTTTTATCCTGTTAAGCACTTAGCCTATTCAAAAATGACACAAAGACACACAGCTAGCTTTAAGTGGCAGATCAAGCCATTGATGTGTCACATAGGTACAGCAGAAACGTAAACGGGAGACCACGGCCGCGTCAGCGATGATCTCAGGCAACGGATCTGACTTTCAGGAATCAGTTGCCACGGTAGCCTGTGCGGCGAGGGAAGCGGTTGCGCTCATGTCTGTGCATGAACAGAGAGCTGATGTGGGGAGATCAATACAGGCGGAAACTGCTGAGGCCAGCAGTCTAGTGCTGTTCTCCACAAAACCTGTCTGACAAAGAGGGGCGGGAAAGGCAGCGGCCAACCTGGATGACATGGTGCTATGACTAAGTTCCAATGAGTGTGTATACATAACTTAAACGTTTCTCATTATTTACAACATGGAATTTGGGGCAAATAGATCATTTCAGAACAGAGGCTTGAGTTTATACACAGTTGGACCGCACCCTGCTCACAGCCACTAACTAAACCAGTCGACACAAACCAGTTGCACCTCTTGGTACACAAAGGTGTGTCGCAAAACCCCAATGGCTGTTATTTGAAACCCTCCGTGATGCTTCTGACTATCCTGCGAATCAAAATCTGAAGTAGATGAAGAGAAAGCTGCTCTATGTGCATGAAGACAATCAAAGGAATGGCTAGTCTTGAAGCATATCTTATATAGTACACAATTTTGCTGAAAAAAATAAAATAAAACTACAACATCTGCTCAGTGATCGTGGTAAGAGTGAATAACACAAAAAAAGGAGTTGTTTTATCTTCTTTTTTTTTTTCCTCCCGTCATGTTTCTAATCTCTCAGTATTCACATCGCAGTTACAGATGACCAGGAGGGAAGGAAACACCTCCTGCCTGTTGAGGAAGTCCATTTTGAGAGAGCACTCACAGTTGGGCCAGCTCTACACCAAAAGAGTGAGCTAGCGCAACAAGAGGCCAAACGTTTACACAATGCTAGCAAACACCCAAGCCCCGTAAATGACACACAGGCAAATAAAAGTAACACAGGAAAGATTGAGTTGGGCACAGGCATTGACTTTATAGTTTCAAGCTGCACTTTGACTCTAATCAGAGGTTAGTTTTCCAAAGTCCAGACCTGCCTCCCAGCAAACACTGAAACCTTATCTCGAGGGTCATGCACCCGTCTCGTCTGGAAACCCTCCTCCCACCATAACCCCATATACTTCCAAATACCACAAACAGCAAGCACTGCCATACTATTTTCTTTTGGGCTGTTGTCATCCTAACCATATCATTCTAAAAATGTTTGATTTTAACATGCGTATATTTGCTCTCTATGTTTACAACATGTTTTGATTTAAAGAACGAGCATAAAGGTTACTCAATGTAAATCATTGCAAACTTTACTGACCATGCACACTGAAATTTTCCACTGACAAAACAACTGATTTATTTTTTTGCTCGAATGTCAACTTAAAGACCATTGCCATTGCCTTGGTTGCATAATTAAAATAACTATTGATGCGGCAGTGATCTGCAGAATCTTGTCTTGGGCTCCATTACCTCGGTCACGACCAATTGCAAGGAAATCAAAACAAGAATGCATTGTTAAATCCGAAATGCATTGTAAATATTTTTATTATTTTTTTTTTTTTTACCATTGACGGTAGTTTACCAGTCCTGTTCCAATAATGGTTTGTATTTTCCTAACACCCAGTTCATCTCCATAAGTGCTAGAAGAAGCACACTACTTGCACAAAAGCTCCCAAGTCCTGCCTGGGTACAGTCGTAGCGCTGTCAATTAAATAAACCCTGTTAATTGTATCAGGGGAGACGAGACAAAGAGCCATTGTGTTCCCCCTCTTCCCTACTACTCAATCAAGGAAACGGCCACATCGCTGCTGTCAGTGAGGCGTGTCCTAATCAGCGGCGTCTTGCGTACACCAGTCAGGAAGAGGTGAGAGTGGAGGAGGAGGTTCTACTCACAATCAAGTTAGATGTGCAGAACAAATGTAAGCAATGCGTTAAACGATGGCTTGTAAAGATTTGGCAATGCAGTTTTCTCTATGTTGGCTCTTGTCGAACATCAAAGTCAGCTCGCAAATGTCTTACAGGGGTGATGACGTTGAGTTATCCAAGTGACCATGAGTGATCCACGTGAATGGTCAATTTAACATCGCAACATTCCTCAACATTAAAATCTTAAAGTTGAATCCCTTTGTCAATTAGAACACATCATAGTTATCTAGAATATTGCGTCTACAATGTAAACTCAAACATAATCCAAGGCTCAAAACAATTTTTAAATTTTAAAAATTTTAAAGTACAAAATATATTTTTTAAATGTCATTGAGAAGTAATTTTGGTAATCTGACTTCACGAAAACACGACTAGACAGAGACACTTTGAGTACTACGCTGGCCTGAAGTTTTGTTAAGTGTAGGCACGCACTGAACAAAACTTAAGTACACTGTATGATGTAATTATGGTGACCATCATATACCGCACTTGTCTCCTTGGTAATAACCAAGCCACAAATTTGACAATCATCATAATTAACAGAGACCTAGCCCTTCGCAGGGCTGACGTTATGTTTTGATTTGTGCTACGTAAATTTGACCTTGTTTTGGGTCCTATGCGGCTTCACACTGGGCGTCTTCAGAGCAACTGTTGTGTACTGTAGTCATCTTGTGTCCTCCACACACTATAAGAGCAGTAAGAAAAACACACACTTTTTTAAGTTGTCATATGGGAGGCAAGATGTTAGAAATCTAGGGAGTTTTCAAATTCAGAGGTTGCCTATAATTCTGTGATTAGGTCACAATGCCTTGCTGAGACACTAATTGTGATTAAAATTTGTAAACAAACAAACAAAAACAAATAAATGAGTAAATAAATAAATAGGGACACAAAAATGAGCATACCCTTAAGTGTCTGAAACGTTAAGTTATTTCACTAACTCCTTTTAAACCTATAATGGTTTCATCTATTCATTCAATATTCAAGCAGTCAAATCCTTGTTGCAAATTGTACTCACAAAAACTTTTTTTAAGAACTAGAATAGTAATTACACTTTTGAGGCAATTTATTATAAGTCTATACTATACCTTTATATTATAGTCTCATACTAAACACTATAGACTGGGTTAGGCAGTCAGAATGAGAAGTAGGCCCATCTGTTTTTGTAACAAAAACTCTAGTCAGTCACACGGCTGCAAAGCACACGGTGGATTTTAGACACAACCTTCCATTTACTTGGGGTCAGAGTACACAATACTGTGTGATAAGACTGATTACATGGCCACGCCACCATTTTGAACTGCAGTTCCTGTGCCACTTTAGCCTCAATAGTAATAAGAAATACAGAGTTTCGAGTTGGTGTTTATTTCCCCAATTGCTATATTTGATACACGGAACACGGTATGCTGATCAAGCAGAAAGTGAGCTCACCCGTATAGTAGTATGTGCATTTTGAAAATAGAATCTAGTTGGTCACATTTCTTTACTGTTAGCACACATTCCCTTAGGCACATCTGCATCACTGTTAGAGTGAAATGGAGCAAATTCTTGGAAGATTGAAACCAATAAGAAATTTAAGTTGTAAAAATGAATTGTGGTTTTCACAAGGGTTCCAGAGGAGATATGTTTGTTACCGCTGAATTGAGTACAGTGTTCCGTTAGAGTAAAATATCCTCCACAATGAGTGTTCTGTAACAGCATAGTCTAAACACAAATACAAAACGTGATTGTCCATAATCCAATCCAATTCAGCTCGAAATCAGAATGGTCCGGACTTTGCCCTAATCTAATGAACTGTGTTCAGCAAGTGGACCCATATCCAAACTTAAGATATTAAGTCACACTAGCAAAATGGCTCTGTTGGGTCCTTCATTTTGTTCCAAATTTAAATATCTCAGCAACTTCTTGCTTGAATGACTTGTCATGACCACGGTTACCAATTTGACTTTTTCAGGTTGTATTATTTTATTCCCCAGATACTTAATAACCGTACTAACAACATCGCCATTATGTCAACACAGACTAAAATGGACCGATACTATCAATGCTGTCTGACTATCGGTCCAATAGTCAGACAGCATTGTTCAATGAAATGAAGGACTCAGCGCAGCTACAATGCCTGCAAAACGCAATCAAAATACCGGTTGTGGACTGGTAACAGAAAGTACATCTGTCCAGTATAAGGACATTTTAAATTTATTTCATATAATTTTATTGAAAGTACACTGCCAAGAAAGCCCATCATGGAATGCTCAATCGTGACACTACACTACAAGCTACACTGCAAGCTCCCGCCCTCGGTCAAAAATAGCCAATCATAACCCCCGAAAACGGACACACAAGCAGCCAGTCATTCAATTGGTTTGGTTACACCAGCAGCTTGCTCCCATATCAAGCACACGGATTATGAAATTAATTACAGATAGAGATTTTTTTTTTAAACTGTAATTAATGTCCCAGAGAGTAAACGGTACTAGAATAATAAAACAACAAACTACCACACATGATGTCAGTATTCACCTTGAACAAGCCAAAGGCTTTCCTTCGGGCAGGGTCGCCACTTATTTTTATTTATTTCAGGAGATGCTTTGGTTTTGTCATTGCTGTGCTAATACATAAAACGTGTTCCTTGAATGAATGAATTCATAAAAATGTATGGTAAGGATATAAGACTTCAAAAGTAAACTGAATTTAACATTTTTTCTGCTTCTACGAAAATACAGTGCAAGGTGAAGTGCACTAAAACCTCCATTCGGCTTTTCATTTTTAAAAAGCCGGTTGCCATTACGTTACCTGATCTAATATCTTTTTACATTTGCATATCCATCGATAAAGCACAAGCCTAACAAATGAACATTACTACTTTTACTAACTAGTCATGTTTCTAGCTTACCAAATGGTATCAGGTTTGCATTTCTGCCCTGTTAGCCTTAAAAACAAACATCAACAATTAGTAATTTAACGGTTATGATCATCATGAATAAATGGTTGGAGAACAATGCGCACTTCAACATCCTCATTTTAGTGCAAGCGTTTATTTGTTTCTTTTTTATTTCTGTTTGTATGCAAGTGTTTTCAACTAATACTAACCATTCCAACCACTGTGGCCTCGACTTAAACGATGAATACAGTTTTACTCATGTTACAGGGCTTCACCAATATTTAAGCCATTGAGTAACAGCAAAAACAACATTGTGGAATCCTATTTATAGTAACGAATGTCAGTAAAGTTAGCAGGCTCTGGGCTATTCTGGGTGACAAGAGTACTAACCCTGCATAGGCCTCTGTACATACAGACGTGGAATACATGCAAGGACTACAAACAACAATGAAGACAACAGATGGTTGTGGCCATAGAAACGCTGGCTATAAAGTAATGGCAGATTGATAACATCTGCTTTTTTTTGTTCATTTACCTTTATCTCTCTTTGTTTTACATTGTATTTATCACAAGGTCTTTAACAAATGTCAAAATAAGTCAGTCAATCTAAAAGTCACAACACGTTTTTTCTCTAAACACAAAAAACTCATATAATGCAGGAAGGACATTAATCATGGTTCCAGCTAGTATGGTGGATAAAGTACAGAAGTATCAATGCTAAGTGGAGTATTTTGTAACTGTAACATTTGATGGTATTATCAATAACAGCAGTCTGTTCTGAGTGGAAAAAAACCCATAATTTCTGCCTTCAGATATTGTTATAGAAAATTCTGTATATGGGACGGTCTTGTGACAACCCATTACATCATGCGCTCAGTCAATGTAGCCTCACATTCTTTGATCCTTAGGAAATTTACTGAGTTACATATTTTTTCACGTTTAGACACACACACGCACAAAAAAACAAGACTAAAGTATTACTTCTGTCAACTTGAATCGCTGTGAGTTTATAGGTAGTTGCGAAAATGAACAGCTAGCAAATAAAAACAAACACGGTTGGTGGCTAATACTTGATAAAAGAGGAGATGAATCACCACCACACACAGTCACACACAACGTGGAATATGAAGTTACGCGCAGTGACGTGAACTATTGCACAATACTTCCCGACAAACCGGACTCGTTACCGAGTAACTTATCACCACTAAACAACCATTTGGTCAAGTTTAACAGGACTGAATGCGTTACGTTCCATGCGTTAGCTCACCCAGCACAGCAGCCACGAAGCGAAGTAGCCTGAGCAGCCGCTCGGTAGGTCAGTGAGGGTAAATCCACCGCTAGCGTTAGCATTGTACAACTTTAAGCACTCTATCGATTTTATGTCGATAAACGTGACACAGCCAAAAATAAACAGCGGTATGTGCTTAGAATAAAAGGTTGACCATTTGGTTATTCGAGTTTGGAAAGCAGAGGGGAAGTAACGTTAGCGAGCTGCCACATGCTGTCGCTTATTGTGCCATGCTGCCGCTGTAAGCAAAGTCACTTGACCACGTTTACTTTTAGCTTGTTCCGAAACACACGCCTCGCAAACACGATCCAAGCTCACACGGACTTAAAACAACAGCGACGAAGAGGGAGGAGGATGGAATACTCACAATCATGTACGTCGTGTCCTGGTGCGGTGTGTTTAAAGACGCGACAGTACGCAGTTTATTCGGATGTCTGCCTCGCACAATGTCAGAGATCAGATCAGCAGCTGCTTCCTCCATGCACGCAGCGCGCGGATCGCACAGCGCACAGCAACGCTACCAAACCCCTAGCCGTCGCCAAGGCAACACAGCCACTCCAGCCAATCACAGCCCCTCCCCTCCTATCTCCCCTGGCAACTGCCGCAGCGAAGGGGCTCCACCAGCGCGCACGCTATCCTATTTTGCATCGCCAAATGGGCTTTCACTTTTTTTGTAATCTCCCTCTAGCATATCAAAATATATTTAAACATCGAGATATATTTATTCTTTTAACACGGCACAACTAACAGTGACGTAGACGCTGGAAGGACTGTTCGAGGGCGTTTAAACTGAATGTTGTTTAGGCTAAACACAAACACCTTGGGGCGGGGAGAGGATGTGTCACCACACCCACCACCGTGGACCCTCAACAGGGCCCCACCTAAAGTAAACCGTGATACTCAGAAGCTAACCAGACCAGCAAACACACTTACTGATCACATGCTGCGTGATACCTATCAAAAATAAAAAAGTAACATTCCTCAATGTCTATTTCATATTTATTGTGTGATTTTAAGTGTCGATTATAAAAAAGGGCAGTCCTTGTGGACACAATGTGGGTCTGTCTCTAGTCCACAATGACATGCATGTACATCCCATGATGGACTGTTTTGTTTTCAAACAATTATTTTGACAGGCATGCGTCGCAATGTCATTATCATTCTTTTTATACATGCAGTTCATGGCCCAACCCAATTTATGATCAACCCGGTGGAAGTGAAATATTTCTTTAGTTTTGTGGCCTTATCTTGTGAAACGTTGATGTTTAATTTCACTTTCTTCAGTTTATAATTATCATGGCCCTCCTCAGTTTCTAAAGAGTGCTTGGGCATGTACTTAAACTTAACCCGCATAAGTCCATCTTATTGTGTTGTACAGAAAAGTCTGTTGGACAATCCTTATAAAGCCCCAAACGTTACACAAACGCTCCCTCACTGTGAGTCAAATATGGAAAGATCTTTATACCACATAATTGAAATGTTATTCAAAACAAGAGGCGTAAAAGAGCAGTTTTTTAAATGATTTTTTTAATCTCTTCTCTGCTATCTGTGGAGTGCAGCTTCACTGGCTGAAAGTGACTTCACACCAAACTGCAACTTTCACATACTGGTGATACAGTGCTCAACCTATTTCATAAGCGCACATAAGTACCTCTCTGTGGTCCGATCTAATAGGTTCCCTGTGTCTCTTTATTGTGCATAAGCCCACATACCTGTCATGCAGTCATGGCGTACGCTCAGTCTGTCGTTAATGCACACATTTGTTTTGGCCTTGTTTTAACTTGACAAACGGGTTTCGCGGTGGTTGTTGTATGCCACGGCAAATACTTGACTTGAAATATTTGTCTTTCATCACTGGCTTCAGGCCAGTCATTAAAGGGGAAGTCAATCCAAACATATTTTTTCCAAGAATATGTTCCATGCAGGCCCACTAGTCGAAACACGGCATTCTTATTAATATTGCGTTTGTGGAATATGAGTTTAGCAGCAAAATCCACACATTTTTAGCCATCTCACGGGGCCGCCATTTTGTCACTTCTGTTGACTGAAAATGACCTCATAGATGCTCAAGGCTCGGATAACGACCAATCATGGGTCAGCTTCAGAAAACAGGTGAGCTCTGATTGGTTGTTACCTGAGCCTTGAGCAACTGTGATGTCATTTTCAGTCGCCAGAAGTGACAAAATGGCTGCCCCAGAGATGGCTAAAAACGGGTGGATTAATTTAATCCACAAACGCAACATTTATCAGAATGCCTTGTTTCAACTAGTGGGCCTGCATAGAACTTATTCTTGAAAAAAATAAATGTTTAGGTTGACTTCCACTTTAAAATCTTTTTTGATTGCTTCTATTTGAAACAGGTACATACTGCATAGAAATAATGTGAGAGATAGTTAATGGTTGAGGTGAGCGCTTTCATTGTCATGTTATATTCATTCATGTTTTTAAGGCCTATGCTGACATCATTTTCTTGCGCAACAAAGCTATTCTTAGGGACAGCAAGCTGCGTAGACTGTGTCCCATTTTCCCTCCCGGCGTCACTGTCAGGGATGAAGTTGCAAAGCTAGCGAGGGAGAGAGAGGAGAAGCATTAATCACCAGGGTAACTGTTGATAGAGGATGCCTTGAAAAGACAGGACCATTAGCCAATGTGCCTAAAATGGTGCTAATCTGATTATTAAACAGTTAGGCTAAAACAACACGCCCCACTGACTACCATCAGAATTGTTGAACATAGTAGTGGAGCATACAGCCAGGGTTGTATAACAAACACTGTACTCAGGGTGCTATTGGGATTTTTTTTATGTGAAACATCTTAAAGTTTGGTGTTAACTTGACAGTGGTTGAACACAATTAAGAGTAAACATATCTTCCGAATAAAAGGGAGTAAGGTGAAGTGGGCAGGATTACAGACTTTGAGTGGAGTTCATGTGAGGCAGTAAAAGTGAGGGGATGAACAATGAAGAATCTATGCCATCCTGTAGAGTAGTGACTGAGCATGAATGAGGGCGCGGTGTGCACTTTGCAAGCCGGCCTATGGTGGCAGAGTGGTCAGGAGCCCCGCTGCTTTAATGGTCCATAAATCTGTGTGGGCTGGCTGCTCTGATGCTGCCCCAGTGAGACCCTCTCAGGCGGAAAATGAATCAGACCATTTTTACGGAGCGCCAAGTGTTGAGCCTCTTGCCCTCCCTTACTGCCAGCGAGGCGATAAGAGGCGCTGCACACACGCGCTACTCAATTTCAGCAGGTCTGGAGCTCATAAAACTGTCTACTAGTGACAAACCTTGTTTGTATACTGCACTATATTCCCTCTGTCCTCTTTGCCTTTGTTGCACCCTGTCTATTTTCTTTTTTTCCCCTCTCCTTTTAGCAAGCTTTGGACTGGGAACACAGTTGTTGACACTTTGGTGCCCAGTCAGCCCAATCTCATTTGCTATAGACCCCTGGCCTAACATGCAGGTGCAACGGAGGGCAGCTGGCAAATACAGGTATTACAAAAAAAACAAAACTAAATGAATAAATAAAAATCAAGGTACAGCACTAGCAGCATTTAAATATGTTGTGTATGCATGAGTGGAAGATATGGGGAATGGTCGATTTAAGAGAAAAAGGGATACTCAAGAACACCGGGTTACTTTACCAAATGGTTGTCTTTTGAATGCAAACCCACTGAATGCTACACACAAAATATGATGACTCGGTTTAGCCTTGGTGCAAATTCCCTTTGATTCTTCGAAACGTTTATGTAGGTATCTCCTTTATAGGGATTTTTGTTTAGCAATATTAGAATGATTACTGTAGTGTCTCAGTGCAGCACAGATCCCGTGGCCTTCCCAGCTGGGATAGTCTCTCCTGCATGTCTTGGGTCATCCCCGGGGCCTCCTCCCAGTGGGACATGCCCGAAACACTTCACCAGGGAGGCGTCAGGAGACATCCTAACCAGATGCTCGATCCCCCTCTTCTGGCTCCTCTCCATGTGGTGGAGGAACGGCCAGACTCTGAGCCCCTTACGGATGACCGGGCTTCTCACCCTATCTTTGAGAGACAGCTCGGACACCCTACAGAGGAAACCCATTTTGACCGCTTGCATCCAGGATGTTGTTCTTTCAGTCACGACCCACAGCTTGTGACCACAGGTGAGAAGGCAGGTAAATTGACCGGTAAATTGAGAGCTTCACCTTTCAGCTCAGCTCCTTCTTCACCACGACAGACTGATACAGAGTCCGCATCACTGCAGATGTAGTGCCGATCCGCCTGACGATCTCCCGCGTCATTCTCCCCTCATTCGTGAACAGGATAGCCCAAGAAAAATGACCTCCAAACAGCCCTTTGAGCTCCTCCACTCCTACGCACCTTCCCACAGCCTCAGGTCTGCGGACCAGGCGCTGCTCGAGGTGCCGAGGACCAAGCGGGACCTCAGAGGGGATCGAGCCTTTTCGACTGCTGGTCCTTTCCTTTGGAATGACATCCAAGCCCCCTCTCTGTCCATTTTTAAAACCCGGTTGAAGACAAATTTCTATTCTCTGGCTTTTGATCAGACCAGAAATGTTCTGCTCTTCTCCAGGTGTCAATTGTGTTTTATGTTAATTTATTGGATTTATTTGTTTATATTTTTTATTTATATCTTATTTATATCTAAAAGTATTAATACTTGTGTATTACGGGCTTTTAATGTCTTTATTTATTGTATACTGTTTGTAAAGTGCTTTGTTACAGCTCTAGTTGTTATGAAATGCGCTATATAAAGAAAATTGTATTGTATTGTATTCATCATAAAGTTCACAAACAGTAAAAAGTTGAAATGAAATTAAAGAACAGAGAAGTTCATGTGATTTGTCCAAAAATAACTCTTTTTTTGTTGTTGTTATTAAGAATCGGAATCTAGAATAGTTACAATCCGGAATCGAATTAAAGAACCGGAATCGGAACAGTCCAAAATCAAACGATGCCCAACCTTAGACGTGACACTGAGGTCACCAAACCGGACACCCTCAATATCTCAGCTGTGCTTAGAAATTCTGTCCATAAAGTTTATTAACAGAAGCGGTGACAAGGGTCAGCCTTGGCGGAGTCCAACCCTCAGTGGAAATTAATCCGACATACTCCCGGCAATGCAGACCAAATTCTGACACTGGTCGTACAGGAAGCAAACATCCCATACCAAGGGCTCCAGTACCCCATACTCCCGAAACACCCTTCACAGAGCTCCCCAAGGCACACCTTCTCCAAATCCACAAAGTAATGTAGACTGACTGGGTGAACGCCCATGCACCCTCAAGGAACCTGATGAGGGGGGAGAGCTGGTCCACTGTTCAACAACCAGAACAAAAACCACACTGCTCCTCCTGAATCTCAGATACAACTTCCCAATAGACCCTCCTCTACAGAAGCCCCGAACAGAACACTGTAGTTGGAACACACCCAGATGTAAAAAGTGTGATGTAATTACACCAACAACGATAATTCAGACTTAAGACCTTTGTACATCATCGTACACACAGATATGTTGTTATATTGTAGTTGTAATGCGGAAACTGTACAGTCAGTGAATTCGGATGTTCAAGATGTCCCATTGCTGAAAAAGAAAAAAGACTACCATACTGGGTAAATTAGCTCTATAAATATGCAAATTGGAGGAGTGGTCTTGAGAATTGTGTCTAGCATTCACAGGTATTCATGCAGAGGGGCAAAAATGTACACATTCACTCACGTGTAATGACATTGTTGCTAGATAAGTATAGTCACAGTGGCTGTTCAAGTAATAGTACAGTACTTGCATTCAACTCATGATGAAACGTTCCCCCCAATAATTGTAAAGCTGTCAGAGCCCGCTTGCTGGAGTCCAAATGTTGTTAAAAGAGAATCAAAGCTCATTTTATTTCTGTAAAAATTGATACCAATTCTATACTCACAAGCTATGAAGCTTGATCTTTGTTGAGAATGTAGTGTAAATGTTACCCTACCCGCCCACTAACTGTTAGCAGAGTGAACCGGGCGTGGTCAACTTGTTTCAAATGCAACACTTGCTTTGTTCTTCAGGTTTCTTTCCCTGGAGGTTCTCCTCGCTTTTGCCTGCAGTCGTCCTCGGTTGAAGGGGATGTTTGCCTACAGAAGCCTTTGTTTGACAATCCTTTCTGTTAACCCAGTTTTATGAATTGTGTCAGCACTTGCTGATTGTCTGTTATCTGTCAGCAGATAAGTGCCTCCTTTCAGGCGCCGGCAATAAAATGCTCAATGTGGAGAGCAGAGGAATGGTTTTTTCAATAGTCAAACAAATATCCTGCAATTCTGTATTGATTCTATTTATTCAGGTAACAGCGGGAACATGCTGTATTACCAGGCCCATGTGTCAATTTGTTCCTTTGGAGGATTAAGCATGTCATCATTAGGGAGAGTAAATTAAATTTAACAAGGGCTTAATTGAAAACAAACTGAACAGTTAATTGACCTTTAACTAGTTGTGTAGAGTCTGATTATATGTCCCCTTTAACAACTTTACTGTTTAATTGATTATCAGTTAACAGGAAAGCACTTGAAAGAGACATCAATCACTCAACAATCTTATATAAGATGCCGGCATGACCAATAGCACAATTTTTCTGCATGGCGAAAAAGTAGGTGCATCTAGAATGACATGCATAACAATTCTTACAATTTATCACATTTTGTAGGACTATTGTTCTTCAGCATTCTTCTTGCTAACAATAGAGTACATTGAAGGCGAAGTCAACCTAAACATATTTTTTTCAACAATATGTTCTATGCAAGCCCACTAGTTGAAACAAGGCATTTTGATAAATATTGCGTTTGTGGAATAAGAGTTAATCCACCCGTTTTTAGCCATCTCCGGGGGCGGCCATTTTGTCACTTCTGTCGACTGAAAATGACATTGCAACTGCTCAGGGCTCAGGTAACGACCAATCACGGCTGACCTGTTTTCTGAAGCTGAGACATGATTGGTCGTTACCTGAGCCCTGAGTAATTGTGATGTCATTTTCAGTCAACAGAAGTGACAAAATGGCTGCTCCCTGAGATGGCTAAAAAGGGGTGGATTTTGCTGCTTAACTCATATTGCACAAATGCAATATTAATCAGAATGCCATGTTTCAACTAGTGGGCCTCCGAGGAACATATTCTTGAAAAAATATATATTTGGGTTAATTTCAACTTTAAAATAGCCATACGTCTTTAAAATAGCCATACGTCTAATTTGGCCGATTATTATTACAGAACAAAAATATGTGAAAGTCGAGTCTGACACAAACTACTTTCTTTGATTTACATTTCCTCCTGTTTACATCTCTGATCGGCTTAGTGAGGCAATCAATACACTGCAAGTGATTGTACTCTTTACAAAGACAGTGATTTCTACAACTTGATTAAAACAAGCAAAGGCTTCTTTATTGACCCAATCTCTTTGTTCCCAGCAAAAGAAACACAACGGAACTGTCATCTTTTTATTGCATCACCTTGAGTGTGTCTCTTTTTTCTCTATAGTGACCATTGCTATCTCGTTGCATTTTTAAGCACACTAAAACGCCCAGGCTCACGTGCAAAGGCTTTCGAATAGCCAAGTTAGACAATAAACCAAATGCAGAGGTAATTGAATAAACCCATTGATCCCTGGCCATGCTATTGCCAAACCAAATTTGGTTATTCACCCTTAATGACTGCTCCTTACAGGCAAATGAACACACAGTCAATTAACAGCGGAGAAACAGAGGTTTGGAGGAAAGACAACCCACATCTCACGTAGATCCCTCAGTTTAAAATGCACCATCAAGTTGTGACATCTGCGAGACATCTGGCTGATAGCTTCACTGTCACAACAACACAACACCAAAAGCTTTGTTCTTTGACACCCGCATAGATTTGCAGAGCCTCTGGTCCGCCCCGCAATTCCTCGGTCACAAACACACTGTATCTTCTTGGACAATTGTGGTCTTATGCTCAGCAGCGTTAGCTGGCACTACCAGTGTTATGCATTGCTAATGCTCCTGCATCATTGTCAGTATTCATTCATGTAGGGTAAACGTTACAACTGTTTTTCGAAGTTAATTACTGTATTCAGAAAAAAATACCCTCTCTTTTATGTCAAGCCGCAATTGATGATTATCAAGAGAAGTATGAACACTCATGTTTTCACAGTGTAACAGGAACGGCTGTGAATGCCACGGATGCAACCACAACCATTTGTCGCAAACATATAGTTAACCCTTTTGGACACTTTTTGCAGTACTTTCAGGTTCAACCCTAGACAAGTATTGCGTGGTACAAAGCATCACTTTTTCAATACGTTAAAATGAATTTAAACATTGTCAGCAGATGTGTATTTTCTATTAAGGCTGGAGATGTTATTGGTATATTCACTCAAGAATTGTGCGATATAACAATATATACCGTAATGCGAAACAAAATTGTCTACCGTAGAGTATAACCCTCTATTGTATCTTTATTTTACATTTTATATTTCCCTCGCCATTATGTAGTGCCCCCAGAGTTCAGCATGAGACACCATAGTCAGGTAAATCTGAACCTTCAGTAAAAGCTGACAAATTTTGAGTTCCTAAAACTCACCCTCTGGAACAGGTCATTTATTGGCACTTATACTGATTAAATCAGCGATGCCCATGTCCGGTCCTTGAGAGCAGAGGTGGGTAATCCAGGTCCAGAAAGTAAAAACCCTGCCACAGTTCAGCTTTAGCCACAGATGCTTCTAATCAACTGAGCTTGTTTACCTGCCGGTTGGGTAGAAGCGCCTGTGGCTAAAGCCAAACTGTGGCAAGGTTTTTACTTTCTGGACCTGGATTACCCACCTCTGCTTGAGAGCTCCAATCCTGCCAATTTTTGATTTTTTTTCGCTATCCAAACCACCTGATTCAAATGATCAGCTCATCAGCAAGCTTTGCAGAAGCCTGATAACGATCTTGATCATTTGGATCAGGTGTGACAAGTGCTCTCGAGGACCGGACTTGGGCACCCCTGGGTTAATTGGTAAACAGACTTGAATGTTACTTGAAGAACTGTTTTGTTGTTGTTTGTATTTATTTTAATTTGCACTTCAATGCATTCCTTCAAAACTGGTTGTTGTACTAGATATTTTGAATGGTATTTATTAGCTACCGGAATGTTTTATTTTATTTTTATTCATTTTATAATGTTCTTTACATAAAATCTGTTTTATAATCAGTAGAGAGACGATAAGAGAAAATTGCCATTAATTTCATTTAATTTTAAGAACAAATACTACTACATATCGTTATCGAGATATGATATTACCTATATCGGGATATTAAATGTTGTCCATCATGCACAGCAGTACCCTAATCACTTGTCAAGAAGAGGGTTAAAAAATAGGGATAGGAGTAGGGCACATTGTAAAACCCAAGCAAGCACAGGAAGAATGTGCCAACAGAAAGGCCCAAGCCAATGATGATGTAATCCTAAAATCTTCTTGTTGCGAAGCAACAGTTTTATCCACAAGAGCACTATGCTGCCCTATAATATCATTCAATTTGAATTGTGGTGAGGTGTCTATGATGTACCCCACCTCTCTAAATCAGTCATCCTGTAACTCTACAAGGGATAAGTGGTACAGAAATCAGAATATTATTTAGGTGACATCCATTCTTAACCCTTATGTACGGTAACCTTTTATCTGGCACTCATTGATATAATTAACCTTAGACGAACCAGATTTGTTAATCGAATGGCTGCAGGGCACATAGGAACCTGCCCTTGACTGACCCCAGCACACATTGTGCCAGACCCCTACATAGTCACCGGAGGGTGGTGGTTCGAGGGGGATTCCGTTTAGGTAGGTTGGGTATCTCCTTCTATGCCTCCGAGTCTTCTCCTTTGTGAGGTGTTCTTCATATGTTCAACCAGAGAAAGGCCTTGGGGCAGACCTACAACACGTTGGAGGCATTAATGTCTTTTGGCTGCTCTGGAAATACCACAGTTCAGTCTCTGTGAAGTTGGAGCTGGTGTTTGAAGATAGAGAATTAGCTGTTTGGAGATTTGGCTAACTAGCTGAGCGGAATCACATGGGTCTACTGACTTTTAGTGAAGCGTGTTTGTCCAATGAGTTTTACATTTATTTTGCTGAGACAAATGTTGTTTTTGTTTTTTTGTTTGACTTTTTGTCCATAAGGACAAATTTCTTACCAAAGCTCCCTACCCCTGCCGCTGCTCTTGAATGATGGTGATGGTGTACCAGGTGAGTGGGACCACGTATGCTTCAAGTCCCTGTAGATGGTGTTATATCCACATCTTATCTCTATGGCCTGCTTTATCCATCTTTTGAATTTATTGGTTCCTGATGAGACATCACAATAGGAAGCAGCGACAGCTCTGACAAAGGCTGCAGTGACAGCCAAAACCGTCAGCAAGGTAAAATACTTCTCTTTACTGGAAAAAAATTATTGTTGGAAAGAAATAAATATAAAACCTATTTCTTCAAGAGGAAGTCAAGATGAACACTATCCCGGTTGTCCATTTTGCCTCAAGTTTAAGTCACCTCCATTGCGCCATAGTTATTCATATTGTGCCTTGCCTAAAAAATGGCTACAAGTACCACTCTACCAGTTTTGTCTCTGCTCAGTGCATAAAAAGCGAGAGTGACCCAATGCCTGAGGGCAAGTGTCTATCCAGCCTGAGACTATCGAGAGCCTGACTGCATGGCTGTAAGAGGGCACACGGCTGTGGACTGGAGAAAGTGGTGCAGTGCCTCCGTGCCTGGCTGAGCACGGGGTAATGAAGCATGGCAGAAAAGAGAGGAAAGGAGTGTGTCTGCAGGGTAGGCATGGCTCTCGTGTTCCTATGCAACCAAGGCGGAGGGCTAGGTAATGTAGGACCACCTCTATGCTGTCTCCATGCTCTACCCTTTCCCATTCTGTGCTCCCAAAATATAAATGTGATCATGTCATGCAACCTATCACATCTAATTAGTTTTCATGGGAAATGACATATTATCATTTGACATTGGTGTGTAGTTGATAATCATATTAAATTAACAGCTCAATAATTACCCCTACTGAAGTATTAATGTGTAACGTTTATCTTTATGAGACTCTGCTCTTCCTTTTTTTCTGTGAGACATTTGGCTGCAATCAAAGGTCCACCGAGGACAGATGTGCTAATGGGTCTGACATGTGGACTTGACTGACAGACTCAACATGGGAGGATGTAATTCCTCACCTCACCTCAGAGTTCGACCCATATTTTGGCGAGCTTTTAATTTGCATA
Source organism: Filicampus tigris (assembly GCF_054856515.1). NCBI lineage: Eukaryota > Metazoa > Chordata > Actinopteri > Syngnathiformes > Syngnathidae > Filicampus > Filicampus tigris. The sequence continues at coordinate 12,031,539 of NC_141227.1, read as the reverse complement.
TGGATGAATACATTTATCAAGCTTTGCAGCCTTTTAAAACAAGGTCAGTGACTCAAGTGGAGGATTAAAAATAACAGCACTGGCTGGCTAAAAAACAACAACTCTCCCAACATCAGCATCAATGTGTAAGTGGGAAAGTCTATCATGTTAAGTTCGGGCTTCCTACAGAGTGTATTAAACTACCTCAAAAGACAACCTATTGTGATGCCATACGTTTCCTGTGGGCAACAAGTGTGGATCTATTCTTAGCTGCTGGCCTGGGCTTCAGCACACGCTACTCCCATTCCTCCTAAGTTGGACAGGATGAGGTGAGATTCACTCCTGCCAGGTCCCACTGTGTTGTTGTAGCCCATGTCCAGCTGTAGAGACGGTGGGGCCGAACGACCATCTGTCCTCAAACAGCAGACTCAGGGCTCAGGGTAAAAAGGGGGCGGGATGAGTTTAGATGGCGGGGCGGGGGGGAATCAGCTTTGTGTTACCATAAAGCTGTCTCTCCTCTCTCCTAGCAACGGCCTCCCATTTCCTCGGTTTTAGGCGGTATGGTCCTCTTGGTCGGTTTGCATGGCCCCCTCACTCACTCTCTCCTTGTCCTATTTATGGTAATGAGCCATCTGCCCTCTCTGTAACAGCCGCCCAAATAGGGATGGAGGGAGGGGTCTCTGATGGACAAGCGTCTGAGACAAAGACGCTTATCCTGTTGTGTCTGCCTCTGCCCCAGCGGATGCCTTCAGTTACTGACAGGGTTAAATTTTGATCCATCAGAAATATGTGTTGTGGACAAAGCCTAATGGAGGCTTATTTGAATTGAAGGACTGAACCAAATGATTTCTGTGTGCATGTGATAGAGATACAGTGACCACTACGCCACATAAGTACACATGAAGTTGCACATCACAAAGGATATTTGTAATGTCAGCGCAACAATGAGCCCTCCTCAATCTAGTACACACAGTTTTGACTACTGAGCCAAATAATGCACAACACATTCATTATCCTCTGCTGCTGTATGGATGCGTCCCTGTGACTCAGTGACATGATAGCTCTGGTCACATCAGCCAATACAGAGCGTTCAATAGACCTCTGTTGCCACTGGATACTAGATTGGTTACCAAGCCAACCCATGTGCTGCACTGTCATAACTCAAATGGATTAGTCAAGAAGAAGACATGTGTTTCTGCAAGAAGACTGGTGATCCAGTGTGATGTTTACATGGCTAAATAAAGATTATGTCCTAGTCCTCCTTGTCATTGCATAATTATTCATGCTTCATTAGTTCTCAGCTGACTACAATCTATTTCATGAGAAAGGCTTTCAGATGAAAGGGATTAGGAAGAGAGAGTGGTTTTGTACAGTACCGGCATCAAAATTAACATCCTCAGCTAACTCTTGATTCCTGCCTTTGCATGGCCAATCACCATTAACCTTGCCTCAAAGTCACATAGACAAACATGTAGATGGTCATTGACCCAAAAGCAGTTGTGTTGGTTAAGGCAATGGAGGTAGTTATCAAACAAATTCAGAATGGTAGGGAGGTCCTAAGGTGACATGGAAGAAAAGAAAAGAATGAAAAAAAAATACGGTTGAAAAAAACCCCAAAAAAACCTTAGATCTTGCAATGTTTTTTTTTTCTTCCAGGTCCTTTGGATGCTCCATACAAAGTATGAAAAACACCACCAACAACATTTAATTGGTTGCAATCATGTCACATTAAGGAAATTGATGATTAGTTTTGTAGCTCCGTGATGTGAGTCATCAGGTGTATAATAATGTAACTCAAACAGGGAAATTTATTTTAGACCAGACTGGAATTTAAATGTTTTTATAGTGGTCACACAGTGAAACAATATAATGTGGCACATGACAATTAATCTGTCATAGACAATTCTCCTTCATAGTTTGCAATAGTTGTAAAAATATCACAATATCCTCATCTATATTAAGAGCTTTTACCGACCACCAATACGGAATGCTAAGGAAAGACAAAAACTGAGTGATGTGAAGCATCTTCCAGACAGTATACTCTGTCTATTGGATGGAGAGCTGGCGACAAATACATTGTTGGTATGGACCACAGATACCATGTGACACTCATTTCACTCTGAACAGCTGGTGAGAAGTGAGAGGAGACATCTAGTGGGCAACCAGTGTACCTTAAATGAGCTACAGCGAATGAGAGGTAGGGGAGTTTGTTGGTATTAATACCGTTTGCATGCTTATATTGTAACCATATAACCATACCTGTGTGCCTTACAGATTTTTTTTTAATAAATTGAATTAGAATGCTAAATTTGATGTGGTCACACTCATTTCAAAAGATTAATTAATTTGTGTTTTTTAAGAGGATATGTTAAAGAAGGTACTCAACTACTGCAACATCGAATAGAGCTGGATCCATTTCTAAAAATATCTGGCATTAAAAAAAAAAAAATCTAATAGTGTCCCATGAGCAAGCATAATAGAGACTCTTGTTAAAAGGACGTTTTCCTCCCTAAAATACCTTAAAGTGAAAAACCAAAAACAACCCGTTAAGTTATCAAAATGAAATTGAATAAGCAAGTTGAATAACACAATGTGAATAAGAAACACACACTATTTGGTGAGAATAGCTCTTAGGTCTTGGTTATATGACATCCACTTAGGCTCAAGAGCACCACCATTAGGACAACCCACCGTCTGTTTCAATACAAGCAGACAAGACGGTTTGCCCAATTACCTAGTCGACACCTTTAACTAAACAGCATGAGATTTCAACTTGACATGATGATCAAATCGATAAACATTTCAGTAGATTAATGAAAATGTCACTCACGTACCACATGACAAAGACTACATTAAGCAAAACAAAAGCCTATTCGAGCTGACTTTTCGGCGAGAGGTCGGGTACCGTGGACTCGTCACTTGTCAATCACAAAGCACATATAGACAAGAATTCACATTTATATTAATGCCTATGTACAATTTAGAGTCTTTAATTAAACGAACGTGTTTTTAGAATGTTGGAGGAAGCCAGAGTATAGTGTAACTGGAGAACATGCACACTTCACACAGGAACTCCTGAGTTGAATTTCAAACCCAGAACCTCAGAGGAAGAGGCAGACCTTAGATCCACTAATATATTTTGCTCCCCAAAAATAAAACAGAAGTGAAACTTACTGGCCTCAAATTTATAATCATGAAGGTTTGAGCCTGAAATTGTAATTCAAAAGTGTGTGAAACATCTCATGACTGTCATTCTAAATAGTTTGTTATCTCAGGGTAATACATTAAAACTTTTTGGGTGGTGGTTCTGTCAGGCCACAAGGATAAATGTTATAGTGGCCCTGGCAGAACTGGCACTGGCCCTGTATATTCATGATATAATACGATAGTTTCCATGTTTATTTCATATTTAGCGTCTTTATTATGGATTATTTAAATCTTTAAGAAAATATTACTTCTGTGTAGTTGCTTTTGTGCATATTATGTGGTTTTGCAGTGTAAAATCGACCGGAATGTTTAATATTTCACATTTGTCTGGGCTTTATATATCATTCAAGACGGATTTAACCTGACACACAAAAAAATGTGTGCAACGGGGTAAAAATATCGAATGACTGATCAACAAGTCAAGTCAAAAATGTTCTTTACAATAATATGTTCTATGCCCACTAGTCTAAACACAGTATTCAATTAACATTGTGTTTGTGGAATATGAATTAGGCAGCAAAATCCCCCCGCTGCGGCACGGTGGTCGACTGGTTAGCACGTCCGCCTCACAGTTCAGAGGTCGTGGGTTCGATCCCGGCTCCGGGCTCCCTGTGTGGAGTTTGCATGTTCTCCCCGTGCCTGCGTGGGTTTTCTCCGGGTACTCCGGTTTCCTCCCACATTCCAAAAACATGCATGGTAAGTTGATTGGATACTCTAAATTGCCCCTAGGTGTGATTGTGAGTGCGGATGTTTGTCTCTGTGTGCCCTGCGATTGGCTGGCAACCAATTCAGGGTGTCCCCCGCCTACTGCCCAAAGACAGCTGGGATAGGCTCCAGCACGCCCGCGACCCTTGTGAGGATAAGCGGTATGGATAATGAATGAATGAATGAATCCCCCCGCTTTTGATCCATCTCAGGGAGGGGCCATTTTGTCACTTTCTGTCGACTGAAAATGACATCACAGTTGCTCGCTCAGGTAACGACCAATCACAGCTCAGATTGCGAACATCACATGACCAAATGCTGAAAACAGGTTAGCCGTGATTGATTGTTACCTGAGCTCTGACCAACTGCAATGTCATTTTCAGCAATTTACAAAAATGGCAAAATGGCCCACCCTGAGACGGATGAAAACAGGTGGATTTTTCTGCTTAATTCATATTCCACAAACACAATATTAATCAGAATGTCATGTTTAGACTACACTGGTGGAGCATACTGTAGAACATATTATTGTGAAGAATTTTTTTGGCGTTGTCTCTTCTTGAAGTGGATAAAAATATTGATTATTAAATATAAACACAAAAGCAAGAATGTGTTCATTTCATTGTATGTATTCATGAAATTTGTATTAGCACGGTCAGACCAGAGTTTGTGAACTTGGCGTGGCCCCATACAGGGGCCACCGTTAATCTAGAATGCTGCCTGTTAGTTTGGTGAAAAAAAATCTTGACACACTTTACAAATCTACTGGTGCGAAACTACCTATAACATTTGGTCCACCTTAATAATCTTACAAGGAGCATAACAATTCCTTTACTGTATCAATTTGATAAACTTTACTATTTTAGTTAGATTTGGCTGCATGAGTACAACGCAGTAGTGTTACACTAGCTGCAGCATTTTATATATTTATAAAGGCTCGCTACTTTGATTCGACTTTTGTCCTGGTATGTGAAGGTTCATTTTAAATATTCACAGTGCCATTGAGCAAGGCATCTTACCTCCAAACGGGAGCCTCTCTTGAGCTTTGGCTTCAATTTGGATGTAGTAGTTGGTGCAATCGTAATTGATTGTTTGGGCTGGATGTAAGAGGACCATGTGACGGGGAGAGGTTGTCCCATGTGATGCGACTGATTCCTGGCGGACGGTACTCGTCTGTTATGGCTCCTCCTGCCCCAGTGGTTAGGCCGAGACATAACGCCAGCGAAGCGGACCGGGAATAACCCGACCACCGTACGATTTTCCGTATCCCACCGCGGAAGATGACAGATCTCACAATGCTCCTGGAAGAGGCCTAGACGATGCGCTCGACGACGCATCTTCTGCTGTGAAGGCTTCGACATTTCTTCCGATTAACAACACCCCAAATGAACTCCGTCAGAGCAAGTAACGTTAGCAGAAGACCAAGGCGAGTGTCGAGGCCGCGCCCGGTGCAGCCGGAGAGAAACCACCAGGAAAGAGGTAACCTCGAAATTGGTCTGGGAAGCGTTAACCCTGCGCTGTGACTCGGTTAATACTTGGTTTTAAAAATATTTATTTAACTGAAGGGGTGTGATCGTCACTGTCGTTTCAGATTTGCAGAATGTCGGTTGTTGTTATAACGATAGGTACCATATTAGGCGTATACTTCGGCTTGTGCTGTCAGGAAAAACCGAGGCTTTTGTGTTCCGACCTAGCATTCAGGCCGCGCTTTGTTTTGCTGTATTTTATTTTTTTGCTCTGCGTGGGCATTGTTATGACTTTACTTGTATCACCGATGTTGGAAAGTGTGCTTTCCCACCGACCAACGTTTGTTGTGATGGTAAAATGACGAGCTTGATACGGGGGTTGCTTGTTTCACGACGGGCAAACGTAGGAAATGGGACACAAAGTGGTTGTCGTAGCATACCCAATGAACCCAGCCGTCCCAGATGCTATTATTAGCATGTTTGGCTAACTCGTTGAGCCCAGGTGTTTCGTATCAGACCCTTTCTTGTCAATGAAGGAATACAACTTTGGGATTTGATGGTTTAACTACTATGGTTTGACTTACATTTACAGAAACGTAAATTTACTGTAACGTGGTGGAGTACGTGCAGCGATTGCTAAACGTAAACATTAGCTGGTTGTGCTCTCAAGTCCTGTTATAGCTGAAATACGTTTGATAGAGAAAGAACAAGAGGCCACATTCGCTAGTGATATTTTAATTAGGTGCGAGTGGATATCATTTAACGTCATCACTCAAATTGGCTGGTGTCATTATGTGATCTCATAAAATATTCTGAAGGATATATATTGGCCATTAAACACTGCAACAAGGTGTTTGCATGTTGGTCTTTGCAATTCCTAGCTGCTTTAACTGACCCTGATTGTTGCAGTGTTTTTTGGGTTACTGGCTCACTAACCTGGAAGTGTCATCATTACAAGCAGGCTTTGCATCTCCTTTCAGGGCTAGCTAACAACCCATCATTGCTTAGCACATAGGACTGGGTGAATGCTCTATTTAGGCTTGATTAAATCCCCTTCTTGATGGGATCTGTATTGGTTTCTGGAGCCTACAAAGTAGGTAATTTAAACTTTTTGTACCAGTGTTCTAATGTATTTATTGTGCTGTTGCTGACAAATGTTAGAGAATTTACTTGACAGAGTCTTTGAGACAGCATTGGTCTAATGCTTTACATTTACATACATGTAATATGTGTATAAATGTTGTGCCACCTGTACTTCACATTTGCCAGTCAGGGTTTTATGCTGCCGATTCCGATACCAAATATCCATGTGTGAGATCGTCTGATACCGAATCCGACACGGGCCATTATTACGGATTATTAGCTGCACACTCTCAAATCACATAAAAGCTCCACACTACAGCATGTTTTTTTTTAGTTTGCCTTGTGCCGATGCAGTGTTAAGGAAAGGGGGAGGGGACGCTACACTGCACACAGACTGGTCTCTAGTTGGCTGCAGACTGCAAAGTATGAGCTGCCGGTGATCCTTTTTGTGATCGGCAAAGAAAGGCACTGAGTGACATATGCCGTTCATGTACTTTTCCATGGAAAAGTCAATATTCTACGTGCGTGTATTGTTCAATAGATTGATTAAGATCTATCCCTACCATTACCAGATGAGGACGTTCCTGCAGATATGGTTGCAGAAGAATCTGGTCCAGGAGCTCAGAACAGTCCATACCAACTTAGAAGAAAGTCTCTGCCCAAGAGAACAGTGTGTCCGACAAAGACAAACATGGAGGTACAATCAACAAAATGACTGTGCATGCCTCATAAACACAGGTCTGTCTACTAATGTTTCCTTTGATTTGTTCTTCTCATAGGGTGCTTCCACTTCAACCACAGAAAACTTTGGTCACCGACCAAAGCGACCCAGGGTTTCAGGCAAATGTCAAGATGTACCATGTAACTATATACACTTTTTGAGTTTACTGTAGTTTTCTAATTGGCATTTGAATCAGACTAAAATACAATTTAAGTAACTAATTATCAACAAATGTGTTAGTTTTTCCACGGTAACTTGTTCATACATGTGAAAAAATAAAACAGTCTTTGGGAGATCTTCCATTGTAATATGGATAATTTAACAACACTACAGTGTAGAGTTTTTGTAGTCTTAAGTGAAATAAAAAAAAGTGGTTAAAAAAAACTAATGAGGGATAAAGTGAGAAATGGAACCAGAGCTCAGCATCGTCTATCCGTCTATGACTTCTGGGCGGTATTTCCGGCCGACCCACGCGGTCCCAGTCCGTCCCTCGCCTGCAACAGCCAATCAGCGTCGAGAACATAATTTTGACGTCACAAGCAGACACCAAATAAAGGAAAAATCTGAAATAAAAACATCAGACACACGCACAGCGTGGTGATCGGTGAAATAAAAACATAATTGGATCACATGTCATTGCAGCTGTGGGACCGAAAGGTAAACAACGCTGTTTTAATTTTTCTTTGTTTGGCTGTGTGTCAGGAGTGGGGCACCTGCGTGTGACAAGGTACCGGTTAAAACAGTTCTCAACTCCGTTTGGCTGACTTTGACCAACTGGAAATATAGACGGAACTCATAGTCGGACTAAAGCATAGACAAATGCCCACCTCTGGAACATCCGATGTCCAAATTTCCAACTGTGATAAACAGAACATTCTAATCAAACCACCTGTTAGCAAAATGGCATTAAATCAAGCAAAATTAATTTAGCTAGCAGGTTTAGTTCTACCAAATAAACCCAGAAGAATATGAGCAGTATTGCTATATTTTCTGACCACATGGCATGCAGTGTGACTTATTGTAATCAAGTACATACAGTATGCCTGCTGTTCACTCCTTGCCCCAAATAGGTTTTACCGCTGCATTTGGTTCGTTTTTCTTCTTTCAGCAGCTCCAGCAGAGCAGTATTTGCAGGAGAAGCTTCCGGACGAGGTGGTGCTAAAGATCTTTTCATACCTACTGGAGCAGGATTTGTGCCGTTCGGCATGCGTGTGCAAGCGCTTCAGCGAGCTGGCAAACGACCCCATCCTCTGGTAAGTCTCTGGCTGTGTGTTACATCATTTAAAGCACTTTTTTCCAAGATTTTTTTCAACATTGATATGCAATGTTGAAAAAAATGTTGAGGAAATCTGCTTACATGTGTGGAAGACGGCGAGCAAAGACGTATAAAGTGCAATTTGTCTCTGCATACACCGGCAACACAACGAATCTATTCAACCATCGTTTGGTTTACGATGATGTTATGATACACCAAAACAAGAAAACACAGAGTTAGATTTGGCGTCGTCCGCAACTCAAATCTCAGTCGTTGAAACACTGAACGCAGCAACCCCCACCCATCAACATCGGAGGGACACAAAAGATAACAGAATCTATTTCCCGGACAAGGCTTCCAAATGTTTAGGGCACAGACTCCACTTGGCCATCGGCATGTGGGATTTATTTTAAATAACATATCTTATGCAAATATAAACTACTTTTACTAGCACAACAATAGAAACCATGCTAAACATTATTACTGTGACTTAAGTTAAATTTCATGTGTAGTCTATAATATGAAGTCAAATTTTGGTGATTATTTTTGTTTCAAATTGCTTCAAATGCAATTTGCAAACATATTATTGGTCATTATATTGTATGTAATACAGTTTGTATATGGCCTACTGTCATTTAATTTAAGTATTGTATAGATTACTAGTAAGTAAGTCAACATTTTAATTAGTTTGACCCAATCAGCATATTATTTTTATAATTTATCAGAAGCAAATTACTTTAACTTTGTTTACTGTGTGTAGATATTACTTTAAAAACAAAAGAAAAAAGACTCCAGACAAAGGTCTAAATGTATAGATGAATAGCATGTCTTTTATTCTGTCACCCATACACACACACACACACACACACACACACACACACCATACTTTTTGGACTGTAACCCGCTACTTTTTGCCCATGCATTGAACCTTGCAGATTTTAATGTGACGTGGTTTATTCATGAATTTTTACTGACTAGCATAAAGCTGCCAATAGATTTGCCCATAGTTTTGCCACATCTGACCAGTGAAATTACTGAACACGTCACAGTGGACCAGTGAAACTGTCCGAGACTGCTCTCATACTGAAAACATGGACCTTCTCATTCTTGGCATTTTTATTCATTCAAAAATGTATTAAATAAAATTATAAACATTTATGGATTACCCCCCGCAATATTTACAAATATTTTATCCCCCCAGTCCTGCCGTTTTATGTGGAAAAATGAATATTGAATGTATGCCAGTTTTTAAAAACAATTGTTGGAGTTTTTTTTTTAATTTGTTTCTTTCTAATCCATTTCAATGGGTGCCAATTATTTATGGATTTATGTGATTCACTGGCCAGCCCGCTCCCCATCCCCATTGTGTGTGCTCGCGCGCGTGTTAATTTGACAAATTATTCACTAATCCAAAGTGTTGAAAATGGCGTGCTCTCTTTGACAATTTAATATTAATGGCTGAACAAACGTCGTCGTTTTGCTCTCCTGATAAGTAATGATTTTGGAGGTACAAGGATTCCACCCAATGCCAGAGATTGCTGTTTAGATGATAGCTGTTAATTAGCATGTTCTTAATATCAGTCATTTGTAGTTGTTTTTAAATTTGGATCAGTTGTTATTTTATATATAAGCATTGATTGATTGAGTTTACTTGGTGATTGCGCAATAAAACTTCCTGTCACTCAGTCAGCTTTCATTACACAACACGTTTGGGGAGGGCAAAATATGTGATTTTGTTGCATTTGGAGTGGTGAGGTTTTGCGATACTATTTTAGTAACTGTATAATGTGCCATCCTATGCAACGCCAATAACTTTTATGTAATTTGTTTCAGGAAAAGACTGTACATGGAGGTTTTTGAGTACACGCGACCCATGATGCACCCAGAGGCAGGGAAGTTCTACCAAATAAACCCAGAAGAATATGAGCAGCCAAATCCCTGGAAGGAAAGTTTTCAGCAGCTGGTATGATATTAGTTCATGAGTTTTTTGAACCTTTGTTCTTGTTGTTTCTGTTTTTAGTGTTTTATTTAAAATGTTTTAATTTCAACATTGTAGAACAATATGATTTTGCAAATATTGTCCTTTTGTATTTTCCGTGGCATCTATGGCCACATTAAGTACAACCACACAATGTGAACATTGTCAGTTGTAATAGTTTTGACTGACACTGTTGAGGAATTTCACCCCATTCATGTAGTTAAGTCAAAATGCCTTTCAGTGCGTTTTTTTGGGACAATACAGAACATTTTGTTAAAGACATGACAGATGTGCTTTTTTAAATCTTCTATCTTGAAACATTTTGTCTTTCCTGTGTGCTGTCTTTGGATGGCTAATGTGATGTGAAAGGACAACGCCACAGGCCAAAACTGCGACCTTCCTTTTGCAGGGTGTGAGAGGCACACTGTGTTTAATTTGTCTTTCTTTGGGCTACATTAACCTTCAAGGTTACCTTGAACAAAAACATTTTTGAAATATTTTCATGATAGCTTTACACCCACTCATCTTAATCTTAATACCGTCATAGCTCGACAATGTCTTTGGCTAATTGTGTGATCACTTGTTTGCAGTATAAAGGCGCTCACGTTAAGCCGGGTTTTGCAGAACACTTCTACAGCAATCCTGCGAGATACAAAGGGAGAGATAACATGTTTGTAAGTGACTTCACGCAAATATTTCTTGTTGCTTTTCAGTATCCAGAAATTCATCTGACTCCTTTGTTTTTCCCCATCCAAGTACTATGACACCATAGAGGATGCCCTTGGAGGGGGCCAAGAGCCCCACTTTGATGGCCTCATATTTGTTCACACTGGTATTTACGCAGATGAATGGATCTACATCGAGTCGCCTATCACAATGATCGGTGCTGGTATGTGTGTCTTACTTTTCACATTTTGTTTCTATTTAGTAATTCTGCACTCTAGTTTGACCCTTCCCTTCTGTTTGTAGCTCCTGGAAAAGTGGCAGAGAAAGTCATCATTGAGAATACCAGAGACTCCACGTTTGTGTTCATGGAAGGTTCAGAAGACGCCTACGTTGGATACATGACCATAAGGGCGAGTTTACATGTTTGGTATTGTTGTATTGCCTGGTTTCAAAAACAAGGTGATAATCTGGACTCTTGTGTCCACTGTAGTTTAATCCTGACGATAAATCCGCCCAGCACCATAATGCACACCATTGCTTGGAGATTACTGTCAACTGCAGCCCAATTATCGACCACTGCATCATACGCAGCACTTGCACAGGTAATTAAACCTTCTGATACCTTGCTCTGCTTCAGGTGTGTCTGTACATTACACTGCTGTCAATCAGTGTTTATTCTTTTTTTTTTTTTCAGTGGGGTCGGCGGTGTGTGTTAGTGGCCAGGGTGCTTGTCCCACAATCAAGCACTGCAACATCAGTGACTGTGAAAATGTTGGGCTTTACATCACTGACCATGCACAGGTACTGTGCCCCTTCATTTACACAAGTCTGAGAATGAACTTCTCAGAAAAGTATTTATTGTTGTTCCAGGGAATATACGAGGACAACGAGATCTCAAACAATGCTCTGGCTGGTATTTGGGTGAAAAACCACGGCAACCCAATCATCAGAAGGAATCACATTCACCATGGCAGAGATGTCGGCGTTTTCACATTCGACCACGGCATGGTAAGTTGCACATTTTCAATCAACAAATCCCAAAAAGCAGTGTTCTCCTGAAATTGCAGCACTGTGGTTGTCAAAGTAAAATTTCTGGTCTTGTTTGCAGGGTTACTTTGAGAGCTGCAACATCCATAGGAACCGCATCGCCGGGTTTGAGGTGAAGGCATATGCCAACCCGACAGTGGTGCGCTGTGAGATCCATCATGGCCAGACGGGGGGCATCTACGTGCATGAGAAGGGCCGCGGGCAGTTCATTGAAAATAAGATCTATGCAAATAACTTTGCCGGCGTGTGGATCACTTCTAACAGTGACCCCACAATACGGTCAGTATGGCCACCTCACTGTCAAAATGTTTACATACAGTATCTCTCTACTAGTGTATTACATGCCGAAATGTGCTGTGTTTTAATACAGGGGAAATGCTATATTTAATGGCAACCAAGGTGGAGTGTATATTTTTGGTGATGGCCGAGGTCTCATTGAAGGAAACGACATCTATGGAAATGCCTTGGCTGGGATACAGATCAGGACAAATAGCTGTCCTATTGTCAGACACAACAAGATCCACGACGGTCAGCATGGTGGCATTTATGTGGTAAGAGAGGGATTTAGACAAAATCCATCAAGTTTGAACATTTCCTATCTTTGAAATGCATGTGCAATTTTTATTGAGGCACATGCATTGTTTTGTACGTCGCACAGCATGAGAAAGGACAAGGTGTCATTGAGGAGAATGAAGTGTACAGCAACACGCTGGCTGGAGTGTGGGTCACAACGGGCAGCACGCCGGTACTGCGGAGGAACAGGATACACAGCGGCAAGCAGGTCTGATTACACTCCATTTACATGGGATTAAATTACATTTGAAAATAACAATTCATGGCCTTAAAAAGTGTTCAAATTCACAGAATATAGTCTTGAATTATTTTTAATTGGTCTTAAATTATTGTACATTCTTATTGCGTATCTGAAATGAAACTCTCCCACAACATATTTGAATGTTGTACAACTATACAAGCTCAACAAGCAAAGAATCCAACAAAGCAACCAATCAGCTATCGTGTTATTAGTGAGTGCCTTTCTGCATCTTGCAAGAAAAATAATATTGGGAAGGTCACGTTTATTGCCATCTTTCAGAATCACATTTCTCCAGATTTTGGGGTTACCATTTGTTTGGATTAAAAGCATAAATATGCGCTGTGACACCACAATATTCACCACTTGGACAGCTGCACCAGACGTGTCTCGTCATCCGGGAAACGAGCATCGGAGAGGGAGTGTGCTACAAACAAACAAAGGCTTTATTTAGTGAAACAACAAATAACAAAACCCATCTGAGCTGTTTTAATGGGAAATTTTAACGCAATGCCTATTACAAGATTTGCCTTGACGAGTTCTCTGTTAAGCTTCCAGGGAATACCAACATTAAAGTGAAATACAACTATTATTCTCAACACAACTGTATAATAAATGGCACAACTTGCTTAAAGGGACAAGCTTGTGCTGGATTTGCCAACCTCGTACAGATGGTCTCTTGTTCCTGTTTTTCAGCCCTTCAAAGAATAGAGTACCTAAATTTGAATAGATTTTCTGACCACATTCCTGTATTTTTGATGTTGTGATATGTAGGTCTTAAATTCATTTCAAATTCATAATCTTCATAATGGTCATGAATTTGATTTGGTGAATCTTGGAGAAACCTAAGAATAGAGATGTCTTAATGTACAGTGACAGCTGAAATATAAACATAATCAAATGTTCTTAATTTAAATATCTTATCAGAATATTGAAATTGATCACCATCTTTCACTGTGACAGGTCGGGGTTTACTTTTATGACAACGGCCATGGAGTTTTGGAAGACAATGACATTTACAATCACATGTATTCTGGAGTTCAAATAAGGTTTGTATGAGGATAATTGTCTCACATTACTTTGGTCCACGCAGACATGAAATGTGTTCTGGAAGTGAGCTTGTGTCCTAATTGTGCCCACCCTCCCATCACTAGAACTGGCAGCAATCCCAAGATTCGGCGGAACAAAATATGGGGAGGTCAGAATGGTGGCATTTTGGTTTACAACTCAGGTGAGAAGTGGACTTAATCTTTTTAATTATTTATTTTTTAAATGGTATGATGACCTAAATTTCCTTGAAATTGAAACGGTTTGTTTTGCAGGCTTAGGCTTCATCGAGGACAATGAGATCTTTGACAATGCGATGGCAGGAGTGTGGATCAAGACGGACAGCAACCCCACCCTGCGAAGGAATAAGATCCATGATGGGCGAGACGGCGGAATCTGCATATTTAATGGAGGAAGAGGTAACTGTTAACATGAATCACTGTAGTTGGACTGTTGAATACAGTAAACCTTTTCCCATTGACTTATTTTTTTTTTTCCGCAGCAATTATTCATGGTTTTTCACTATTCATGGCAGGCATTGGTCTTTGTCCCCCGCACACACTGAGAGTTTATTGTACAGGTATATCAGGATGTATATAATGAATGCAATCCTAATGGCGTTCATTCAGGGGAGAGAACATTAGTATCAGTTGAGAGTTATGTAGTCACTGTATTGTGGCACAATGGAGGCCTCTCTTTAGGAAAGCAGAAAGTATACAGGCAGACGAACAACACACAATGGTGAAAAACGAAGTCGTTTTCGCCAGGCTGGTTAAATTGGCTTTCAAATCTTGTGAGGTGTTTCAGCTGCTTTCATTTATCTACAGGCTCCTACTTCACTGAAAACAATTTGGGAGACTGGAGTTATGAGACTAGCGTTTGTTGCAGATAATTTGTGCGTTTTAATCTGTTGCCGCCTGCCGATCTGTTCTACTCTCCCTTTTTTTTTTTTTTGGACACAAGTCTCCTGTGGTTAGAAATACATTTTTTTAAAAATATCGTTATTGTAATTTATTTTTTCGATTTGCAAATTGTGAAATAATATCTTTCTTTGGTATAAAAAAATATATATGGACATTGACATTGGTGTCTTTCTTCCTTCAGGTTTGCTTGAGGAAAATGACATCTTCAGAAATGCCCAAGCAGGCGTCCTCATCAGCACCAACAGTCACCCCGTCTTGAGGAAAAATAGAATATTTGACGGCTTTGCTGCAGGTCAGTTAATCGAAAATCCAGGATTGAGTGTATTTACATTGTGTTAAAAAAGGCAATATATATCTGATTCCTTTTTTTTTTCCATCAGGTATCGAGATCACCAATCATGCCACAGCGACTTTAGAAGGCAATCAGATCTTCAATAATCGCTTCGGAGGGCTTTTTCTTGCATCTGGTGTCAACGTTACGATGAAAGGTAATAGCTTTGACTGACAAACTTTCAGACCAACTGTTATCAACTGACAATTGGGATCTCTCTTGTCCTGCAGATAACAAAATAATGAACAATCAAGATGCCATTGAAAAAGCTGTGAGCAGAGGTCAGTGCCTGTACAAGATTTCAAGTTACACCAGCTATCCAATGCACGATTTTTACAGGTAATTTCATGTTAGAGAACCAGATAACAATGTCACCCGCTGTTTTTGTTTTGTTGACTTTTCACGGCTCCCATTTGGCTCGCCACAGGTGCCACACCTGTAACACAACAGACCGCAACGCCATCTGTGTGAACTGCATCAAGAAGTGCCACCAGGGACACGATGTGGAGTTCATCAGACACGATCGGTCAGTGTGCCCAACACATTTTTGACCCTGATTGACATTTAAACTAATTTCAATGAAAAATACTGATTTGCAATAAGAGTAAAATTGGCCACAACCCAACCTTAAGTCAAGGTGCCACTGTATTTATGAATCACTGGATAAGATTTCTCCTTAGTGTGGTCATCCAACACACTTATAAACTAAGCATTTTATTTTCTATGAGTAAATGGCTAAACAATGCTTCACTGTATTCACTCAGTGTGATTTTCATCCTTTTCCCATTTCGTCACTCGTAGGTTCTTCTGTGACTGTGGTGCAGGGACATTGTCAAATCCTTGCACATTAGCCGGAGAGCCGACACACGACACAGACACCCTCTACGACTCTGCGCCTCCTATAGAGTCCAATACGCTGCAGCACAACTGAGCCCCAGACCACGAGTCCAGTCGCGCCTCAGCAGTAATGGATGCTCAGGACCGCAGTGGAGGAAGAGGAAACCCAAATTTAAATAGACTCTCACAGAGCATTTACAATGAAAAAAAAAAAAAAAGACTTGGGCATAAAATATGCCTAGCTTTTCTGTTTCTTTATTTTATAATAAAAAAAAAAAGTGACATCAATTGAAAAAGATGCAGAGGGGGTTGTGGGCATGTCAGTTTGCCCAAATGAGTGACTATATGACAACTGGGGGAGTGGATCATCACATTGGAGGGAAAAAAAAAATGCAGTCATGTAGAAACCTGGCAAAGAGACGACACGTTTTGGTGGAGTAAAAGGCCCTAAAGGCCATAATGCTTCCATCGCTGGGTGACCGAGCTGCTCATACGATACGTATGAGAATATATGAACTAGCACTTCCGCCCCCCAACGTCCAACTCAACTGTTTGATTTTAATGCTTTTTGTGTAGTTTTGTATTTTCATGCAAAAATCTTACTGTACTTGAATGTCTTTATTTTATTAAATGTTTTTTTTTGTTAATATACCCCAGGATTGCTGTAATTATACTCATGTCGCAGTATCTAACTTCTTTCTGTGAAAGAGATATGAGAGAGAAACACTTAGCAGTTTCTCCTGCAACACTAGCGCATTTGCAACACACAAAGACTGAAATGTACTTTCACAAGACTTGTATTCCTTCACATCAATGTATGAAAAATGCATACATGTATGCATAAAACAAGATAAGATTGTTTGACACTATTGGCATTTACATGACCAAAAATACCAACTATTCCACCTTGTAGTTTAACTGCTTCTCTAAGGTTTCCACTTATTAGGGTCCCAGGTCTTGCGAAATCCTTTCTAGTTTTTTTTCCCCACATTTGTGAGTGTTGCAGGAAAACCCAATATGCTTTTTACTCCATTGAAGCTGAGACCAGTATCTTCATACAGCACTCTATAATTTCATTATCCCTCCCCCAATTCATGTGTACTGGTGATTGTGGGTTCTAATTCAGACTGAAATGTATGCATGTATCATAACATCTAGACTTAATATATTGTGAAGTATTCAATAACCGTTATGTAGGCACTAGCTTGAATTAAAAGGGTTTAATTTCCTAGGTGAACATTGTCTTTTTTTAAAAAAAATAAACTTTATTAGATCACTGTAGTAGTGTTTTTTCCAACAGAACAACACAAAGGATGCACTAACACTAGGCCCAAGTTGTTTGATCAGTGTGAATGCTGTCTTGAAATAATCCACAATGTGAAAAAATTGACATAACTGCATATGCAAATGTGGTCAAAGCATAACGGGAGGGCAGTGCACACACAGCGTGACAGAACTGGTCCAAAAAACAGGTTTCCAAATTATATGGTTTGGATCATCTGAACAAGTGCAGCAAAGTGGGTCTTGTCCTGTGTGGTGTCTTCAGCAAACTGGCAGAGCTTCCTGTTAAGAGTAGAGAAGACGTCACTAAGCTAAGGAATGACAACAAAACAATTTTGAAACAAATCATCACACAAAGAACATACTTGAAGAGTCTAAGGCTGATGGTGCTCTTCTCAAACTCTCTGGCCTTTCTGTGGCCTGACTGGATGACCGTTTCTGGTAGGCTGGCAAGTCGAGCAGCGTTGAAGCCGTAGCTCTTGGGACATGCCCCAGAAATGAACTTGTAGAGGAATGTGATGGTCTCTTGGCTGGGATCCTCACACTCGTTTTCCACCATGCACGCCTGAATGAAATGCATTGCAGAGCATGCACCTCAATGACGGTATATGCATATGACTGAAATGTACACTATCCCGCATGCTCCATTTGGGCAGCAACCAGGAAACAATTGCCTTCAAAACGCATGATGCAGTATTGAATTTGTTAAAAGGACAATTCTTTTACAACCGTCCTCAATTTGATGATTGTCCAGATTTATGGCATTTCAAGGTTACGAACGCTACCTGGCAAGACCATTTATTTTAGATTTATGGCCCAGAAGAGTTTTTCATAACATTTACAGTATTTGCGGCTTTTATTATTGTGTTAGCGTAGATTAGTGATAGACTAATACAAATTCAACCGAAGACCTGTATATTACAACTGAATAGCGCAAATGAAATGCTCACCATGTGGCCAAGGCGCACCGCTGGATTGTTTGCATAGTCCTCCACCAGGGAGTGGTAGTGTGTAGAGAAGAGTGTGCGACAGCAGATCTTTTCAGCAAGTTCCTTCACAACAGCGCAGGCGATGGCTGTGCCGTCATACGTGGCCGTGCCCCTTCCTGCCCACAGTTCACGACTGAATGCTTACACAAATGCAAGCAAACACTCAAGTATCACGACGAGTGAATGTGTACCTAATTCATCCAGAAGCACAAGTGAGTGTTTGGTGGCGTGGTGCAGAATACACGCAGTCTCGCTCAACTCAACAAAGAAGGTGCTCTCTCCTATCGTGGACAAGACGATTAATAGACAGACAGCCAAAGTGCAGAAATGTCTCCTGTTTTTGCTACTTTACCAGCCATGATGCGATCCGAAGCGCCGAGCCGAGTGAAGACTCGATCGACTGGTGTGAAGCGCAGACTCTCGGCGGGTACGAAGCAACCCAGCTGAGCGAGCACAATCACAAGTCCGCACTGCACCAAAGCACAGATACATACTTTAATCGGCTAACTGAAGTATATGAATAAACTCTCTCTCATATTTTTTCATGGTGCATTTACCTTTATGTTAGCGTAATCTTAACCGATAACACCAAAACATGTATTTAGAATAAATCAGATTTTTGTAATACTTATTTCTTGAGTTTGTAAAAAAAAAGAAAAAGTTGATGTGAAGAGGACATTAAAAAAAAAAAACATTAAATTGCAATCACAATATTTGACGTAATCGCAAATACATTTTTTAAAATCATTCAGCCCTAAATGACATTAAGGAATTATAATATACCCCATAAGTAGGAAGACTAAAATAATGCAAAATTGAGCTAATATTAGTCAACTGGGGAAAATGTCACATTTGATCAATTATTGCAAATTGAATGAGAGGTATGAATATGCCTAACAAAAATGAATAAATAAATAACTGCCCCATGCGTAAGCAGCATGTCAATATCAAACAATGTGGTGTCAAATTACTCCGAGCGCGTGTAGCCATGAGTGACCCACCTGTCTCATGAGAGTGGACTTTCCGCCCATATTGGGCCCTGTGACGAGGACACAGGAGGCATGACTTTTTTGCTCGTCGCCGTCCTCGCCGCCACCGGGGCAGCCGATGTAGATGTCATTAGGGATGAAGTCGTCGCCAAAAAAAGTCTTGGTAACACACGGGTGACGAGAACCGGCGAGCTCGAGGAAAGGTGCGACTTGCTCATCGCCATCTGGGAGAACAACCTGTGGTCTAGTCATCGGCCCATCGCCGCCCTGGCTGTAGCGTGATAAGGCCAACAGAACATCTGAAAACAAATTACTATAGGTTAGTTGAACTGCATTTTCATTTTTATCATCGTCGTCACACCTCATGTATGAACTTAATTCGTTTAACGAGGGCTGTTTTCCTAACAGAAATAAATCTGTACTAGCCCCATAACCAAGTTATGTTTACCTTGTTTTTAGAGTTAGTTAAAGAGAAAGTCAAAAGTCTTAACAATAATATGTTCTATGCGCCCCCATTAGTCTAAACACGGCATTCTGATTAATATTGCGTTTCTGGAATATGAATTAAGCCGAAGAATCCACCTGTTTTTATCCATCTCAGGGGGCGGCCATTTTATCTGTTGCTGTCGAGTGAAAATGACATCACAGTCGCTCAGGGCTCAGGTAACGACCAATCGCGGCTCACCTGTCTTCTGAGTTTGGTCATGTGGCGTTCGCAAGCTGAGCCGTGATTGGTCGTAAAGAGTACTTTTGACTTGACTTCTTTCAGCAAAATTTGTTACAAAATCCAATTAATTTGTGAATAGGGTTGTTCATAAACGGAGGTTTGACTATACATACAAAACAGAGGTGCGGTGTGTTGGAATGATGCTGTGGAAATGCACTAAACGTTTATACCAAGCACAGCCATGCACTCCACCGCAGTCTTCCAGCTGCTGTAGTTCTTGTCAAAGTTGTAGAAGAGCCTCCTCATGCAGTCTTTCAGGGCGGCATCTCTCTTCTCCTCAAATCCTTGTAACTCGTAAAACAGCCGCTCAGACTCCGTCGTCACGTAGCGCTTCCAGCCTTTCTTTGTCGACTTCACCTCGTACTCCTCTGGAATATTCCTCTCAGAGACGCTGTCGGGCACCTCCATCTGAAAGCGATTTCGCCCGGTGCCCCAGTACGCCATGTTCTTGCAGCCGATTCTCTTCTTCTGTCGGTCCAGATACTCCTGTAGCTTTCGAGTGCAACCCTGGATGCCTACCAGAGCCTGGTCAAATTCCGGGTCGAAGCCCTCCTTCGGCGTAATGACGCCGGTGGTACGAGCTTTCTGGTGGTCAAAGGCCGTCTCCCAGCGCTTGAGTTCAGCGGAGAGGTCAGGAAAGAGTCCGCCATTGTCACTTTGAAAACTGACCACTTGGCAGAGTAATTTGGACTGAAAGTCGCCAGTAACTGATTCGAAGACATTGACGATCTCCTGCATCGTTTGGAAACCTTCGAGAGCTGAAAGAAAGTCTGCTATTTTTCTCTTGCTGTAGGTGACCTCCTCGTAGAGTACCGCCCTGCTGTCCGGGTGGTCCTGACCCTTGAGTGGTGTGCCAATGCTGTGAATTTTACTCAGGAGGCGCTCCAAATCCGGGAGCTTCTTCAGCAGATCAGAAACTTCGGACACTTGCGCTTGAGCAGCCATGAGGTCCTCCAACGCGTCCAGTCTGTCCCTGATGGACGCTGGGTTACACAGAGGAGCGCAGAGCCACTGCTTGAGCAGCCGCTTTCCAAAGGGGCTGGAGCAGGTGTCGAGACGCTCCAGCAGCGTTCCTTCGGTGCCCCCGGAGCCATTCTGAAATATCTCAAGGTTTGCCAGAGTCACTCCATCCAAGACCATGCGCTGGCGAGTGCGAGCAAAGAAGCTTTCCCGTCCGGCAGCTTTCTCCATTTCAACATCGACGGGGGTGTATTCTTCGAAGTTAGCCATGGAGAGCAGCTCCTGATCTACGAGACACTTCTTCAAGTAGAAGACGCATCCACCCAATGACGACAGTGCCAGCTCGTAGCCCTCCTTGGGGGTAAGGCTGAGGGAATCACTCTCCGAGGTCATTTTTTTAAGAACGGCAGGTAGAAAACTTCTTCCTGTCTCCTGGTCCTTGCCCGCGCTCTCTCGAAAGTAGTCTTCCTCTGAAAGGTTTTTCAGAGTCTTCTGAGCATCCCAGAACTGAGTGTTTGCATTCAGCCCCTCCTGCAGCGCCGAGGAGAGAGAAGCCTTGAGTATTTTGCGCGTTTCGACCGAAGGGTTCCCCTTTTCGAAAAGCACTTCGGCAGGAGCATAGTGTGCTATCAGGGTGCGTAGACGCGAACAGTGCCGGTCGTCTGGAAACTGACCAACATGGAAGAAGCCAACAGAGGTATCTACAAAGCACACTCCGTAGGTGCGGCAACAGCCTCCCTTTCCTTCATCTTCGGGTTTCTCCTTTAAACTTAGCAGAAACTTGCTCTGACTCTCAGCGGGGGTACCGTCCAACACGCTGTAGGTTTGGGTGCCTCGCGTTATGATCCTGCACACTTCTCTTTTCACAACACGGTCAAACTTGGTGGGCTTGACCAGCGTCTTACATCGCGCTTCCATCATCTCTGGGGTTTCAGTCTGCTCCACACGTGCCACCTTGTAGCCCTTCTGGACCAGTACGTCTGAGAAGCGTGCAAACCCAATTTCTGGAAAGCCAGAGTGCGCCCAGGTGCCTTTCATAAAAGTCAATCCAAGCTCATTGACTCCGATCACAGCATCCATGTGGTAGAGTTCGTAGAACTTCCCCACCTTATAGAAAATAACAGTGTCCAACATCTGGGATTTGATAAGCCACCACTGACGCATACCAGGAGTGTTTCGGTTGGTGAAGTCTTCGGGCACATACAGGGTGGTCGGATCATATGCTTCATCCGTCACTTTCCGCCTTTGACCATCTTTCCTCTTATGATCCTGCAACCACTCCAACTTCTCGTGGTCCCAAACTGCGGCTTCTCCACCTGTGCCTGAGCCATTGGACTGGCTTTCAAAGCTGTCAGGGGCTGAAAATGCCGACAAACGAGACTTTGTGTCGACAGCTATAGATGCCGGAGGTCGTTTCGGTGCGCTGGAAGGGGTGCTGGTTATCTTTGGCTTTGCCGGCGCAGGCTTCTCCATGGGACGTTTCCGCTTTACTGGCTTAACTGGGCTTTCCGCTTCAGACTCTTGCGTGCTCTCTGCTTCTTCGAACTCACTGCTCACCGTTGCATCTTCCCCTTCATCCTCACTGCTGCTCGCGGCTTGCTCCGGTTTGAATTCATCATCCGATTCTTCACTATCTGAGGCCACGACTATGCGGCGGCGCTTGGCTTTATTTCCGTTGGATCGGGTTGAACGTGGACCAACCTTGGATGACTTTAATTCCTCATTTGTCTCTTGATTCTCATCGCTGACCTCATCATCAGTCAGTGTCGATTTATCAAGCTGATAACATTAATAAAAAAAACACACATTATTAAATTGAAAGGCATGGGATTGTTGCTGTTGGCCTATTTAAATCAAATTAGACAACTAATTATATTAAATTGTGTCACCTCCATTTCTTCTTCTTCCTCTTCTTCCTCATCCGATGGATCTGCGCAGAGAGGTATCTTTAATCGGTTTTCTGGGCTATCGAACAAGACTTTGTCCGCAAGCTCCATTGCACGGCGGATTTCAGGCTTCCCGCTGAAAAACAACCCTCCGGTTTTAGCATCACTACTGTCCGAGCCTGCAAAACAAATAAGACATCTCACATCAATGACAGTTGTCTAGTTAGGCTAGTGGACCATGATTTGAAAAAATAACCAACCTTGGTACCCTCTGATGTATTTGGTGCTGACCCATCCCCTTGTAGGCGGTTCATCAAAAAAATGGACATGTAAGCGCTGGGCCCGACCGCGGCCTCGTATCTGCTGTCCGCTCAGAGGCTGAGGCACCACCATGCATGGCCACCATGGGTGCCCCTCCAGCTTTGTCCATACAAGGGAGCCGGCACTGAATGAGCACGTGGAGCTCCTGAAAGAAAAAATGCAATCCAACAATAATCCCAAATCAGAAATGCGTGTTTTCCTGAACAATAAATCAATACCCATGACCTTGGGGGCATGCTTACAAAGCATACCTGCCAAGGCATGTCGTCAACCTGTTATTTGCCATCTCTCCTACAAAGTATGACATGTTGCGGTTGATGCTAATTTTGCTGTAAAACTATGAATTGGTAACAAACTTCAAGTCATTTAACACCTGAACTAAATAGTCTTTGAATTTGGTTCAACAATGTGCATTTGTTTCTAACCTGTTACCTGAATGCCAAGGAAGGATATTTTCCATCACTTACAACATTCATTTGCAATTGTAGCAATGTCTACATATAAAAGGGAGAATGCATACACTGTAAGGACAAAGTGTCGTGGGACAGAACCAACAAACAATGGCAAGATTTACTCACACGTCTTTTGCTGTTGACGCCTTGTCGCCGAACAGGTTGTTGAATCCTCCTTTCGCATTCTTAACGACACTTTTTGATTTTATTTTGGTGGCCTTGCTCGGGGGTAATTTAGCCTTTTCTTTTGGAGACGAGTTGGATTTGTCAACGGAGGACGGCAAGTCGGCCTCTGCCGGGTGAGAAGTGGGCTTCGGCTTGGACACCGGCGGTGGAGACTTGGAGAAGAAATTGAGAAGTGAGCTTTGCTTCGCCATGAAAAAACCTCGTCGGTGACAACCCAAGCTATCGCTAACTTCGGCTCCCTACGCCATAAACACGCAGCGTGAGCCGTCTGTGTTCGCGGGAAACACAAGCGCGTCAGGAGAAGGCGCGGCTTCAACCACTGTGATCCAATGACAAACGAGTATTGGAGAGCCGGGAGGTCACGTGGTCCAAACATCACTGTGACCTTCTATGACGTGCCTCAAACTCGGAACTAGGAAGAGCTCCTCGCTTCACACAGTGGTCACAAATGCGAATTGCAAGCATGGCGTCTGTCTGTGACGCTGGTAAAAGAAAGTACTGTATACAAAAACAAGTCAGCAAAACCTTCCACACAGAAATATCAAAACCGCGATATAAGCATTATATTAACCATAATGACATTTTAGTTGTCATTTGCACGAGGTTGGCAGGTTGGTCTCTTTTGTTTCTTCTATATAGCCGTAAAATATAATGTAATATATTCTAAATTCAAATAGAAGGTTCCTTCAAATAGTTAGAAAATACAAAAAGGAAATTTCAAATTGTAGCTCATCAGTGTGGACTTGGGCTTTGGAACAGTGGTTGTGACACTTACTTGGAGTCCCACAGTCCCAGTACATGCTGGAGAGGTGCTAGTTTGCTTCCTGGCTAATGTCGAGGTGCCTATGAGCAAGGCACTGTCCCCGTCCCCACAGCCCAAGAGGTGCACCCCTTCACTCTGACATCTGTTCTTGCATGCCTACTGCATATGTGTAAATTCATTGTGTGCGTGTTTTTGTGTGTGTGCAAAACAAATTTACAGCAGAGTGCCAATTGAATTTTCCATTGAGGGTTAAAATCAGTAAAATAATCAAATGTAATTTATTTAAAAATTTAATAATAATAAAAAATAAATAGATAAAACAAAACAAAAATAAAGACCTTTAGGCCCACAGTACGGTACTGTCTTAACTATGCTATTATTCGACTTCCAGAAGAGGGCAGCATAATATAAATACAGAGTACTAAAAGACAAGCTGCAATTTGAAAAAAGTTCCAACAAGAGCAGGTCTGTCTCGCATTTTCCTTTACATATTAGTTTAACCACAACTTTATGATTTTAAACAGGTCAACCAATTAATACCTTGGACACTCCTAATTTGAGCATCGAGCCATCGGTGTCCAGATTGCTTTAAGGACCAGTCTGTTATCCACATACGTCATGTAATGGTACAGAGATGCAGCTTGTGGTGCAACCTGGGCACATCTTCTGTGACGTTACCAGGGTCACGGGTTGTTTTGGATCTTACATCAGACACTCTCACATGGGTGACACAGCCCGGGATTATCAGGCCCCGAACTGTCTGAAGAGTCTAGAACCTGTTGTACTTTGTAGATACTGGCCTGAGAAGCCCCCACAACCCACTTCAATTACCTTTCAATTGGTTTTCCACCCCTTCCTCTGACACTCAGCCACCAGGTCAGCATACTTGGTCTTCTTCTGTTCCTAATATACCTTCATCCGAGTTTCCCAGGGGGACAGTTGGCTCCCATAACACCACCTGCTTGCTTTCCCTTGGACCCCATGAATTGAATATGATATTGTTCTCACTTTGTTTGCAAAATTAGTGACATAATTTTGAAAAGTCAAAATACTAAAATGTCCACCCACATCTGAATTTTTGGCATATGGCGTGTGTGGGTGATGGAAAGCATATAATTAAGAAAGGATTATGGAACCTTACGTGGAAGTTGTTTCTTGAAGCTGTGCCTTACTATCTCATTGCTTTCATAGTAGGTGTAAACATTAATTGACTGCCATATGTTACGCACAACAAAGACTCCTAATTAATTTTATGCAATTATGCAGACTGAAGAACACAGATAATACAGCTGTACATATACAGTATATAAAAAAACAACATTTAGTATATCTCGCTGTCAAGTCACTGTATTTGACTGCCAACGCAATATAACGTGCTTTCTGAGTTGTTTATGGGGCACTCATGGATTTCTCCTGTGTCTGTGTTTTGTTTTGGTGGACAGTGTGATAAGATTCCTGAAAAATTACATTCAGTAAAATAATAGTATAGTAGTCTCTAATCTTGAATAGAATGCTATGTGGGATTATCTCAGCCCCAGAGCACAGAGTTTAATGACTGCAACATTAGTCTAAAAGGGCAACATTTACTCAATGTATGTATGAGTAATCCTGTGGTTCTTCTGTATTAATATAGTCCACCCAAAATTGCTTGCACAAACCTGCAAATCAATACAGTACATTGAAGCGCTATTTCTTCTTGCCCAATTCATTGCAGTCTCAGGCAAAAACAACTGTGGGGCCCAGTGCACTCGAGCTGCGTTAAGAATTTATAATCAGAGCACACATACATTGTTTCCTGAGATACACCACCGTGTCAAAGGTTTTAATTGAAGTGCATACGCATCACAAGGAAAAGCCTCGGCTGATCTTAACTGTGTCCAATCAATTTGCACCAAGATATATTTTTATGCAAAAACTCGTACATCACAAATTAGAATTACAGAAGCTAATTTAAATTCCTCGCCCCTCTCATTGACATAATGCGCAGTGTAGTGTAAACACTGGCTCACTTGTGACTTATTGCCGCTTCTGAACAATTTTCTGGAAGGTGCACTGTTCACCCTTACCTGTAATGTTAATGAGAACAACATCGTATTGAAGAGCACCGCATTTGCATTATGCAGCAAAATTCAGTGTAGTGGAGCATCAAAAAATAATATACATAAACAGACTTTCTTATTGAAGATGCTGTAACGATCTTGGGGGCGGGAAACGGGGATAGCTCCTCTTGCGCTGTTTTCTCTAAAGGCGTGGATCAGTGTCTCTGCGGAGCAAAAGCAGTGAAGCTGATGAGGGAGCACAGGACTGCGTGTAATGAATGTAGTATTTGTGCCAAGCATTCAACCCAAATCCTTAACCCATTGACAACTGCGTCAGGCTGTGAGCACAGGGCCCACTTGTGGAAGTTGTTGTTGAGTCTCTTTCTCATAATTTGGACGGAAGCATGCACCTTTCCTGCTGGGGGTCAGCTTGTAAGGCTCTGGCACTGCTCCACATGTTCCTCCCAGGACAGAGGAGCGGATAGCAGACCCTTCCAGCTCTCCTGGTGCACTGGCCTTTCTTCTGGTATCTCACCCACGCTCTTGACAATGTGCTGGCAGACACAGCAAAGAGGAGGTGAACTAACATACTTCCACTAATAGTGAGGAACGATGGGGAAAGGAAAATGGTCTGTGATGAAACCAATCGTGAAGCAAGATACACACATGCCATTTATTATATCATAAACATAAAATTATTAAAATGGGAGAGACCACACACGATGAACAAAAAGTGTGTGGTGCACTGCACTCGAGATGATCAACACATCATTCCCCACCAAAAAATGATATCTCCATCGATAACTGGCAAATTAAAATAAAAGAAAGGAAATTTAAGGGCAGACTTTCACCTTTATGGCTGGCACCGGTGCTTCTACCTTGAGCTCGCTAGCTAGCTATTTCTGTCCTTTTTTTATGAGACTTTCTGAGTGCTGAAAAAAAACAAAAGAACAACATGTATTTCCTGTAGTGTGAGAAAAAAAACAGTGACCCATCCACATGTCCGTACCAAAATGGTTATAAATCAAAAATAGTGCGAAAATGGAGGGAATTCTTCTTTGAAAAATTTGTGTGGAATCCGATTTGTTCATAAAACAGGTCATTCGTAACTCTAGGTTAAGGTGGCCCTTATTATGTTTTCAGTTAGAAACTAAGTCTTCATCAAGGACGAATAAAGAGTCTGACATCAAGACATTCTTGTACCCAGTCATTTTCCAATTTTCCAACTGAACTTGATATAAACACATGTAACAAAGGTTCCGTCAGATCAACCCAGTGCCAAAGTGGGAAACGTTACTAATAGTGGAGCTATGGTATATTCCGCAAATAAGACACGAGCAGAAAAACTGCTCCTTTGAGTGGAGACAAATCAAGATTAAGGGGGGTATTGCAATAAGCAATGCTATATACTTCTATCTTGTTCTCCATAGTGCTGAATAGGCAATTCGACCCATTTGAAAATGTATTTTGCTGCAGAGTGCTACGGAAAAAAAAAAACTTTGCCACCCCCAGATACAAAGAAGGAAAATGTGACCATATTGCACCAATGTATTGAATATTTTCCACAGCAATCTACCAGAGGCATGCTTTTAATGCACACGTTGTGAAGGTTTTAGTGTTTGTTTGGCAGAGATAATGACGAGCCAATTGACATTTGGTCTATTTCTCCATTTCAAGTGAGTGAGGGAGGTGTCCAAACCTGAAAGCTTTTCCTCTGCAGCATGATCGGTATTCATTTGATTTTATCTGATGCAAACTGCTCTGAGGTTTTATTGCATTTGAATCTGGCTGTCACTGAAGAATTTATGCAATAATAAACACCTCTGTAGGCCTATCAGAGGAAGAGATCATAATGTACTTTGTTTGCTGAATTGGTGGATTTCCCTTATCTTTTAACCCCTCTCTCCTACCTATCTATCCCAATGGTAATTGAAAGAGCAGATGTCATAATAATTGGCTCATTACTCTCTTGCTGCTCAGTCCGTTTACATGTAAATGTCCTGTTTCCACATGACTTCACGTTTTCACATTAACTTACATACTGTATGCACTCTCCCCGGGTACCATCAACGCTACTGTAGAACTGCCCAAGTTGTCTGTATCACTGGTTGATTTTGAATTTACTCAAATTTTAAACATATTTTAAAAAAATGTTTCCATAGACATCAATTGTGGAAGAAATAGTCTGTTCCGCCAGCGAACTGTCGTCATCCTAAAACCTTCATTAGCTGTTGTAACATTTTAACATTAACTGTCAGACAAGTGCAAATGTCAAAACCCCAATACCAATGTATTTGGTGCGTTGTGTAAAACATAAAAACAGAATACAATAATTCATCATTCAATCATTGTGATTTTGATGTCTGCAGCACATTCCCAAAAAAGCTTGGACAGGGATACAATTACCACTGTGTTCCATCACCTTTCCCTTTCACAGCACTCAATAAGTGTTTGGGAACTGAGGGTGTTAATAGTTGAAGCTTTAGTAGGTGGAATTATTTTCCATTTTTGCTTGATGTAGAACTCCAGCTGTTCAACAGTCCTGGGTCTTCATTCTACGCCACACATTTTCAATGTGAAACAGGTCTGGACTGCTGGCAGGCCACTCACACTATTTTACTTTGTACTACGAAGCCATGCTGTTGTAACACATGCAGAATGTGGCTTAGCATTTTCTTGTTGAAATAGGCAGCTGTCTGTGAAAAACATTAGATGATAGCATACATTGCACCAAAACTTGCATGTACTTTTAAGCATTAATGGTAGCTTCACAGATGTGCAAGTTACCCATGCCATGAGCACTAACATGCTGGCTTTTGAACTTTGCACTGATAACAATACAGTTGGTCCATGTCCTCTTTGATCTGGAGGACACAACACCCAGGATTTCCGAAAACAATTTGCAATGGACTCGTCAGACCTCAGCACACTTTTCCACTTTGCATCAGTCCATCTCAGATGAGCTTGAGCCCGAAGGAGCTTCTGGGTAATGTTAACATACGGCTTTCGCTTTGCAAACTGTGTTAACGACAATGGTTGTTTGAAGTGTTCTTGAACCCACATGGCAATATCCTTTACAGCAGGAGCCATCAACGTGGTGCCTAATAGCTCACCAGTGAAGGAGCATTGTGTTTCCCTCAGAATTTTGTAGAAGTAATAATTTGAGACTGTGACTACTGGCAAAGATTAATAGAAATAACGTGTTGCATATTAATATGTATCTGTTTCCCAATTATTGTAAGAAATCATTAACATGATAAGTGACAAGCCACTTGTATTTTTTTTTTTTATAGTGGCATGCGGCTGTTGGCTACTGTAAAGAGATTATTCTTCATTTCACAGGAGACTGAAGATCACCGCAGCAGAGTGGACCATTGTGTATTATATTGAAGTAAAGCACAGCAACAAGGTAAGCAAACAACACGAACGCAGGTTGCTTTGTGAAAACATATTTTTTGTCAACTATTATGTGAAGTCTCGTGAGATACATAATGCTAAGATGTCGCTCATGGGGCCAGCTCAACCAGCTCTTTAAATATGACTGTCGCGGCATAGTTTCCTCCTCACTTTTAGATCAATTCCATACCTTTAGTGAGTTCAACCTCAGAAGTTTTGTTCTACTTTAAAAGATCTTCTGAAATCTTCATGATGAATGGTAGAAAACTGAAAAACATTTAGTAGGCCTACGAGATTGGAGAAGGGTGTATTGGTTTAATGTGATTAAACCTTTTTATTAGTTATATTATTAATGACATATTATATAATGGATGTATTCATTATACATTTATGTTGAACATTAAGACAAAAAACGTGATAAAAATGCCAGCTTTTATACAGCCTCTATAAGAGGCTATACTGACATAATTCCTCTTATGTTAATATGGCTCTGAAAATCCATCAGAAGGCAAAATAAACTGCCTCGTCCACTTTCTCACCTCCATCCCATGCCATTTGTTCAAGACAATCATTGTAAAAGGTGAAGAAATGCTGGTTTTAACAGTAGTATGAAAGGGTCGACACTGACACCAACCTGCCTCTGCTAGGATTTCTAAAGGAGGATAATTGACAAGTCTACTTTGTCTGATATTCTCAGTTAGTGTAAATCAAATACAAGAGTGTAAAATTAATGTGTAAAAGGAGCTACATTGCTCTGATATTACTCCATGTCAACTTTGTTCTACCATTTCAAAAAAAAAGCAGGCAGTGCAAAAGGAGTTTTTATAATGACTCTTCCAGAGACCCCCAAGCCAATTTAAGTGATGTCATGCTTGAACTGATCTGTTCAGCTTGACAAGTTTTTATTAAGAGGAGATGATTCTTAACAGCTTGGCATCCTAATCACTTGCGACAATCTTAAAATGAAGATGTATTACAGACTACCATGAGCGTGTGGTACATTTGAGTATAAAATGGCTAACAAACTCCTCTGTAACTAGAAAGCAATGCGAGCAGTGGAGCAAAATCAGCAGTGGCAATGCAGCAACGCAGTGAGAAGTGAAATGGCGAAATAATATTGCTCTTACATGAGCCGGAGCCCAAAAGTAACACTTGTGCCTGCTTTGGGAGAAGATAATCACAAATGGAAAAGAAAGATGAGATTTTAAGTAGGTATTTTTCTTCTTAGTTCATCCCTTTAATTAAGAATAAGTTTTGGTAGTGAATAATTTTTTTTTTATTAATAATCAGGTTCTGGAAAATATATTACTGGAAAACATCAGGGAGCATCAATTTGCTTATTCTTTGAAAATATCCACTTAGATGACCAGGGTGACATTATGGGACATTTCATCTGCAGACATCTTTTAACGCTCCAGCATTATGATAATGTATGCTTATTGCTGGGTCACATTATTTGCTGAGATTAGACTGATTTTCTTAATGAATGCAACTGCAGAGCCCTTCTTTATGACTAAAATTCTAACTGGCCCATTACTGAGGAGTCCATCCAAAGCTTTTCTCCTTCTGCATATTTTTTATTCTAGATGCAAATTAAAAAAATGACAACAAAACATAGAGCAAGTATCTGTTGTACAGCTCTACAGCAATTTTAGGCGCATTGCACCACAGTGTGATACAGTTAAACCATACATTATACCCTGGCTAAATATTGAGTAAAATTGGCTTTAATTTTGTTGAATGGGTATCTTTTAACTGGAAATGATACAAAGAAGTGGCAAAATATTTTTGTTATGGATATTAATTTGAAATACACCACTGTAATTTTTTACATTTTTGCAAAATTTTCATGTCCCTGATCTTATTGAATAATTTTCAGGAAACAAAATCTTGATGATCATGGACATTTCTAATATTATTTAGAGCAGTGGTTGCCAACTATCAGGCCGGTCTGCAGGACATTTGGTTTCAAGCTTCACAAGCTAATAACTAAGTAAGCATGCAAGCTAGCAAAGATGAGTAACACAAAAGAAAAGAAAAGAAAACAGAACAAAAAAGGACCTTTTGAGAGCTTCTTTGAAAAGATAAAGAGACCAAATGATGAGGGAAAAAACAAGGTACGTTAAATAAAGCCTTCAAAACTGCTTCGTCACATGGAGACCATTGAAAGACAAGCCTGGATTAAAATCAAAGGTATTATATGCATTTCTTCATGAAATGTTAAATAAATGAGCCAAACATGATTCAATAATTCAAAGACCAAGGTCTCCTTAATTTGATGAAAAGGGATGCCAGTAACATTTTATTCATCAATAAATTTTATGCCGCAATAAATCATTTTTGAGAATTATTCAGTAAACGTGCCTGGCATAATAACATCATTAAAATATGATGCAAACAGAGTTGAGAGAAAAACAAACACTACAGATAGTAAAGCTTCAGCTAAAGTCCGTTGTTCAGTGTAATTAAGCCAAAACATGCTGAATGCTCACTTTGTGACTTACAAGACATTCTGTTCACATAAATTGATAATTCAACTATGGGCTTATTGGCCATTGATTTGTACTTTTTAGAGTTTATTTTTATTTTTTGGGGGGGCACCCCATAAATTATTTTATGGACAGGTATATGTTCCTCAAGATCCCCAATTAAGTGCAAAATCAAAGAAACCTCACTGGGTAGCAGTGCTTAATGTAACCCAATAGCATAGGTCTTACTTTTAATTACACAAATATAAAATTACAATCATTGGTATAAATGTTCAACTTGCAAACATAATTCATTTGTATACATGAACTGGATGTCACGCCACATTGCAAGTGAAATGAGATGAGGTGTAAATTTCATGTCAGTAGAACCAAAAGGGGTCAATAAATTGATGGATCACACACATTTAACTGGAAGAGTCTCTACTGGATGGTTTCATTGGCTCAGTACCATCAGTTGAAACAAAGAACTACTTGCTTGGTCTTTATGTGTATGGAAATCAAGTTCCAGGTCAAAAGCTAATGCGGATCATAGTCATACATCAGAGGCAACCAAGCTAGGACATAATACATCATTCTGTTACTGAGAAATTTTCCTGCCTGCTGCTTTCAAAGTGCTTCAATGAATCCTGAAACAAGTACATGCAAGAGTCTTTGCACAAGGTCATGCATTATACTGCGATCACCAAGAAATGACATTTTTATTCAGTTAATCAACATGTAAAGCACGTTCAAGAACTGCAGATTCTAGTCCTTTCTGGTTTGGGATTGGCTTTATTTCTAATATGTTTCCTCCTGAGATTATAGCTGCGTCGTATATCTTGAGTAGAAGTGAAACTAGGGAGTTGATTTTAATAATTTATGGCAAGAAGACGCCAAAGAATCAAACAGTGCAGCAATGCAAGATTGCAGTGTTGACTGTTTATTCTGTACAGTGGAACTCGTCGTTGCGTCATTTAAAGTGAATTTGGGGCAAGAACATGAGGGGAAATTATTTGCAGATAGTAAAACAAAAGTCACATTTTAGCAGCATCTCGCAAATTAGCTTCATGAGCAATGGGAATGAAAATGAATAGATCTGTCTCCACACACAGTCAGAGAGCAATGGGGCCTTTAAATCCAAAGGAGATATTTTGCAAAATGATGTATAATGCAAGGTGTGGGTAAGCTGAATGCCTCTTTTTTAAATGCCTGGACTAAGTAAGGCAGTTGATTTCAATACATGCATGCATCCTTATATAATCTGAAAAGTCACTATCACTATTATTGTACTGCATGTCTTAAAAAGCTTCATGTTTTATTGAATCAAATGACCTGTGTGAGTCTTAGGTTGGGTGAAGGCATTCCATTGTTTAACAGCACTGCACTTATTCTCCCTGCCAGCCACATTGACACTCATGCGTTTTGCTGAAGGTTAATGATAGACTGACTCACAAAGCTCCGCGGATAGCTTGTCATCCTAAAACCTATGGCCCTGTAGACTTGAGCCTCATTGCGGAGTGACAAGGTTGCATTATAGAATATAATACTGACTTGTTCAGGGGTATGAAGGAGAACATGTTTGCTATACTACACCAATATTCTTGCATAAATGCCTCCAGGACATGACATTTTTCCATGTGCAAGGTCACAGCTGTCAGAGGTGTGTCAACACAAATACGACCCCAACATGCCCAACAGCACATATTATCAAAACATACACCGCATGCTACAGCTTATGAGGAATGTTTGAAAACCCTAGCATTTGGTAGAATGTGTTTATTTGCTTTCTTTGGGGGTGGTGGTCGCATCTAAACCTGTGTCTGTACATATTTATCTTACATCCTGCTTCAGTTTGGGTCACAAAATTCTAAAAAACACAATTCAATTAGCATTATTTCTGTTTGCCATGTAAAAGAGAAAAGCTTTTCGGGCTACAGATTGAGAGCTTAATTGTGTTAACCTTTATGAACCATTGTATCTATCACTTATATATTCACAAAACTGCATCTTGTCTGCGTGCTGACTGAGCATGTAAAGACCATGTCACGGCAAGCATTTTTCTATTAGTTAAATGTGACACATATAAAAATACTGTATATCTGAAGAGCCCTTCTCTTTAATACTGAACTTTACATATTGTATGGCTTTATCGTGACAGCATGAAGGAACACACAAGACAAGCCTGAAGTTTTTACCACCTGAGTCATTTGCTGTATTCTCAAATTCTTATGTTTAATAATGAGCAATAAAGCAAAATTATATGCACAGTGGAGCCTCTCAAATACCCACAGAATGGAACCAGTGAGAGGAAAAGTGTCATGAACCAGACATGAAATTTATTAGAAAACGGCAGCCTACACTCATATCTGGCCTGGCGACTAAGCCATAATAGGTTGACATAAAAAATAAAAGAGGAGGATCATTATGTAAGGGATCCTTGTTTAGGATTTATGTGAAGATAATAATAACAATAATAATAATAATAATTTATTAAATAACTTTCTGATGGCAACGGTTTGAACTTTGATCACATTTATTCAATTTCTAATATTTCCTATGGGATATGTATTCTAACTTCGACCTGAGAGGTTCAATGTTACTGTCAAACCTTAAAT
This sequence comes from Filicampus tigris, assembly GCF_054856515.1. Lineage (NCBI taxonomy): Eukaryota > Metazoa > Chordata > Actinopteri > Syngnathiformes > Syngnathidae > Filicampus > Filicampus tigris. The sequence goes on along the minus strand of NC_141227.1, from coordinate 11,996,411 downwards.
TTGAACGCAATGTGTGTATGCTGTAATATCAAACTGAGTTTCATTCACATCTGATTTAGACTTTACATTGGACATACATTTAAATATAACATGAAAAAGAAAAACAATTTTAAATATTCATATGCTTATATTTATGTTACTCTAACCAGGTTGTGAAATGTGCTTGTTTTCGAACAACAGTAGATCTACTTGATGCTCTAGTGTTCACAGTGAGGCAGATGAGCATGAGGGGAGAGGTGAGCCAAGGAAGCAGGTAGTTACGGTGCTATGTGTGTGAATGAATGTCGTGATCCAATGTGGCCTGGGATTTTACGGGGCCCAAATGTACCAGGCAAAAAAAACGGTGGCTGTTGATTTACAGTGGGCATGAATCTGGATCAGGAATCTTTTACTGCTCTATCGCCCCTGCTGCCACCGCCCCCCACCCCTTCTCTGTAAACCTCCTCTGTGTCTGTATGCCGACATCAAACATAATCGCGCAGCTTTAAATCACAGATGCCTTGGAAAAGACACTCTCCGGCAATAAGGACATTGATTGTGAAGTCTGACAAGGTGGCACAATATACTCTCCAAACATCCTGAGCCATTAATCCTTGCAAGCACATTGACACTGAAATCAGCAGGAAAATCAAGCTCTGCAGGCTTTTGGGTCATGAGAGAGAGAAAGAGAGAAGGAAAGAGAGAGAGAGAGAGAGAGAGAGAGAGAGAGAGAGCCAGAGACATGAATCTGCAATGATACCTCCCCTGACGAAAGCAGCAAATACCCAGAAAAAGAGAAATCAATGCGACTGAGAGAATCCGTCAGGGTTTTGTTTCCCACTTTAGACTAGCCCAGCTTCTTTCAATCTGCATCATTCAGCATGTAATGTGCCTGCAGTCTAAACCCACTTACCTCCTCATCATCCCCTTCAGACAAAACAAAAACTTACATCTCATTTATTCTTTTTTACAAGTACATTTCCTGGGTTCAAAGAGTGATTAATACATTGCAAGTGTTGAACGTTTGTTTTCCTTTCCAAACACAGCTGTGAGAGGAGAGAGGGAACATTGGAAGGTACCTCTCTTCGCCTTCAAGTCAAAGTCTTTGGCCGCAGAAGTGTGTTTAGAGCTGATAAGAAGGCCGATGGCTCTCTCGAGAAATGGACTTTCGTTCTTTAACCGCGGTCTTTTCTCGATTGCGAGCAAGAGAAAAAAGCAAGATGTCTCTTTGTTGCCTGTTGGTGTAACACACTGCAAGCCCCTCCCACTGCAGCCTCAACAAATCTGCTACATCATGCGTATGAATTCCTTTCCTGCCACTTATATGCCGAGATAACATGTAAAATCAAGAAAAGGTATAGACGTGGTGCAAAAATAATGCATGAGATGTATAATGCATAGATTGGTATGTGCTGTATCATCCAGTTATTATACTGTGTCTTAAATGTTAATATCACCACTGATTATGGACATTCATATATATACAAACAAATAACAGATATGCTTGCTCCATATGCTTCCCTTGGCTCTATTACATGTCAGTCTCATAGACAGAGCGTGCCGACGCCATTTTGGACATTTGGCGGTTGTCACTTGTCCGGAGTAATTTACCCTGCTGCTTGATGTTTCTTCATGCCATCGACATTTAATAGTCAAGGTTGCCTGTCGTCACACACGGAAATTCGAACCACATTAATCCGTACAGTCTTGTGTATTGGGGTTAACATGTTGACTTCAAAACAGGGTTTCTTCAACCACATGTGCTTCCACAGTGTCTTGGTAATCCTCTACCTGGAGTTACTGGTCTCTGCCAGTCTGTTGTTCATGATGCCCAGGGCACCCACTCCCCCAGAGAAACCGTTGTGGCGTGAGCTGCCACAAACCGTCCTGGGATACCCATTGGCCGACTCAGAAAGCTGCTTCTGCATGATGGCCAGCGACACCTTGTTGGAAGCAGCCAAGTCTTTCATAGAGATCATCTCCCCGGACATTCTGCGGCCCTCAGTGTCACTGTCACACGGGCCATCCATGTATGGCGGATGGCGACCCTTGGAACCCGGCCGGATGGCGTTACGTCTACCCAGGAAGGTGCTGGCCTTATTGCAACGCTGGCAAAACAAGCAGCTCATCTTCTCCAGCATCCAGTTGAGCACCTGCTTGATAACGATGGAGATGACGTTGAAGAGTGAGTAGATGCAGCACACTCCTGTTAACATGAAAAGGAAGTTGGCCACCCGGTAGAGGCCTTGGTATTCGTAAGCTGCAGTTTGACTGCTAACAAAGTCCCCAAAGCCGATGGTACTGAAGGTCACGAAGCAAAAGTACAGTGAATCTAAGTAGGTCCAACCTTCCACGGGGGTATACATGGCTGAAGCACAGCAGGAGATGGTGATAGCTGATAGGCCTAGAATCAGCATCACATGGTAAACGGACGGTTTCCACCCGGGGAGACAGAAAGCCGAGAAGTCCCGGTGAACCCCCGGTGGGAGGAGGCCGCTGTTTCTGATCCGTCTCTCCCTCACGGCCTTCATGACAACTGCGAGGAGTGTGATTATGCGCTCCAGGAAGAGATTAAAGAAGAGGATGGTGGCAGCGCAGCCCAGGAGCCCATAGAAGATCAAGAACACTTTGCCTGCAACTGTCACAGGTGTTGTCATCCCAAAACCTGTAGAGACAGAGGAAAATTTCCACATTAGGAGTGTAATTCTTTTTGTTGTTCAACTCTTGGGATGTGTTTAGTAGAGTCCTGCCACAGGTCAGACTGAGACTTTTAAGAGGCTTAGAAATACAGTATGTATGTTTTTGAGAAAAATATATGACAAGGACTGCAAAGTGTAAATATGTGTTTGGTATTGCAACACAATAGACCAGCGGTCTTCAATCCTGTTCCCGAGGTCCGCTGTCCTGCCTGTTTTCCATCTCTCCCTGCTGCAACACACCTAATTCAAATGATCAGATAATCAGCAAGGCCTGCAGAATGATGGGTAATGATCCTGATCATTTGAATCAGGTGTGTTGCAGAAGGGAAATATGGAGAACAGGCAGGACAGCGGACCTCAAGGAACAGGATTGAAAACTCCTGCAATAGACCCAGGTTGAGATTCCCACTTAATTATTCCTCAGAAGTTTAGGACGGGCCTATTAATTGTAAAGCCCTCCGTTGTGTCGCCTTCGGGAGAGGGGATTCCTGTGTAAATTGAACCAGGAAATGGGTGAGACATCGGATTGGATTGTAATGAGGCATGGGACATGGCCTGTTTGCACAAGGGGAAGTTAGCATGATGGAGTATGCTGTCACAAAGGTTGTTGTACTCTACCTGACCTGGCTATCATGCCAAAGTGTTTGGATTGTTGGTATTGTGGTCAGTGCACAGTTTTTTTTAAAGACAATACATTTATGTTCAAATCTGGATTATTTCATGGTTCATTTGGCACGTATATATGCTGTTTACATTCAGCATGCCGATTTATTCTGCATTTAGTTTCAGACTTCTTGCTAGTCCTGTCGTTGAAGTTTCACCTGGTCTTTTCAGTTCTTCTTCAGTATCTGATAAAGGACTCGGTAGGTAATGCTGAGGCTGCTGAATCTGTGCTTTTACTGTTGGTGGGAAGGCAAAATTCAAGGACAAAGGGTCAAAATGGGGATACAATGATGCCTGTTAAATGTCTTAGCTAAGCTTATTTTCCCCCAGTTTTAAAGTATGGCTCCCTACTATCATCTGATTTCCTAGTCAATTACTTTAAGTGTTCAAGCGGAGGCAGAGAGGCGTGCTTGTCATTCTCAAGTGTCACAGGTCCAGCACTCAGGTAACCTCTATGTGACAGATGTTTGAGTGCAGAAATGTTCCTTGCAGTCTAAAATTCCAGTACATTGTTATTTTGTGTATGTGTTAAGTGGTGTGCATATATATTTATTTTTCATGTGTTACTGCGCTTTTTGTAATTAGTGGTGTACTCGAAACATATGTAGTAGTAATGACCTGTGAGAAGCAGCATTGTGCTGTAGGGTATCTAGAGTGCAAATAAGAAGAAAGAATGGCGCCAGAAGAAATAGGACAAGCTAAGCTAACTCCTTGCTTATCTGGTGTAACTACGTTATGGCCGCAAACTCTTCTGTTTATTTTGGCAAATAACTTGTGAGCTATGTTACACAGACACTCCACGCAATCAAACACTGTATTTGTGTCTGGCATAATCACGATTCAGGACGCTTCCTAATTGGCTACTGCTGTAGATCATGTCACAATCACGGAGCCCGGTTCTCGACCGAAATAGGTATAATACATATATAATACACAATAATACATTACGACTGGAAATATTGACGTGGTTTAACATTTACAGTCAGCCCCAACTGGTTTACAGGCAGATCGGAGAACAAAGATTACTCTTTACACACCCCACACCAAAGGATAATCACCCAGGATAATATTTCATCCGGCAATCTAGCTTTTGCTGGGGAAAATGCTCAAATTTGGGCTGATTTTTGGTCTGCATGTACTGCACTTGAGGTGCAAAAAATCCTCCACAACTGTGAAAGGTATTAACTTTGAGGATGAATACAAAAATAACACCTCATAAAATGGTATTGGAAATTACATCTTTGAATCGTTGATAAAAACAAACATCTGCATTTTATACTTTTCGCAATGATCAATATCAGTCGGAATATACACACTCACACACATATTTAACCTTATCCGTTGAACAGCCACAGAACATTTGTCAACAAATGGACTTGTACTGTGAAATCAACATTTCCTTGATCTTTGTCACTTCCGGGCCAAGGTCAAGTGATTTTTCCATTTTAGTGATGCTTCATTTGAGACTTCTCTAGCGAAGCACTTTTTTCCTTTTGCATTTGAGCACCTTTATAACCACCCTTGGCCAGTCATAAATGACATCAATATCGAGACAGCACTTCCTTTATGGTACCCAAAATGGCTTCATCGACCTTATCTTGCTCACTGACAAGCACTCTCGTGAGGGCTGTTGACATCCTGGGCCATTTACTGTAGATCAGGACTGATTGACACATATGAGATGGTTTCAAAAATACAACGGAGATTAAAACCCCACACAGAATACATGGGTTAAGTAAAAGTTTTACACAAAAGTAACAGCCATGTACCCGTCAGCATTATGTTAGCGGTAAAGTCCACTAACAGTCAACGAGGGAAGATGATAGTTAACTCTTCTCCAAATTAACCTCTGAGACGAAAACCTTTGAGTTTCATATTTATAATTAATTAGCAGCCCAATTCTCTTGCAGCCCAAGTGAAAACCTAAGGTCTTCTTCTAAGCGAGCAGAGAGCCTCTTGCGCACAGTCTCTCATTACCAAGCAAATGACCTAAGAGAGGCAAAAGCACCAGGCATCGATTGAGCGTAGCATTACAGAGCTATTACTCTAGAGCAGAGTGTCAAAATGGATTAGTCACAACAGAACAAGAGCAGAACGCAAAGGACAGGCATGCTACAACTACACCTGGATGCTTCAGGATGACTTTATTCACAAAGATTCCTGATTAGATGTGGAAGCCAACAGCAGAGACTAATGATGCTGCCGACCTCAGTGATAACATACTCTCTGCGCCAGCCACGACGAACCATTTAACTCAGCAGAACCCTATAAGAAAAACATGTGTGTGCTAATTCCACCAGAGCCCATAGAAGCATATTTATTCATCACCATTAACTATGCTCATCTCCACAGGAGAATGATGTTAATAGCTAATGATTCTTGCAAATGTAATTACACACCAGAGATTCGAGTAGGAACAGAGATTGCACCATTTGTATCAATAATTTACCACTTGACAGATTTAAGAGCAAAAGAAGATGCTGAATTGGTTCTCGGGCACAGGGAGGCGAACATGTGGTGTTGCACAATAAAGCGCTTTTTCTAGACTGGACATATCATCACATGTGCTCAGCAGAAATTAGAGGGACAACACACTTTATAGCAGTTCTCTCTCACTACACCCAGATGGCAAATTGTAATGACCACTAAGTCAAAACAATAAGATGCCATTTCTTTTGCCGTGGACAAAATAATCAATTAATAGGTTTTAGTCCTAATTTTAGTCCCTGGGTGATACACAATTATATATTATAGAGATTATCTATAGCATTAATAGTTAATCGTATTATCGGGCAATGTTGTACCAGTAGGAATGCATAATTAAGTGATGCGAGTAAAGATGTTTTTTGAGTTAAGTGGCTGCAACAGAAGGACCTAAATTTTGTTTGTACGGGGTGTTTATTTTGGCATGTGAAAGTGACTACAAATGCACTGGGAAGGCACTCCATTGTTAATTTATATATGACAACCTGCCATAAAGTGTATTCATGCCCAAATCTGACAAGAGAAAACATTCCATGTCGAGCAATGTCAAGCAAGGAAATAATTGATAATGTAACTAATTTCTCATTTGGATGGATTGAGCCTGGAACTTTAACGTCTTAGTTCCCTTTTTCTTTCATTTATGTTTATTTCCCGAACCAGCAGGGAGCTCTTTAGTGTAAAATTGTTGCCGCAGAACCTGCTGTGTCTTAATGCACCAAATAGAGAAACAAAGTGCAAAACAACTGGTGGTGGAGCACTTGGAAGGTAAAAATTCAGATTTTTCCCTCATGTATAATACCAGAAAATGGTGTTCATTGTTCCCTGAAGAATTCAGCCAAAACAACAAAAACATTTACATTATGCCATATTTATGGGAAAGTTTTTTAGAAAGGAAGAAGGAATATACTTTTTGTGTAGCAAAGGCTATTAAAAACATGAAAACATAGATTAGTTAGGGTCTATTCCCAGCTTGAATTTTTTTGTCACCTAATATATTCCACATTCCTTGTAGTCGTGTTAAGTGTATCCAAAATTATAGCATCACAATGACAGGAAGGAAAGGGAAGAAAAGTAAGTGATTGACTGACAGACACAGCTACGTGTGATCCGGATGGAAGGCCCCAAGTGCCCACTTCACAGATTTGTAACCTCCGTGGTCAACTTTGCATCAGAGGCTAATGTAAAGTTGCACCTACCGACTATGAAAACTGCAAAAAAAAAAAGTTAATTTGTTAACAACCTTTAGAAACATCAGGGAACCAGTCTTCAGAGTTTTCTTCCTTTTCTTTTCCAATTCATTTCTCATCCACTACTTTAGGTGGGTGTTTCCCAACCTTTATTGAGCCAAGGCACATGTTTCACATCAGAAAAAATCACACCACGCAGCAAAATGATTCACTAAAAGTGGCTATACGGTCATTATGTACCTTCTGTCATCTAGTTGAAGAACATTTTATTGTTTTGCCTGTTACTATACGTGGTTGGCATAAATAAATTAACAAAACCATTTTTTGAGAAAAAATATATTTTTTTGTCAAAATTATTGACATTGGAAAATTTCCTTCGGCACACCTGGTGATCTCTCATGGCACACTAATGTGCCACGGCACACTGGTTGAGAATCACTACTTTAGGATATAGTACTGCAAATTACAAAGGCAGCCAAACGTCTGAAAGAGTGATCAAAGGCCCATTTCCTAATTTTTAATAAAAACAACAAAATCCCGTGTAGCTGCTATTCAAGTCTGGAACAAAGATAGCGTCTTTGCACCATGCTACAAAGCCAACTCGAAAGTTTGTGCTGGATTCAAGTGAGTAGTTTTTTAGTTATACTATTAGCAAACAAACTAAAATGCACTGAACCGAAGAGTAAATACTCACTTTTAACGACACTGTTAGTGGTACATGTAGTTTGCAATGGTGACAAGCCAATTTCAGTTTGATGCAATGCAGCTCTACAACGACAAAGTACAATACAACAATCACAAGAATATCACATTGTTAAATCAATAATCCCCTCACGATGTCAATCAAAACTGTATTACGTTGCTGGAAGCAGAATGCTCCATCTAGTTCTTTTATTGGAGCTCTTTACTTTGTGCACCTAAATATAGGCAGTTTTCTCATGATGTCACGGACTGCCATGCCATGTTTGAGTTTGATGCATTGTTTTGTTGCAGTGCTTATTAAGTGTTCCAGAGAATCCTACCGATCGCAACCACAAACATGGCAGGCAAACAAATACTAATCATGTAATAGAAAACTATCTATATTGGTGGGTTAACGTATTTATGTGGGATTGGATGAGAAATGCTGTAGCAATATTTTAATGCATGGTAATCTCAAACGTATTTGGAAATGCTAATAACCTGTTGAAAATTGGGTCTAAAATCACTTTTACAAACAACAGACAGGGTGTGCTAAAAAAAAATGCATTGATTCTACTGGATGAAAAATAGCCTCTCAAGGGCAACCATCATTGAGCTGAGTGTGTGAGTCAGACATGACAGAAAAAATATCCAAAATATAGCCATACTAAGATCGAAACTAATACTGAGAGCCCTTGAAGTAAGGGATAGGTATACAGTCACGTCTTTTGAAGTAGCTTTGAATCTTCAGGGCAGTGACTTTTATTACGAACATCTCCAAACTCAGGGGAAGAGAACTGAAAGAGTCATCATACAAAGGTTTTGCAACTAACAGTCCAAACTGTGTCTTTCATTGGCGCCCTGTGTATTTAATTAAAGTGCTTTATAAACAAGCTCTCAGTCCAACTGGCTGCTCCCACCAGTGGGAATGGTCCTAAATTGGTCTGAAGGAAGAAGCAGAATACAGCAGGCGTGCCCACTGCTCTGATGATTGTGTTTCGATGACAAACAGGAAATCATTAGTCATGGGGCAGCATGGTTGGGGTCTATCGGGGGGACAGGACAGAGTGACCGAGGAAGAGATGACAAGAGACATTATTACCAGGCCATCTGTTGAGGAGCTGCCAAGATTCCTGGCACTGTACTCTATTTGATAAGAGGAACACTCACACTATGCAAGCATATTATGTAATAGGTAACATATAGGGTGATGTTTTTTTTTGTTTTTTTTTTATGAAAACACAAGGACACTACCAAAGTCGATCACAATCAGTTCCATGATGCTGGATTATTTCAAAGACACTGTAAAATGAAACAAAATAACAGCCACTGTCAATTCTATTCCTGGTTCTTGGGTTATCATTGCATTCTTCCTCTTTGCCATCGCTTTTACCCATCTTTGGTGGCATCATGAAGACACAGGAAAATCAAGCAAAATGCACTTGTGGAGTTAAATATTTGGGGGCTCACTCAGCTGAAGGCTTGCAAGTTTTAATGTTTGAACTCCAGGTTTTGCTTGTGTTTTGAGCCATATTTTCCAAGAAAAGTTTGGTTAAATATTCCACTTTAAAATGGTAGCGTACCATGTTTTTGAGCAGGTGCAACACATTGTTTGTGTTCTTCATCCACTTTTACGCAGTCACTTGTTGGTAAGTGGAATTCTTGGTGCTGCCCAACATCAACACCAAAAATAGACCCAGTCAAGATCAGACAAACACAGAAAAGAATACCGGTAACCCACAAAATTGCAGTATAACAATCCAATTGAATTATACAGGTTCATGTTGATGTTGATCCCCTACTCTGTATTTAAAAATACATCAAATACATATATAATATAATGCATTCAGTAAATACCAATAATACTAATTTTGTAGTAAGTATTGTATTGAGTAAGCATTTAACGATCACTACGATGCAATGTATTTGCAGTAATTTAACTTAAAAGATGTAGCATCAACTATAAATCTGTCCACTGCAACACATGGTGAATGAGAACACAGATTTTAATTTTGGGGAATTTGTTTTTAAATTAATTTAGATAATAATAATAATAATAATAATAATAATAAAATAATAATTAAAGGACAGTTGTACCTTTTTGTATGAAAGGATTTTCTGGTGCATTCAAGACTCGTACAATGAAGATATGCAGTACTGCAAATGGTGACATGGATGTGTCCTTTTATGGGACTGAAGAGCCATTGAGCCATCAGATTAATAGCTTCCCCATGATAGATCCAATGGCCTTGTCCTTGGCTTTTTCATGACACTGTAGATGCCCTCCATGTTTGAATAAGAGCTGAGTGTCATAAAGCTTTCTGCTATTATCCCCATAGAGTAAACACACATGTCCGGATGGAGCCTTTGAAACACTGGCGCTCTGAGATCATATTCAGCAGAATATGCTGACACAGCTTCTCTGTGATGCTACATAGAATTTGAAGAGTTGCAGGAATCTCTTGAACATCATGAAAAATAGGTCTATTAAATCTTGCTCATGTAATAAGTAGACAATGAATGCAAAGGGACTTTAAAACAACTTTAAAAGGGATTTTGTAACAGTGAAAAACAGCAAGATGGCTCAGTTAGATGATAAGGCCATGTTCAATCACCAGTAAATAGATTTTTTACTCTCTCATTACTCACTTTGTTTAATTTCCAGTCCACAAGCAGGAAACTAACAGATTTACCGGCCACAATATTAGATTCAACTACACAATCTGAGCAGAACCAATACAAAAGCTGTATCGAAAATTGTACTCTCGGTTTTCATTGGTTGGGTCAGGGTTTGTTTTCAGGGGAAGTCAAGTCAAAAACTGTCTTTACATTTGATGCGTCTCCTTTTGTATAAACACAGCATTCCGATTAATTGTTTGTGGAATATGAATTAAGCAGAAAAATCCACCTGTTTTATCCAACTCATTGGCAGCCATTTTTCCTTGTACCGCATTCACATTCTAAACACATGCATGTTAGGTTCACTGCATGACTTTAAATTGTCAGTGGGCGTAAATGTGAGTGTGAATGGTTCCCTAAATGTCCAGGAAGAGGCTGCTGATTGATCCTGGGGGGACCTTGCCTCGCACCCAAAGTGTTTTGCCTTTGGACTTGACTTTTGGACAGCTCCAGCTCACCGTCGACTCGGCTGAGGAAAAATCCTAAGGAAAATAGAATGGAAGTCTAACAATGTGCATGTTCTAAACTTTCCAGAAAGAGTTGCCAGAACACACTATACAAAGACTTTCCACTGACAATGTTATTATTCTTCATTTTATAGAAGAAATTATTGTTTATAATATCCATCAATACAACACGAAAGCTTTTTTAAGGAGTCGTAAAGACATGTCGCCTGACATGTAGATAATTTCTTACGGGAGCAGGACTTCTAAATTGCAAAATTAAAATGCCTTCACTGCGAATCCATTTACGGATTCGAATGAAGAGTGTTGAAGAGTTTAATTAATTTGAATTGTTGTGTTAGAAGAATGCTTTAAACTCTTTCTCCAGCAGCCGAGCTACACAGTATGATATTGCAGAGAGGCTGTTTATTGCAATCACAGATTTCAATGATGAATAGTTACAGTGATCCATTTTGTTGTTTCTTTTGATGCAAATAATTACATATTATATCAGCAGTTGCTCTAATATAGTAGTTGAACTCAAAACATTTTTGTGTGTACAATGAAAATGTTAAAACAGCGGACACAATTGATCTCCCTGCTCCTCTGCAAAAGCAAAAACTAACCTTTGTTACTCCTCTGGTACTACATCATAAGGCAGAATATTGATGGAAAGTTCCTCCCACCCCATTACATTTTAGTGCCGTTTATACGGAAGAATCACCTGTAAAAAAGGTGTAAGAGTCCCACTTTTAGCGGGCATTGTAAAAAGGTTTTGATGAGCTATTGTTGCAGATATTCATATCCGTGTAATGATGTTTGGATTATGATCCATGGCTGTACCTAAAACTACCCCCAACAATTGCTCATTGTGCTCATCCTTTTTCAGGTGCCCATTAAAAATTAATGCAGCTATATTCTGCCTTTGTTTTGGTAGTAAAACTTCAACAAACCATTTGAGGACGTTTGTTGTTGTTTGCTTTGAGTCTTATATTTGAGAACAGGATTTTAGTAGTGTAGTGGAGGCAAGTATCCACCAGAAGCTCCAGAGCATGAGCATCTTCATAATTAAGAAGCTGAGCAATTTCTGGTAAAAGAAAAATGTGACAGGAGCAATCCACCAAAGCCTACTCCTTGAGAAGCCAGGCTTAGACATGTGAGAGAAGAACTCAATTGAGGCATCGGGTCAAGGCAGCTACGGGAGAGGCAAAAACTGCCCTGACTGCAGTCACTACACTCGGGATGGCTGGATGGAAAGGTAATGAAAGGGCACGGAAGCAAAGCGCTATTATTGGAAATCCTTTTGTCTTTACCAAGAAGCTAATTGGCCAGAACCGTAGTGTCAATCTTAAATATCCTTTAGGAAATCAGCCACCACCACAGCATCACAGTCAGTGGTGACTACAGAGATCAAGAACAGAGCCCATACAAGGATTGGACAGTCCAAAACTAGAGACCCTCAAGCAGTCAAAGCTGCAAGATCTGGTTTTGTTCCTCCTGGTTCTAGTGGAGTATCTTACGAGATATTTCTGATCTGATTCTAAGTTCTGGGGTATTTGCCAGATTCCATGTCTCCAGTGATCTAGAAATTCTGACCTGCTGGTCACTCACAAGAAAAGCGACTGCTTCAATCAGAGCAGTTGACAAGGTTGAACATTGGCCCAGCTCCACAAGAGGCCTTCTCACCACTGCTCATGACTTGCAGCTCCAAGTTGAGCTCAGAAAGCAGCTCAAGTTCCCAGGCACTATTGCAACCACTCGTGCATAGATACGGTTTTGATATCAGAGTCAGCCAAGCAGGTGTTTCTGTAGGAACTGACTGTCAACAAGAAGGATCATCCTAACATGAGATGTCCAAAGATGCAGAGTTCATCGCTAAATACGACAGCAATAGCTGGAAAGTCTGTTGTGAGACAACTGAAGTGAGGTGTCGAGGCTACTTGCATACTACTCATTCTGGTGTACGCTAAAGCTCCTTGGTATGAAAGGACTGTAGAGCAGGAGAGCCTCCAAGAACATCAGGGAGGGCGCAGAAAAGGTCTCATGGCGGCTGTGGATCCATAGGGGGAAATCTGTGAAGCAACTTGCCACTTTACACAAGCTAGGAACTGCTCAACCAGGAAAGGGTGTATGATGAAAAAAAACCTGAAACATCCTATGACCCCAGATGTATTGAGCCCAGACTGTCCAAGTAACACCAGTAGGTGTATTCGAGCACAGTATTGCACTGAATAGCATTTACATTGAAAGGATTGCTCTATTAAGTGGTTTCGCCCAGAGGAAATAACTTGTCTATGTAATTGTTCTGCTTATTTCAGATCATTTCATGAGCTATTTTCTGTTAAACTACACTGTCACTATTGTTTTCATCAGCTGGTAGCTCTTAGAATCATTCACACAGCAGCTCAGTCTTTTTCATTTTAGGGCGATTGGATGAGTGCCAAATAGTCCTGTTTGGCAACAGCTGCTAGCTTTTACCACTGATACCTATTAAAGGTGACCCGAGGAGGCTGTTGTGCTCACTGGGCATTATTGCTTTTTGTCAAGGCAAATTTTTTTATATCTTTCAATTGCTAAAGTGTCCGACGAGGGTATTTTTTAAGAAATGTCGTGAGTGCAGATGTCCTGTTAATACAGAAATCGACTTGCACGTCAACCTTCCAAATTGCCCTCAGATATACAGAGATTTTATTTTTTGCTTAGCATACAAAAGGGCATGTGTGTAACTCATCTTTATTGTGTGGACCGTGCCGTCTGTATTGTTGGAGATTCCCAGGATAGATTCATCTTAAACAGCAGAAAAACATCTTAACTTGCTGTCCAGATTAGAATGGATGAGAAAAAGGGTCAGGTGACCGCAGGGTGCAAAGGACACACTGAGAAAATTGTCTCTTCGCTCTGCTGATGCAGAAAGCAGAATCAGTGAAACGCTAATCATTTTGAGGAGGAAGAAATTCAGAAAAAGCTGCTGTGTCCTCTAAACTGTTCTGGGGATCACTTCGCTGCCATGATTTGAGTCTATGAGTTACAGTATGTAGGCGGGTGGACGCCCTCGCTAGTCAGCATAGATTTATGTCCCGCAGTGAAGCTGCAGAGGTGTGCACAGATACATATAGGGCTTTACGGTCGAACGCACACAGGGCATCATTAAGGCCTTTAAAGTGGCGTCTGGGATTTTAATCTAATAAATGTTTTGCCAATTTCAGCAGATATCTTCCATTTAGCCTCCCATGTGCACCCCTTGCTTTGTAGCTGTGACTCGTGGGTCGTCCGATACCACTTCAGCCAATCAGGAACACAGGCCATCATGCTTGTAGACTGTTACTGCTTCCTTACCTGAGTAAAGTTGTTGCCTCAGAGCAGCGGAAAGTTTGAATCTCAAACTTTTCTGTTTGACTAGAGTTCAATTTATGTTGCAAGTGTGAATGTGAGTCTCAGTGGTTGTTTGCGTCTGTGTTTCTAGGGTGTTCGCACCCCATCGCCCTAAAATGGCTGGGATAGATTTTGAATGAGTCACGTAGACAATGGGTAAAATGATACCAACATTATACTTCTGTCTAAATCTATTGTATCTGCATCTGTTAGATCGGTATTTTGGGCCAAAATAGCGGCCGCACCAGCTGCTCTGTATATATTTTCGTACTCCATGCCAATAGATAACCATCTACTTCTTTTACTTGATAATGTAATATACTATGTGAAATCCTTGTAGTCTGTGATGGCGTACAATTGGTGCTGAACCAATTCAGGATTGTTTGGTCTTGGCAGAGCTCTTCATTGCGCCATTTTACACATATCATACCAACAATTCCTTATAGCTGAAGTTTCAGAATTTTCAGTTGGCCATTCAAGCAAGATTGATTTTTATGGCCTTCTGTGACTTTAACGTGAGTTGGCTTTTGTTGTCATAGTTACAATGAAAACTTACTGCCTGACAAAATGTCACACTTGAGCGTTGGAATTGCACTGTAATCTACTTTTGTTTTACTGTCTTTGACTTGTTAGTCAAATAAAACCAGACCCACTATGCAAAGCAAGAGACCTTTACAACTAATTTACTTATTGGATCAGATGGAAATCCGAATGACCCTATGGTGGACAGAAAAATATTCATATTTTGTAATAATACAAAGCTACATTATTTTAAGTTAACCAAACAATATGATCTTTTTGGATAATTACATATTGTTACTCTTTGTAGGAAATACTACTTTCTTGAAAGAACACGGAATAAATGTGCTCTCTATCTTTCCGTGCTATTTTTAAGTTCAGTTCAGATAAGTCTGCTTTCAAGTAAATATTCATTATGCTTCACTCTGCTTGATTCTCCTTTAACTTAGTTGCTGTTCTTCATTGCCTCCCCTATAACGAAACCATTTCGTGCTGAGCTCAGGACTCCACACTATCTAAAGAGACCCCCAGTGTTGTTGCTGTGACTGCAGGTCCTCTGTTGTCCATTTTTAACAGTGACATTTCATCTGAGTCTGTCATTTCACAGAGCAGCATGGCACATCTAAAGAAACAGGAGGGCAGAATGACGTCGTTGTGCAATGGTGCTTTCACTAAATGTGGTTGCAATCAAGCTATGACTCCAACTATGTTTGGGAAGCCCTTGTTTCATTTTGGCTTGTTGGTGATGTCCGTATAGCAGAGGTCTTCAATCCTGTTCCTCGAGGGCCGGGGTCCTGTCTGTTTTCCATCTCTCCCTGATGCAACACACCTGATTCAAATGGTCAGATAATCAGCAAGGTCTGCAGAAACTGGAGAACGATCCTGTTCATTTGAATCAGGTGTGTGTTGCAGCAGGGAGAGATGCAAAACAGGCAGGACGCCGGCCCTTGAGGAACAGGATTGAAGACCCCTGCTGGATAGCCATTGCATCTGTACTTTCACTGTTCTACCACAAGCTTTTGTATGTCCGCATGGTCAGAGCTGAGCCTAAATTTTTGCATATCCTCATGCGCAAATCCAAATTGATAAATCCCACACTTTGAATGTTCGTACACGCGCTTGATAAATGAGGCCCATAGTGAAGACTTCCTGAGCACTGGAAATTAGTTAAAGCGGAAGTTAACCCAAACATATTTTTTTCAAGAATATGTTGTATGCAGGCCCACTAGTTAAAACACAGCATTCTGATTAATATTGTGTTTGTGGAATATGAGTTAAGCAGCAAAATTCACCCATTTTTAGCCATCTCATTTTGTCACTTACTGTTGACTGAAGTTGACATCACAACTGCTCAGGGCTCAGATAACGAGCAATCACGGCGCAGCTTCAGAAAACAGGTTAGCTGTGATTGGTCGTTAAATGGCTAAAAACAGGTGGATTAACGCTTATTCCTCAAACGTAATATTTATCAGAATGTCTTGTTTCAACCAGTGGGCTTGCATAGAACACATTCTTGAAAAAAAAATGTTTGGGTTGACTTCCACTTTAAGTAAGATTCCAGTGATGTCCCCATTTTTTTGTCCTGCTTCACCGGGCGTCATCACTTGATTTGTTAGGATAGTAAAGGTGGAAGAGTGTTTTATGTGTGCGTTTTGAAATATCAACTTCCTTTAAAAATTGGGTGACAATTTCAAAAGGAAGTCATGAATCTCCTTCACTTTATGGTTTTGTCATTGACAAGACTGAGTGTGACTGAATGTTGTTGTACTTATTTGTTTAGACTTGTCATAAAACATTGCCTGTACAGTTACCGTAATTGTTAAGTTTTATGATGGCAAGAAATCCACCTTGTAATGGATTATATCTGTTTAGATTTTTTCTAAAATATTTCCAAATCCCCCCAGAATTGCAAGTCGACCAGCATCCGAAAAGATAGCGCTTGAACTTTGTGGTGCCGCTGTTACTAAACAGAGAGGATTTTTAACAGACAGCACAGTGTTTGAGCAATTGGTACATCCACATCACTCTTCTAAGGTTCTGGGCTCAAATCTTGCCTCTGACCTTGCTGTATGGAGTTTGCATGTTCTCACTGTGCTTGAGTGTGTTTTCTCCTCGTACTTTGGCTTCCTTTCTCACTCCGAAAGCATGCATGATAGGTTCTTTGAAGATTCAATTGTTCAGAGAATGTGAATTATTGTCTGCTCGACTATTCCAGCATGTATATAACACCTCTTGGCCCAATTGAGTGTGCGTTGGCTCTGGCCAACTCATAACTCTATTAAGGAAAAGTTCTACAGAAATTCGATGGATGGATTGATTTTAAACAAAGATGCAGGCATGTCTTTTGACAGTGTAATAGTTGTACAGCAAGACTTTGGGAGCAGCAGACTTGCATCAAGACAAATTCAAGCTATATGGAAATGGTGTCTGGGATTGCAAATTACTGTTATTGGTTATAACCTATCACAAACCACATTAAAAATGACCTCACTAATCACAAGCACCAACAGTAATAAACATACAGTTGGTTTATTGTCAGAGAGGAAGCACCAAGCCGTTTAATGTTAACAAGAACACAAGTCATGTGATCTATTAAATCGTTTGAATGCCAAAATGCACATTTCGTTTAGATGGGGGCGCATTGTCTTATGCCCTCAAACCATCATTCATGATTTTTTTTTTGTAATTGTCACAGACCTGAGTAAGCCAATTCCTTGCTTTTTAATGAATGTGTATTACATTGCTTATCTGTTTTCCGTATTTTTTTCTCACTATAACCATTTTATGTTGGCACCATTCCGTAATTTTATGGTGAAGTAGTTGCTCTATGGCATAATAGTGCATTTATGGTTTCACTCAATATATTATGCGCTATATCAAATTTTATTTGGCCAGTTATCTTTTATTGGCATTGTGAATATACCTTTATGTATAAGAAAATTTGTCAAACGATGACAGAAACTCATTTCCTTAAAATGTATGGAGTTGTTTTATATCCATCTAAAATGTATAGATGCGAGGCACGTGACACTTTGTAGCCCAAGACAGCACAGATGAGATGAAAAGCTACATGTATTTGTCCGTCATCATATGCCCCAGTTAAATAGGTACTTCCATGTTTTTGTCCTCCAATGGCAGTGCCATTACAACGCTCCAGACACATCATCATTTACACGTCATTATACAAAAATGCTATATATACTGCAGTTGCAGCACCATGCACACGCCGCATGAACATAAAGTGCACATTACAGTGAGACTCATTATCCCGATGAGACCACCTTAATTACTTTATTATAGCATCCACCTGGATTCAGCTGACTGACGTGCCGTGCACCTGGATGGTAGAAGGGCTCCGTTATTATGCTACCGCTTCACATCCCCGAACAAGGGCTTGTTTGACATGATCTTACCTCTTCCACTCCACCTGCTCTGTCTAAAGGGATCCAGTAAAAATACTTAGCATAAAAAATGTTTTAGAGTTTTAATGTTCACTATCAGAGGGGTATTGCTTTAACATAAACTAATGACTGTGGTTGTAGTTTGGTTTGGTGTGGGAATGAGAGAATAATGCTGCGTGTTGGCGTTACCATAGCATTGATGTCGCTTAACTTCTACGGATGGCAAATTTGACATTTGTTGGGGCTGAACCAACAGTTGCAGCCACGAAGGGCATTGAATGTTGCCTCAATTGCATCATGAAAAGATTGTTCTAATAAGCACCTGTATTTTTACTTTTTTTTTTTTAACAATTAATTTTAACAATGCAGGACTGAAAAAATCTTAGACCACTATTAGATTTATTGTTCGGCAATAAAATAATGACAGCGTTTGTAACTATAATGCCTTTGAATAGAGAATAGAAAGCCGATATTGATAAAAGTGAAAACAATTTACAGGGCTTTGTATTTGGGTTACTATGTCCATCTGTTTTTCTTAGTTAGAAAGTTGCTTCCTGGTTAATGGAGATATGGAGCACAGAAGCATGATGCTATTATGATTTTGGGGGTCCAGATCATCACCAAACTGAAATGAAATATAATTGGTTGGTCCTTCATGCACTGTTCCGCGACACACTTTCGTGGACATTTGTTTTGTATTCATTTGTCAAAATGTACTGTATCCTATTAGGTTTCACAAGTCATAATGGCCGTTGCAAAAAGGGTCACTATAAAAACGTAGCTTGTGGTGCCTTTTGTTCGGACAGTGTCAGTGACAGTGTCAATCAAAAGGCAGATTTTTTTTTTAATACTGTTGAATGAAATCGTGCATCTGTCCATTGAGTCCTTCTATGCTTTTCAAACTGTGATTCTGTTCCTTGTCTGCACTTGTGACTTCTCTGTGTGGGTGGCTATAAGTGTGACGGAGCCTGCAGCGTTAGCCTGCCAGGAGCAAAAAGAGGAAAGGCAATAACCCAATGTGCAAACCGGCAGCTGAATATGATATGGAAAACTGCTTTAATTGGTTTGACCCTCTTCATCACTGCAGCACACCTGATTCTACCATGAGTACTTCCGAAGAACAAAGAACATCTCTAGGATGCCGTTGAAGCATGAAAATTAGCCGAAATTAGATCTTGAGCCCTATAAACAGATTTGGAGAGCTGTTCTAATTGGCAGCCATCAGCTATCAATCAGCCTCAAAGGTTATAAATAGCAGATGATGTATTAATAGAAATTTCTGTTTACCGAACACACTCAAGTGGCACTTTATTGAACAGTGAATTATCTTTGAGCACATCTAAGGCAGGGCAACACAAATGCGTTGGATGGAGAATCAACAGCCACTTGGGCTTCTATAAGAATATAAGAGTAATAAGTATTTGGCTGATTCACTTAGTCAATTCTTTGCCCTAGTATCTCAGATCCTTTACATTTGAAAAAAAATGTTTGCTTTTTTTGACCATTGCATTTTTTGACCAATAGTCAAAAGTTGAAAGTTGTCACACTCACAGCCAACAGAATGTGGCAGTAACAATATGATCAACAAGCAATCCAGCACATCCTGCTTCCCTTGGACTACTGATGCATTATCTGAAATTTACTGTTCGCTGTGGCCAAATTAATTATATAGCTGGTCTTATTTGAATATCACTCTGTTTTTGTTAAGAGACAACCGGGTGAACTTCAATAAGTGGAATTGCTTGTATAGATCTGCTGCCCTGATGTCACTTAATATAATAGGTTGTTATCAGTTTTCTGTCAAAGCCGCTGTCACAATGCCGCTATTGTCATTATTTTTGCAGAACTTGGGTGGTGTGAACTGTTACTGTTTGGGACCCAGGTGATCTCCTGAGCTGATGTTTTGTTATGGAAAACATGCATTGTGTTTGCCACAAGGAGCAGAGAGAAGGCCACGGTTTGAATTCATCCATAGGGGATCACCAACTTCATTGCCAATACATCTAAGTTGACTCTGCAAAGAATATTGCCTCCTCGGGTATCATGAATATGTTCTTAATTCCATAATGCATCTAGTAGTCTGAATCATTTGCTGGAAATCAATGATGAATCAAAATCATTGGAGTGCGTTGTATGCGTCACTACTGAGTTTGTGTTTTAGCCATCAAACCAAGTGTGAATGCATGCAGTCCAGTGTAAAAATAGTTTTGTATTTTTCGAAATAGTTTGTTTTGATTTCATTTTGACTTTGGATTTTTGAATTCAGTTCCTTTCAATTCGTTTTTTGAGGAAGTTTTTTGTTTAATTATGTTTTTTAAATTTTCAAAACTGTTTAGTTTTGGTGGAGTTTTAATTAGTTTCAATATTAGTTTTAGTTATTTTTTAATCACATGGGGTGTTTGTTGAGTGCAAGATAAAAAAAAGATCACTAAGTATTGCGTAATAAAGTAAAGTAAATTGTAATCTGAAATGACTGCTTGACCCTCCTTTTTCTGTATAGACATACAGAAATACTGAAATAAATACATTTAAAAAAGCTCATGTATGATATTAGTTGACAAAGATGAAAACGAAGGCCATTTTGGGTAATTATAGTTTTTAGTTAGTTTTATAAACATAACAGATTCAGTTAGTTTGTTTTTAAGCATCTTATTTTTTATTTCATTTCCTTAACCATTTTTTTTTTTCAATTTTAGTTTTGATTTTGTTAGTTTTCGTTAACTATAGCCTTGATGCAGGCCCAATGATGCACATCCATCCATCCATCTAGCCATTCATTGTTCCATTCTACGCTAAAGTTCAAAGGCAGCTGCTGGAGCTGAAGGCATGTTGGACCAGTTGCCAATCAATCGCAAAGTGACTTTGAATAGCCCATGGACACAACAAAAGGTTCTGTGATATTCATTTTGCTGAAAATAGTCCGGTCAACCTTTTTACCCTTATTGTGACAGCTTTAACAGAAAATGCCTTTTTTGCTTGATTGAGCTCTGCGGTATTCGCCCAACTTGGCAAACACGCCAACTGCAACTCGAGTGTAGGCTGACCAAATGTAGGCAACTTTCATCTTTCCCAGCCATACTGTGCTGCCATACAACGGTGAAAATCACTCTGAATCCACTATGACAACAGAGTGGGAGCTGGAAGTGCTTGGGAGGATTGTCTAGAGCTGCAGGGGGATGCCACTGTGATAACACCTTGTGTGGGGAGGCCCCATATCCCTTTCATATCAGCAGCTCATGCCGCACACAAGCCAAAGGGGTGGGGGTGGTATGCAGATCAAAGCGAGATGGAAATCCAAACAGAAACCCATGCAAGCGCATGAAACACTTTGGAGCGAACCTCCGAATCACCCCTTCCCAGCCCCCCACCGTCCAGACAGAGACGGCTGACTCAGTTTATGGGTTTTGTTTGTCGGAGGGAAGAATGTGCGACAAATGAAGCACAAAGGATTTCAAGCAGACACACGCACACAAACACAGCCTCCTTCTCAGCGAGTGAGTTGCATGTATTGCCCTGGAGCTTTCTGTTTGTGTGTTTTGTGAAAGAAAAGTGGAAGGAGCACAAGGAGAAGATCAGATGAAAGCAAATATGTCTAATGAGTTACCGTTTTGGACGTGTACATCGTTCATTTCAAGTGGATCATTGTGAGTATACTCCATATGCAGTATGGTGTGTAGAGAGCAAGGTCGGGCAGCGACTGTGTCACTCACATCTTCCATCATCTAACTTTATGCTCTAGGTGGGAGAGTAATAGTCATCATATATGCAGGCCATCACCTCAGCATTAGCCCACGGGATATCCTGGGAGGGACACTTGCTCTTTTCTGACCTATTGGACGAGTAAATGTTACAGGGGGTGGTTTGGGAGGGGATGCAGAAGGGGGCACTAGATGACATTCCAGTTGGTTTGAATGGAAATGTGGCTGCACCCATGGGTGCTGTCCTATAGCTAGAAATGAGTGGGCTGTTCCAAATGGCAAGCAGAGTCAGATGTCACCCCCTTGCCAAAAGTCCCTCACAGCCAAAATATAACACATGACTTAGGGAAAAAACAGCAATGCTTGCACCCGTGATATTCTGCATGCAAGCCAGTGAAAGGAGGCCTATGGGACAGAAGCCCACACCTGTCAATTTTGACATTCATATTATTGTTATTGTCTTGATACACTGAATATAGTCATTTGTGCCATGGGATTTTGTTTGCGTACCACATGTTCATTTGGGACAAGTTCATACTTGTGTTTTGATTACTTGTGTGTTGAAATGTGCAAGAAAATCACAACACTTGTGAGTGGGATACACTCAAGTACAGCATGCTTAGATAGATAGATAGATAGATAGATAGATAGATAGATAGATAGATAGATAGATAGATAGATAGATAGATAGATAGATAGATAGATAGATAGATAGATAGATAGATAGATAGATAGATAGATAGATAGATAGATAGATAGATGGATGCTCTAGATGTAGTTTATGAACGCAGTACGATGAAGTATAGTTCTATACTACTATGATAATAAACATGTTGTCTAACAATGTGTATGTGTGTGTGCGTGCGAGCATGCATGCATATATGTATTAAGGTTCACTGATAGTTTTGAAGTAAAAACGTGGGAACTGGGAACTGCAGGAAATTGTCCGTTTCACTTAATTGATCAGAATTTGTTTTTTTAACCACAGCGTGCCATGAGATCTTTTTTTTAATGTGAACGGTGTGCCTCTCTTGGAGGCTTAATTAAGTTTGGGGAAAACTGCCTTAAAGTGCTCACCTGTAACAACTAATTGTTTTTTTATTGAAATGTGTGTGTCAGGAAGTTAGAAAATGAATATGTTGAGGAGATTCAGGATGCAAGGGGCAAGGGACAAGGAAATCACTTGATGCTGCATACTGTAGATTGTAACTCATAGATCATAAAACACCCACCTATGGTTGACACCACAGTTCCAACAAAGTAAAAAGCCCCTGTAAAATCCCATCGTGGTCTAAGAGCATCAGCCCGGATCCCAGCGGCGATGGCTGCCTCGTACTGCCGCAGGAAAGAGTTAAGCTCCCCCAGGCTGATGTTGAAGGTCTCGCTGAAGTTGCGGAGCGTCCCGTTCCAGCGGCCGTGAGCCCGCAGCTCGGAGGGCCTCTCGATGGCCGAGAAGACCGCAGCGCCGCACAGCAGGTAGAGGATGATGAGGAGTGCGAGCAGCACGAAGCGGCCGTTGTCCTCGTTTAAGTGCAGGGAGCGGCAGCCTTGCAGACGCTGGACAGGCATCATCCAAATTTCAGCACTACTCGCGCGTCGGACAGCGACAAGCTCCACATCGGAGGAGGCATCAAAAGCAGCGGGTGGGCGCTCACTGCACCGCCGTCACTGCACTTGCCCGGGATGCCTCTCCTTTAAGTACCACGGCACCCCGTCCCATGGTGGAGTGGGCATCAAAGAGGCTCCACTAGGGGAAATCCACCACTTTACACGGACCCACCGAGGAGCAAGAGTTAAGGAGAAAAGACACGGGCGCATTGTGTCATGCTTGATCGCCGCACGCAATCGTTGCCCAAATCCAACCGGGTGTCTCCCCCTGCAAAAAAATAAAAAATAATGATAAAAAGAAAGAAATAAACTAAGGCTGAATATAGAAGAGCTTTCCCGCAGCGTGTCCTGCGGCCAAAATGTTTCAAACACAGTCTCATGCGTGTGGGAACGCAGGAGCTGCAGACTGCACACTGGCGCGCAAATGGCGAGCGAACGCCACGTTACTATCTCTCCACTAGAAGAACGGTAGACCTTTACTCGACTGCTTTGTTGCTTGAGGTGTGAGCACCGTACATCCTTTTTAGCCACGGCGGGGGCCATACGGGAGAGTAAGCAATTTGCCCAATAAACTCTTGAAAAGTTTTGCAGGAAACTCAACGCTATTTTGATATATGATTATTGATAGCAGAATTCTCATTATTCAAGCTAACATAAAGCTGTTAAAAGTGACAAAACATGTCAAATTTACACATTTTTATAAGACACCTTTATTCCTGGGGTTTATTTTGAAAAATGAGAGCACTTTCTTTATCAGGAGAGTTTTACACTTTAACTGGGAATGACGTCGTCTGATTGAGGGTTGTGTTTACAAGATTATAACGGTCTGTCATGTTTGGTCTGTTTGTTGCCTTCAACAAAAGGTGGTCTGTCCTGAGTTGTTTGCCACATGTTGATGTATTGTAAATACCATTAAATAATAGCTAGGATTCCGAATTTTTGTCTCATTCATCTTTTGATCTAAAACTTAAATGTCATCAGCATACAACAAAACAAACTAATTGACTTTGCTGTTCCCAATACTTTTGGAAGGGACTTATATATCTCCTGTAGTTTTCCAGCGTGATGAGCATTAACACTGCCTCATTTAGTGTCCACTAAAGAACAATCTATGTCCTGAAAAAATCAATGATAATCCCAAACTGTTGATCCATGAATATGGCCAGGAAAATATTAACTATTGATCCCAAAAGTGTAAGTGAAAGCAGTGGGTGTATCTGTACCAACAAACTGTCACTTTGCCACAGAAAGGGAGAAGATGATCACCGATGCAACGTGTGTTGTTTGACTGGGAAGAATTGAGAAAATTGTAGAAAATTAGAGCCTGCACATGCGGTGGAGGCTCTACTTTTGATGGAGCCTATTTTACTGTCTAAGGAGAGGACATGAGTGCTTAGCCGGATTGCATAATAGGTGGCTGGATTGATTGCATTTTCTAATGTAGTAGATTGGTTTACAAAAATCAAAGCAGAATGTAAAGGTTGAGTGACACACTTGTCTTGGCTGTGCGCTGCCACTGTTTCAATCAATTCAAATCATTGACTTAAAGTACTGATGCTGATGTAGTGAGCCATTTTGTTACAAAGTAGAAAGATGTTCCATATTACACTGAAAAAAATTGGCGTGCTATTTACTTTAAAAAACCTAGTCTTTTTTTTTCACTCAGAAATTCGAAGTAAATTTTACAAATTGAGATTTTGAGTAAATTCTACTTTCATAGTATTAGTTTATTAGGTCACCCAATTGTTGGAAAACGGTCACTCTACCAATTGAGCCACACCACTCCTTCTATGTGTTAGTATATCGCTGGTGTCTCGAAAAGGAGACCACATACTTGGAGGAAAAACACTACTTTTTTTTTTTAGATAAATATTGCTGCATTGCTTTTTTTTAGTGTAGCAGAACGATGATATACTCATTTAACTGCTGCATGACGGTTTATGGTTTGTACCAAACGTTCACAACACAACATAAATGATGACAGCATTACCCTTCATGTCAAATGTGCATCTATAAACCCCCCAATCCTCACCCTCCGCCCTCTATAATTTCTTCTAATTGTTATGTGGAGGGCAAACATGCACTGAGAGGAAGGTCATTCTAGGATTTAATAATTACACTCAACACACGCCACTCCATTCAGGAGGTGAGCAACACCCTAAGTGAGAAACAAATCAGTTCCATTTTGAGATTCAATTGTACGCAGCCTCTCCCAAAGTTAACTTGGATAGGCTCCAGCTCACTTGCCGTACTACTGAGGATAATCCATAGTTATGATGCTCAACAAACTGAAGTCGATAAAGCATTATCATTCTCCAAAGGATCCCCTAAATCGTGTTTTTGCTGATGCCAAGTTCCAATGCAGCCCTTCAAATAGACTTTCTCTTGCGCGAATGCCTGCTCCAGGAGTTCAATGTGTGGTGGTAGTAACAGGCCCTCTGATGTGTTGTTACCAACAGAGTCTGTTTAGAAAACCTACTATGGATTGTGTAAATTATATTACACTTGGGAACAGTGTAACAGCCATAAACCTTTTCAAACAGGCGCTGAACTGCAGTTGGGGACAGGAAAGCTTCTTGCCAAGCAGCAATTTACAACGTGGGGAATGATTTGCTTACAAAAGCTACAAACCCTAACGGCTTCACGTCTGACTAAGTTACAGCTACTTTTGGGTCATCCTCCAGTTGGAAATAATGTTGGTTTACTTGCAAAGCCCTCGCACTGTTTCCACACATCACCATAGCTCATTAGAATATCCTAATATTTACAATTTGTAGTCTATTTATAATGGATTTGGTGGCTCTGATTATATGTTTGCAAAGATTCCCAACTCTCGCCCTCACCCTTCAAAAAAGATTAGCAGTTGCAGTTATAACAACAATACTAAGAAAAACAACTACTCTGGGTGCCTTGACTTTTGTCCATAGCTCACTCTCCCCTACCAATCTAAGAGTCCCTGTCCATCATGGTGGTAGGCAGCAAACTCATTTGTATTATGTGTGTATAGAAATGTTCAATGTCACAAACAATTGTGATGAGGCTTGTTAAACAAGCAACAAACAACCTGTGTTTCCCTTATTCATTGACAAACAGGACTGGTGGCATCAAAGCATAGCTGTTTGTACTGCGTATACACCATTACTGGGGAGGAACAAGCTTTTCTAAATTTGGTTATGTAATTTCTGCCTTTAAACTTTGAATATCAGAGAATGAGAATCAATGTTATGTTGAGGTATGACCTTGACGGTGTAACACTAAAATAATTTAATGTATTACTGTTGATTTTTTCCAGCATATCAAAATTGAATCGCACACAGCAAAGTCCCCATCAAAATAAACTGGTATTGAATTAGAATTTGCTTATCTAAGTAATTAGCTAGTCTCTACTCCGAGCTATGACACGTATATCAATATTTGTCGAGAAGGACCCACTCGCAAGTCCCATTTGTTCAGCAAGTGCCGAGCTGGCAGCTGTTTCACTGATGTAAACAGCACAAGCATCCGAACCATCGCTCTGCACACCGTAACTGTCCGATTACAGGAGATACAGAGGACGTGGGCTAGACAGAGGAGAGCCTATCCTTCAAAGTGCAGCAGCCAAGAGCAGCTCCTCTACTGAATAATGATGAGGAAACGGGGAAGGGAGGACACACATGCATATACACTGAGAAATGGAGCAGTGATGGAGTGAGTGAGGGATTTCCTTTCACCCTGCTGAGCAAGCACAGCCTCACCCTGATTTAGAACATAAGGTGGAACCGATCCTTTGTCATGCTCGAAATACTCGGGAGACACGAAGGTTCAACGGTGAAATGGGATCTGAAGACTCCCATGAAGTTCTCCAATGCAAGGTTAGGACAAAACGCTCGCCTCGTCACATTAAAATAAATTAAGGTTTATTGATTTAGATCTGGCTTGACAAAGCCAATTAAGCCAGCACAGCCCTTTGAGATCCAGGAAGAATCCTACTCAAAGTAATTTATCACTGAGGTTTGAAGTAAAATGTTAAATTGAAGGGCATGTATGAGTAAAAGTTTAAAAAAATTAATCATGTGCATCGTTATTTTCCTATTGTCAATTTAAAAATTGTGTTACGAAGAATGGTTCTGGTCCAGTGCAAATTTAGTCCCCCTTCACCACGTTCAGGTCAATAAGATGCACTTTTAACAGAATCCCAAGTTAATTTATTCATCTGTCGGACTTCGATTCGTAACATCTGCCTCACAGATTTTGGGGTTTGGGTCAAAGTCTTGGTTGCAGCCTTCCTCCGTGGCGTTTGCATGTTCTTCGCATGCTTGTGCATACACTATCCATAAATATGCATGTTACTCAACTCAACTCAACTCAGCTCAACTTTGCTTCTAGAGCACTTTAGCTGCAGCTGTAACAAAGTGTTGTACATAAAACATAAAAAGACAATAATCAAATTAATTATGATGCAATAATGACTAAATGAAATATTATTTTCTGGTTTAAAAAAAGCTCCCTCCACATAGGCATTTAGCATACAGAGGTGTAGAGTTTTATTTCCTCGTGTTGCACATTTTATGTAACACTGTTAGTAGATGGGAGAGCGGTGCAAGACTGAAGTCTCCAATGACTAGTATGAGGATGCCGGGATCATAAAGGAAAGTGAAATTTTTATCCCGCTGTCGCAATGCGCCCGACGTCAATATTTTTTTGCTACAAGCTGAGTTTGAATGTAAAGAAACAACTGCAGTTCTCTAACTCGTGCTTTATAAGTTATTAATATGAGCTTCTTTTTTTTTTTTATATATCGTGAGCTTGTATAAGGTATCGTGAGCTTTTAATACATGCTAACCTCCCCACAATATCGTGATAATTATCGTATCGTGACATTTGGATACCGTGACATCCCTAGTGAGCACTCATGAGCTTGAAGGCAGCCTACAATCAATGTGGGTACACTCTTTTCACCAACCGTGAAATGTAGAACTTCTAACGGCAGAGGAAAAAAGGCCAACAATCTAAAAACCTGTCCTGTTTTATGGAGTAGTAACACTTTGTAACTCAAGTGTCAACAGTGATTCAGCAGCGTGAAGGGGCTAAGAATGTGTGACTGCATCACTCATGGCTTGTCATCTCTTACCGGGGCTTCTCACCTATCAGGGAAAATGAGGTGAACATTCCCTGGCGTGTGCCAATTCAGCCAAGTAAGCACAATTTTACATTTATATTGAGTTAACCACGAATCTATGTCTTAACGCAGTGTGTGTTGTACAGTTTTGTGTTAAGAGTCCCTTGATGACACACTGTGTGACCAGAGTCCAGTGAAAACATCGAGGTGGGCATTAGAAGGTTTGTTGCAGTTTTACATCTTTCATCCACCCACCTTTTCTACAGCTCCCAAGAGTAGCCAGTGGAGAGCAATTACAAAGCGAAACCTTTCTTGACTTTCCGACTAGCGAGGAGGGAAGCAGACAAATGTCTGAGGGGAATTTCGGCATCCCTTTCAGAAGCTGTACTGATATGCAAGATGAGTCGTTGACAATGGATAAGCGATGTTTAGTTCCTTTTCTGTTTAACACACATTTTATTACATTTCAGCTTTTTTTTATGTGACTCAAATTCACTTTAACGAGGCAGAGCACCTGAGCTACTCTGCATATTCAAATAAATGCACAGAAAAGAGGTCAAGTGAGGTTAGGATGTTAGCGAAGATTCTTTTAATTTCAGGAAAAAAAGCTGATGGGACAAGTTCACAAATCCCGGGCTGCACCAGCGGATGCTGTGATTTTCCTGAAGCAGCAAATGTCTCAGTCAAGTAATTTTAAGTGGCACTTTGCGCAGGCACAACAGTGCTGCTCTCCACTGGGTCTTTATTTGCCTACAAATTTAATACTAAGCATCTGTAGTAGCACCCTTATTTGTCGAGGCAATGGTGCACTGCATGTAAACTGGTGGGTATACCCGCACATCGAGTGGGATCCATCACAAGAGGCATGTAAAAAAATATGGCCTATTAATACAGTCGATAACGATCCTGAATTTATGGCTGAAGCTGCACAGAGGTTGTAACTTAACAATGTTTGAAATTACAGTTGTGGCTTGTAGTGGTGTAGAACTGCATGGCACCTATTTCTAATATTTGGGTTACCATATTTATTTATTTAGTTTTCTTATGAATATTGTTACATGTGTCGATAATTAGGGATAGAGGTATATTTTTAATAAAGCCCTTGTGTTGTAGCTATGCTATCTAGTTTCTAGTATCTAGTTTTGTCACCAGTTTTGTTTCCCCCTCACTTCTTTTTCAAAAGAGGGAATTGCCCAGGGGAAAACAAAAATCAATTGGAACCTATAGATTCTTCAGGTTGCGAGAAGAGTTCCTATAAGCTTCGACTCACTTAGCCCACTGAGACTTTTAGTTGTACAGTGAAGGAAAACTAACTTGGTCCAATGCATTCATCATGCTGACAGACTCCAATAGGTTTCCTCCCCTTTCCTTCCATAGGCGCAATGTTTCCACACAAGTTTTCTCATTTAGATGTGATAGAATCAGCAACACTCTGTTTAAAATACATACAGAATTTTACTGTATAAGGCAGAATATATGATAGCAAGTCTCAAACTTGGGTTATCCTATATTTTATTATGAAATCCCATTTTTAGATCTGCTGTTTTTTTGCATTCAATACAAGATAAAGTTCAAGGGGGTAAATATATACATCTCAGTTGCAGAATGTAATAGAATATGAAAGAATGGGAAAACTGTGTCATTGGTGCAGAAAAAATACAAGAAAGTACAACTGCTATATATACAGTCGCAAAAATTGTATACAATAACAAAATGGTAAATTTATTTACAAGAAGGTGCATGGAGTTAGTGCTCACGTCAGAGATATACTCCTAGCGTGAGATTTTAAGTGCAACGTTCCGTGCAAGCAATAAAAAATGGAGCAGTGTTTTCCTGCTGAGTATAGTCATAATATGAATGTCATGTTCTCCCTATACAGTATCTCTTCAGACTTCAACAAATGGCAAACTTTTAGCAATACACTATTGCAAAATATTAGAATGTTGTTAAGTATTATAGTAAACATAGGGGTCATATGTCTCGGTGCAGTGATGTTTATTTTAACGTGCATATATAGACTGAAATGTCATAATAATGTTGCAGTGGTATGGGCAATAATATGTGCAGTGTCTTATCTCTTATAATATGCATAATAATATAAAGTCTAACGCGGCTGTAAATGCACAACGTGCAACAGCGTCCAACTTTTTGTACAGTAACATTTCAGAACATTTTCATTGCATGTTGTGATTTGTGCAGGAGAATGTTGAAAATGTCATGCAAGCATCTCCTTCATTCTAAATTCGGATGACTGCTACGCAGCGGCCAGAACAGCTCGGAATCACAAACTGGATGTTCAGCAGATGTGGAATGATCCCGAGGGAGTTGAACAGTATGTCATGTTGTCGTGACATGGACACTGTGTCTTCATCAGCCGATTGTGAACGCTCGCTGCCCAAGGGAGGAAACAAGGTTTTGACAAAACCAACATTGGGGGTCCATTCTCTGAGCAATGAGTTGGCATTTTACAAAGGGGCTGTGAAACGTGAAAACTCCAGTGTCCATCAAAATGGAGCTCTTGCTTTATTTTGGAGCTTTTTGATGTCATCAGATTATGCAGGAGTACCCGTTGCTATGGCCAGTAAATGGTGTCTACTGGTCAAAATTAGTGCAATATTAAGTTGCAGTGATGAAACAAATTGTAATAGGAATATATGCATAACCGGTTTACAACATTTTGATGCTAATTCAATGTTCATAGCAGCAAGAAATCTTTGAATATTTTCCCCATAATTATCTCCAAAAATACCAAATAATAGAAACTTGGATTGGATTAGTATCAAGTTATGCACCTTCAGAGAGTTATTTTCATGTTAACAAAACATAAACACAATGATAACACCTTGATTTTCACAACCACTAGCGGTCTGTTTACCTCATAGGCTTCTCTGGGACAAAACAAAACAAAGTTTGTAAACAGACAGTTGAAGGATACAGACAATAAAATGCAATCAGATATAACAAGTAGAGTGGTTCCTTCTCCAAACCATGTTCGTAACTCAAAACACATGTATCTCGAATCATATTTCCCCATTAAAATGAATGGAAATGCCACTAATCCATTCTAGCTTACACAAAAAAACCAACACAAATTTTTGTAATGTGAAATCAAAAGAAAATGGGAACCAAAAGCAGCATTCTATTATATAGTATTGTACTTTGTAGAAAGATGAAGTAATAACACAAATCAATAGAATGAGAAGAAATGTACAGTTTTGCCCCATTTTTGCTTCAGTTGAGTTGTCGTTGTGCTGCTCCTTCTGGTGTGCGCCTTGGCTATCTTGGGGCATTGTAATCCAGACGTAAGTTTGTTCGAAACAAAACTCCTTAGGAGGCCGCAGTAATATTAAACGTTCTTCACAGAGGATACATTTTATACAGCATGCCTGTGAGTATTGTGATATTGTCTGTCTATCTGAGCTGCTCCACTGTTTGTATTAAAATATCTGTTGCTTAAAGAGTTGGAACACCATGATACAATGGTATTTATTAGCCCATCCAAGACGTTTTGCATTCTTTGCTAAAGCATTACTCAACTCAACTTTACTTATAGACCACCTTACAACAACAACCTCAGCAGTAACAAAGTACTCATCAAACATAAACCATAATAAATAACATAATAGTGATAAAAGAAAGAGTTTGTGATGGATTCTTTGTTTGTTCCTATAGGAGTTGTGTCCCTGTTCCGCTTCAATAGTTTCTCCGTCTCAGACCCGCTGTCAGAAGAGGGAAGGTGGGGAGAGAATCACAGTTAACAGCGGGATTGCTTTTATCGCTTTATTACCACTGGCATGACGATGAGGGCACAGATAACAACTCTGCTCTGTCATTACAAGGCCACATGTGCGGATGTTCTCACCGTCCAAGCCGATTCGAGGCCACACTGTGACAAACACGGGAAAAGGAGTAAAGACACGGTGGAAACGTGAGGTGGTGAGCGTGAGGACTGGCCAACAGACGAGCCTGTATCTTTGCTGGCAGATGCCTTGTCATATCCCCGAACATTGGAGTGTATCTGTTTGGACATGTGTTCATGTCCTTGTACAAGCTAATTGGCGCTCTCATCCTGGGAGATAAGTACAAGCCTGAGGCCAGCAGTCATTTTACTCAGTTATTCCCTTCTGTCACACTGGCATTACATATTATGTCCATGTTGTAAAGATTTGGCGACCCCATCTTTCACTTATAGTATATTTAAGACAACAACTAGCGTAGGACAGTTTTGCATATTATGGATCATCAAGTTTCATGAGACTGTGTGCATATCAGAACAATCTTGTCTGGAGACTTGTCACTGACAATTTAAAGACAAATATGATATCATTTTTCCTGGCGATCCCACACAGAATTCAGTTTTATTAGCTGTTTTCACAACCACTACCATGTGCATAACTCCCCACAGAAAACCAATACCAAAAATTATATATATATATATATATATATATATATATATATATATATATATATATATATATATATATATATATATAGTCTATATTTCTGCTAGCCTCACTGATCTTATCAAATAATTAAAAATTAAAGAAGCAGAATGGGAAAAAGATCCTTAATGCTTTGACACTGCTGTGTGAATTTCATTGTGAAAACCTCCTATAAAAATGTGTCTGTGGTATTTCTTTCTCAATTGCAGTGGAGCCACTGAAGACAAATACCGATGAAGTTATACAATTTTGAATTCAATCTAAAGTTCTGGGGGGGAAACAACTATCAAAACATACAAAACTTCAAAAATGAATGTCATCTTATAGATATAAAAAGTCTACACACCCATGTCCAAAAACCTTTTTTTTTCTTTCTGTGATATAGAAAAAGGAGACTAAGATTAATAATTTCAACACTTTGTCCACCACAACCGTGACCTATAACTGGTAGAACTCCTGTCTGCCATTAATGTGACTATAACTCCACTACTGGGATGTGGTGCTCAGAATTGACCAATTAAATTCAAAACTCAGCACATACCCGCCACCATTTAAAATGCCTCTAATTAACCCCTATTAAAGTTCAGATGTTGCGTATGCTTTTTCAGGCACTTGTTTGCTTTCTGTCAGAGGCCTGACGGTTTTGTGCTGACATTGACTGCTATTTCAGACAGTTCATACCTGGTAATTCCTTCCACCTTACCTATGGGCTCAGCTCTGCTGGGCATTTTACTAAAAATTTGCGGTCCGTTTCTGCCTACCGCCTACAGCCGGAGTACCCTTCCACCATCCGTCTTTCCGCCTTTTTGTCCAGCTGGAAAAAAATAGTAATCGCCTGTAGGCCGGTCTGCCCATGATTTTAAACGGGCTTCCGTTCGTATTTCCGACTACCAACTTCAAACAGTTGAAGCTGATTGATGAGGCAATTCAAAACATATTTTTGTCGGGGGGTCGTGTTTTTCTTTTTTTTTTTTCTGCAATTCACGGTCAGGCTTGGCCTTTTATCTCCTATGAATAGCTGATAAAAAAAAAACTTTGACATTTGATTTTTAGCAATGGAGTGAAATACACAAACATGTTGGTGCAATATAGACCCAAGTTGAAACACACTAGTGATTGGAACATACTGTATGCCTCTGCATTCTGGCCTAAAAAATATGTACGTTTGGTTCATTGGAGACTTAAATTGTCAATTAGCGTAAATGGTTATTTGGCCACATGTGTCCTGTGAATGACTGGTAACCAGTCCACGTTGTATCCCCACCCACCTCGAAATCAGTTGGGAAATTCTCCAGCTCACCCATGACCCAAGTAAGAACAAGAGGTATAGCTAAATGGGTAATTCACATTCAGAGAGGTATTAGTGACAGTTGCATTGCATCATACGAGAGTCATGTCTACTATTTGGTCCCGCTTATTCATCCTAATGTTTTAAGCATTGCTCTGTGGCTGCTAAATGTATATGTATTATGCTAATGAGTTTGGTGGCTGAGAGTCGGGGAAGAATATGCAGCTTTTATCCACCATGGTGTTCATGCCATCTGGAAATGCCACTGGCTCTGTCCACTGAGGAGGATGGCAATCCAACTGCTAGAAATGAGTGTATTACTGTGACGAGTGCAGCCTTGTGAGAAATTGATCCCTGCTTCATAAAACATCTTCATTTACTCATTTCTTACTAAGAAGCTGAATGTTGTAGCTTTGCAATGTGTGTGCACTCCATCACTCAGAAGCCCAAACAATTACGAGAAAAACTGCATCCTCATATTTTTTCCATCTCTCTCTACAGTCATTTTTTTTTTTTGCCCAGCTCCAATGCAATGCACCAAGACAGCAAATTGCAGCAGCTAAGTCAGCACCGCCTATGGGTAAGAGTCATCCTTTCTTGCTTCCCCTTGGAATTATAAAGAACGTTATTCTCCTGATTGATGACACAAACGGTAGAATCTTAAAAGGTAATTATTTCCTAAGGGGAGGCGAAACTGAATATTGTGCAAATCCCCATTGCAGAAAATTCGCTCTTCCGTTCCTGGTAAAAACTGTGATTTATCAGTTCACCATCATAAGCTCCTGATTATTTTTCATGAGCACTTGAGACTGGAAAGTTATAAAGATCAGCAACCATGTGAGGTATTAGCTCATAGTGAATGTTGTTCCTTCCCATACTTACTTCCTCCCCAGAGGGGAATTTGCCTGTGAACATTCATTTGAGTTGTCATACAAAGGTGTGAAAGGGACATTAAAGTGTCCCGGTGGGACATGAAGCATGACAGTAAGCCAGCTTGCGCAACAGGACTGCACCCTGAAGCTCAAACAGTAGAAGTCATTATGCAATTTAAAATAGTATCGTTGTGTTATTGTAAAATGTCACAGTGAAAAACACGTGAATAGAAATTTAATAAGTGAGTCTCAGAGCAGAATCGTTGACCCTCATACTTTTAACACTGCATCCGTGTTAGAAAAGATCTTTTAGTGTCAGTACAACTGCATAGTCTGACCTTCTGGTGTTCTGGTTTCACTTTAGGAATGTTCATGTTTCATTGCACTTTTGATTATTATTCTATTTTTTCTCCTCCTCTCTACACCTCTTTTTCAGTGTGCATGACATTGTAAGGAAACATATTTTACATGGTCTTCTAGAACAGATGCCATTTAGCAGTTGTGCTATATTTTCAAACCCTGTCTAATAATCTTTTCCTTTTCTACTGTGATTAGTGCAAAATGTGCAATCTGCTTCTCTTCAAAACTTCATGGCTTCATGGCGTTGGAAAGGAGCATTGTTGTTGTTAACATCTGTGATGTCCCAAAATGACAAATTAAAAATGGTTGCAGACGCAGTGGAATTGAACTTTTGTTGTTGCAGGATGACAATGTGTTTGTGTTTATTTTACCTCCCCTGACTGGCAACAATATATATTGGCACAAATGAGTAGAAGCCAATACAATTGTTTCTCACTTTCTGCTTTTACAATGACTATAATGTCAAGTTTCTTTATTGTGATCATGGTTTGCAGTGGCATAATACAGCTGTGATCCTCAGACAGTTAACTGACGTTGCAGCTCACTGTAGCTCAAAAATTGCAACCACACATGAAAAACGCTTCAAAGATCATTTAATACAACTATAATAATCGCACCTGAGCTTAATTACGTTTGTAAGGGTAGAATATTTGATTTGGCTATTGTATTGGATCTCATTAAATTATCCAAGCTGTCAAAATGTTGATTTTTTAAAAAAAAATTTATCACCTCTGGACATAAGCTGTAGTATAGAGTACTTTGTAGTTTAAATAACAAATACAAAATAATGTGTTGCTTATAATGAAAGCTAGAAATATTAGTTCTATTGTTTGGCTAAATGATCCATACAGCGGAAATGTTTGGCATCAGCCTGCTAACATTTGGCCTCTATCAGTGATTTCCATTTGGCAAAGATCACGTGAACATTTATCTAAATTAACATAATTAGTGTCTGTCCACCATTTTTTCCCCACTTCCTTGACAATGAGGAATTAAGATCCCTTGTTCCTACACAAATCGAAGAATAACAGCGTTCAATTGTCATAATATGATTTTCTATGTACTTTACATACAATACGTTAACTATTTTCTTATCCACCAGATGTGCCACATTGAAGCTGGCTTTTCCTAACGTCATTATTGACATCAGGTCATTCTTCTTTCAATTTTCTGTAATTCTTTCTATTAGCCTCAATAGGGTCACAAGTGACTTGGGCAAGAGGCAGGTATACACCCTGCACTGTTGTCCAACCAATAGCAGGGCACACATAGAAAACATTCACACTCATATTCACACCTGTGGACATTTGAGAGTTTTGTGTGACCCTAATGTGTATGTTTTTGGAATTTGAGAAGACGCCAAAGTAATCAGATAAAAACCATGCAAGCACGGGGAAAAGATGGAAACTCCACACAGCAAGGCAGGAGCCATGATTCAACCCCATCCTTAAAACGGTGAGGCAGATGTGATAACCACTAGGTCATAATTCACATGCGGTCATTCATGCCAGTGAATGCCAAGGTGCTAAATATTGTTGAAGCCCAATGCTGCGCAAAAGAACACTCAATGACTCTGTTTTTATTATGCGTCTTAAATGCCATCTCACTCAACGCAATGCGTACCATAAATTTCCTTTGTATTAAGAAAAAAAACAAACAAACAAAAAAACAACAACAACAAAAAAAAGTCACTATGCAATGTTATGAAGCACAGCATGATACCGCCATCTACTGGACATCTACTCCCCCTCTTCCTCAACAACCAAGTTGCCTTTAAATGCCACATTGCGTCTGCCACTAGTCCATAATATATAATATTAATATATACTGTGGGTATACAATACTGTAAAATTGGAAACCAGTCCTAAAATTGGTCAATGATCACAAATAAAAGGCTGGTAATAGTGCATGTTAGGTCCACATAACAAACAAGGAATCAATAATAAAAGTCACATCATCTGGCATCTCTGGTCTTCTCTGCTTCATCTCAGTGACTTTCAATCCTTTTTGAGAAGTTGATTTTTTAATATTTGGAAAGGATAACTTGCTCTTTCCCTTAATTTACTATATTTTTAAAACTGCATTCATGCTAGTATCCAACTTTTAAAATGATATTTTTGTCAGAGCAAAAGTGAGTATTATTATATTTTTAAGGCAGAATTTTCGATCTTGTATTGGATGTTTTTTTTCCATGTTTGATAAAAAACAGGGAGGAATAAACAATTGATGAAATGAAGCATTGGCCTGAATCGCAGTGACAGAAGGCACTGGCACTAACCGATGATGACGCCATATGAGATGCTAAAGAGTTGGTCAGTGTATCAGCCCTTAATTACAAAAATAATTTCCAAAACAGTTGGTGTGTAAACTTGAGCAACAGATGGCTGCAATTTGTTCCAATCAGAAAGAAAAGCATCCAATAACATTTGGAAATAAACAGTTGTTTGTGCTTTAACTGCGCAATTGTGTTTTGAGTATACAACTGTTTGGAAATTATATATTTATATAAATTTTGGCTTAGGCTTTCCAGTGTGGAATTTGCATGTTTTCTCAGTGCTTGCATGCTCCCATGTTCCAAAGATGTGCCTGATTGAAAATTCTGATTTGTCCAAAGGTGTGAATGCTTGTTTGTCTATATGTGATCTGCGTCTGACTGGTATAACCAAAAGTCTGCTGTGATAGGCTACACGGCACTGCGACCCTAATGAGGACAAGCGGTATAGAAGATTGGAGGGATGGATATTTATATGAATAGTATATACAGTAATCAAGATTATATTGTGAAAAAAACATGACACTTGCTTATGATTGGGTAAAGTTGAAAACAAAATTCATAAATCAGACATATATGCATTTGATATACTTCAGCATGGTACATTAACTGCAGCATGGTGCAGGAGAGCCATTAACCACCCATTGTTCAAACCCACTGTTCCAAACTCCATACGTCAAAGTCTCATGTATAGAAATGATATGAAAAATTAAAGACTTAATGTGATGCCTTAGGGCCCAGAAATGACTTATGTGTACCATTTCCCCCACGACAAAGAAGACTCACTAGTTTGCAGATTGCCAAAAGTGAAAAGGAAATTAATAATGACTGCCACTATATGTGGCAGTATAATTAATTTGATACTTTCTTTTCCACAAGCTTCTTACCCCAGTTTATTCACACCCAAGGACATTACGACGCATATGAAGAAGAAAAGCACACACGTTGATCTCCGCCCAGGGTGTTTTCTTTTTTTCTTTTCTTTTCTTTTCTTTTCTTTTCTTTTCTTTTCTTTTCCTTTCTTTTCTTTTCTTCTTTGTTCGTGCGTGTATGCGTGTGTGCGTGCGCGCGCGTGTGCGTGCGTATGTATGGAGGTGCGGCTGTCATGACAGTCCGGACTAGTCCTTTAATAAATCTCTGACGTATCAGTTTTCCTCCACGTTGGCCGCACATGCGCAGAAGGCCCGGTCACCTGCACGAACAAGGAAGTCAAAGAAGGATCACTGGATGTGAAATCAAAAGACTTCCCCGACCGATAGTTGTCGTCTGCTCGTCATTTTTATAAGCAACGTCGACGGGACAAGATGTTCAAAAAACTCAAGCAGAAGATAAACGAGGAACAATCACCGCAGAGGAATGCGCAGACTCCTCAGCAGGCCCAGGTTAGTTGTTGTGCCCCTGGGAGCTAAGTAGCTAGGCTAACATCTGTTTACTGTGTGGACTTGTGGCCTCGGCGAGCTATCGAAGAGCGAAGTGTTCGTGGAATAGGGATTATTGTTTTGTTACCTCTCTTACTAAGCTGTACTTAGATGCAAACGCTTCCCCCAGCTGTATTTTTAGATACCATGGTGCTTGCAGACGTTAGCAGCATGCTAACAACTATTGAGCTGACTTATAAGCAAGTTATTATCTAATTTGGCACACACCAAGAAAAACGCGTAACTTTTCAGTCTTGAAGTTTGAAGTACCTTGACTCTCACGAGGGGATACGGGACCGGGTCTCAAATATGTTTATGGGCGTGACTGTGTTGCTGTCAGTGGGTTGCAAGTACATTTAGATGGCTGCTTTATTTGGCACATTCAAATCCCGTCGGTGCACGACTGATGTCTGCTTATAAGTATGTAAGAAGACGAGCGCAAATACTACAGTGCATAATATTGACAGTATCAACAAGGGTGTTGGCGGATGATTATATAATATAAAATGCAAACACGGCCACAAAGCTTCGGTTTGTCGGTAGGTGGTGTGTCTGATGTCTGTCGCGTGGTTGGACTCGTATGTTCTTTATTTTCACATGTACTTGGTTGTTTTTACCATAATTGTTTTGAATTGATTCTAATCGAAAGACATTTTTTTGCCTCTTAAATCTGCACACGCCCATAACTCATTCTATCCCCGTGACATATTTATTCATTTCACAAAGGGTCTGAAAAAGTCTGGTACTGAATGAGTTAAATTAACCCCTTTTGCCGCCAGATGGTTAATAAGAGAGAGTATTTCTATTGTGTGACACTTATTTTCATTTGTTATAACAGATACGTGCAGTGGAATGGAAGCAACACCCAGTGGTTTGCTGATCATTGAATATAATAGCAGTTAAAAGTAAGGAAGGGCCAATTTGTTCTTAGACAAAATTGTTTTACGTTGCTTTGAGAGCTCCTACTACCAAGGTGAATGTGACGTGGTCACATTTTTGTGCAATCAAAAAAACATGGAATTAGCACTTTAGACGCCTCTAAATTCCTTCATAAGGAATAAATTCAAGAAAAAATATTTATGGCGGAAGTACGTGACCTGTTCTACTGCCCACGCTGGTCTTCTCACAAATATTGATCTATTTGCGCTATTTCAGTTGCGTTTTAGAAGGGATGTTCGATACCTCCTTTTTTCAGACCTAGAGTACTCAACTCTCCAGTTCACAGCGATACCAAGGGCTGGAGCTGAGATCTGCCCACTAAACCTCTTGACTATGAGGCAGACGGTGTTCCACCTGTTTCCTGTTATTACCTTAACGCGAGCCACTCTGATCTGGATAGTATTTCCACATCGGACTCTTATAATTATTCTGTGGATAACAGGACATTGTAGCTACAAGTGTGTGTGTGTATACACAAAAGATGAAAAACATTTACAATCCATGTTTCACAGTGGACATTGGACAATAAACAAGAAATACAAATGGCGCTTTTGTTTCTGTCCCATTCACTAGCACTCCCAAGTATCTAACAATGCCACATTCTTGCTTAAAAATGTATGTTTTTTGGGTTAAATTAACCACTTAGAATTGGTTTGGAAAAAGAACAAATCAAATAATTGATAAAAATCAGTGTGATTAGGTGCGAAGCTGAATAGACGGAACTTCCCTTTTTGTTTTTTTCACCAGATGGGCTCTGCAGACCGCCGGAGCAGCCAAACCCACCCATTTCACCATGATGGTGTTCCCTCTGCCAGTGACAGAGAGGTGAGCATGATTATAAGATCTGATGGATAGCGACAGCTATGTATAATATCTCCCCCATTTTCTATGCGATAATCAATATTTTTGTGAGAGGCCAGTCTGTGTTATGCTCCAATCGCCCTTAATAACAACCCCTCAGCTAATAAATGTAACCCAGCTACCCCTGCAGTGCTGAAACCTTTTTCAAGATGTAGCCATTGAATCATTATACTACTTATCCTCAATCACTGAATCACGTGTAATTAAAATATCTCCACTGTATGTTCCACATGGTTTGCTCAATTAATGTCTGTCATTATTGTCTGTAACGCAGCCCCTTCATTACTTTAACCCTGTTGACAAGCATCATAATGACTTCCTGCTGCTGCAGTGCGGAAATTATTGTAATGAAAAGCCCGACGCTTAATAAAGACTGTAATGATGTTTGACTTTACAAAATGAGGCTAATCATAACAAACTATAATTTAACAAAGCTTGCTAATAGCAGTGGATGAGCAAGTTGTTTTTCCATTATTGTAACTTCTGGATGGTTACCCAGAAGGCTTCTGAATTGGCAGCATTGCAAAGGATGATTGAAGGTGGCAGAACAGACTACCTTTTAGTGTACCGTATATGTTTTCATTCATAATTAATGCAACCTCAAGTGATTTCTTTCCCTAGTGAGTTGTTGTATTTTCTTTTCTCCATAGCAGTCTCAGTTTGAGGATATGGACAAGACTGAGGTAGATGATAATGGCATGGGGCATCGTCCTGCTAAAAGGACCTTTAGATGTTTAGAAGTACATTTGCATTAGTGCTATTTCCATCATAGGTTATCTACACCAAACATTAGATTAGTGATGGTACCCGTAATAGTTGTGGCCCTCCTCTATTTTCATTCATCCAGGGAAAATCAATTGTAATTTAGGTCTCCCAGCCCTTCATTTTGTGGCATCTCATGATGGCAGCGTCATTTTCACCTCACAAATCTCAAATACACTTTGACATCTTTGAGAGTGTGCTTTCAACTTTATCACAGAAGGAAGAATTTGTTGATTTTTTTTTTTTTTTTTTTTTTTTCCTCTTCCGAGAATAATTGCACATTTGCAACCCAAGTCCACCAGTGATCAGTATTGTTTTTCCTCCAAGATCCTTCAATTGTTTTCCTCTCTGAACAGTTTAAATAATGATTTTAAGTAACTGATGATTATCCGTCTTGAAGACCACACACTTGGATGTTAAACTGTTACACGTGACATTAACATTTACTATTTCATGTTCCAGCTTCCCTTTTTTTTCATGCTCTTTCATTCTTTCTTATACGGTGGAGCCTCTAAGGTTGAATACCATCCTTTATGTAAACCTGGACGAGTTCCAATTTGTTTGGCTTTCAAAACGCTTTGTACAAAGAG
This sequence comes from Filicampus tigris, assembly GCF_054856515.1. Classification (NCBI taxonomy): domain Eukaryota; kingdom Metazoa; phylum Chordata; class Actinopteri; order Syngnathiformes; family Syngnathidae; genus Filicampus; species Filicampus tigris. The sequence continues at coordinate 11,954,096 of NC_141227.1, read as the reverse complement.
AAAAAATCTGATCTGTTGTCAAACTGTCAGCATCATTATAAGTGTAACATTAACTATACAGCATGGGCAACTTCTGAATAACAATGTGTACAAAGCAAAACACTGTTAATAAGACTTAAAAATAATAAACTGGTCTTAATTTTAGTGATGGTTGTGCAATGCCTTGCAGATGTGCCTTTGTAAGAGAACTAGTGTAAAACAAAATTAGCTACTGTAAAATCAATATCAAAAACATCTTTCTCAGGCTAGACCATTTGACATTAGAAAAATAAAAAGCCAAATTAGAAGTAAAACATACACGTTTGATGTTTGCTGAACTGAGATATCATGAGTACACTGATGCGCCCAATATGCTGGCATCTCACATAATGGATTTTTACCACAAGTGGTAATGGGCAAACTATGCGACCACTCCTCCTTTCTTTTATCTTGCCCACATAGTTAAGCATTTACCTAATCAAGTGTCTTATAATATTTGTATTTTTAAATTTTTTTTATTTGTATTAGATTTTTTGGGTTGGGGAAAATTATATTTATGATTTTTTTTTTATTATTATTATTCATCGTATTATATAATAAGTAAAATGAAATAAGAAAAAAAATCCACAACAATTTAACAATGTGTTTGTTTGTTTTTTAAACATTAGTTCATTTATTTTAATTATTCATAATTATTTCCAAATTAGCTATGTGTCTCTTCTGTGCATTAAAAAAAATGGTCAAATTATGAATAGCACAACTTCAGGGGCATTCGACTGTAGAGGTTTCGCTGTAGCCGTAACCAAATTCCCTCTTTCTGTCTCTTTCTTTCTCTCACTCCCCACAGCGCCGTTCCACTCTCATGGTGTTGTTTTTTCTCATTGCTCTCTGTGTTCCTCTCCTCCCCCCCACCTTTCGGCCCGTAACTGCACTGACGGGGGTCAGGTGCTGGCCGGGATGATAGCAGAGCCCGCTTTTCTCTCTGAGTATACTATCTTTGCTCTGGACCATTCAAAACAACCCAAAACGGCCCAGGTAGCCAGTGTGGTGAGTTTGTCCTCACGTCCTGCCTCTTCTTCCTCCGCATCGCCCTGCTCCTCCTCCTCCTCCTCCTCCTCCTCCTCCTCCTCCTCCTCCTGCTCTGGTCCTCCCTCCTGACTCTGTCCCCCTCGGGAAAACCGGTAGCGGGCTGCGGCCCATTTAGGGTCGGCTTGTTCCCTGCTCTTCTGTCGCCCATTTCCTTTTGGATTTAGCAACAAGAAGGCATCTCCTGTCAGGGCTAACTCCGCATCTGATGAGAGTTATGGGTTATATTGTGGTATAGAAGCCTGTCTGCTTTTTGCTGTATGTTTTACGACCTTCTGTTGTTACCACCTGTCACAAAATGTGCCCCTTGTCTTTTGCCCTCAGTTGCCTGCCTTCTTTAGACCCCCACCTACAGCATCCTCTTTGGTTGCGTGAAAGACATAGCCCCTTCTCGTTACGATTGTGTTATGTAGAATTTTGGGGGGTTGCACAAAGAAAAAAAAAAGTTTTTTTCCAATGCATTTCAATGAGCGTGAACTATAGGCCGATGTTCTCTATTCGCGGACCGGCTCAGTCCTTAACCCCGCAAATAGCACGGTTCTATTGTGTAGTTTTAAGTTGTAATATCACCATGCACCACTAGATGGCAGACATGCCTTAGTTGTCTTTGTACTGGGTCTTATACTGCCCTATACTACAAGGTGAGTAGCCCTAATCATTTTTTTTTTTTTTTTTGCAGATTTGGGCTGATATGGCTCAATAATATACACATTTTGAGTGACACTGATTTTTGTGAAGAAAATGCACAAAATGAGTTCTTACACTTAATGTTGGTTTGCTGTTCAGCAGTTTCTTGCTGTCCTTCAGGGCAAATTTTTATGCAAAGTGCCCTTTGCACTGGGGAACAAAAAAAATCACAGTTTGTGGTTATTTTGCCATTTACTTCAAACTAGGGATGTCACAATATCGGTAATATCGTGGTATCGCGATATTAAATTTGCCACGATATCGTTGTCGTCATGTCACCATATTAATCGCAGCAAATCTGTTAAAAACGCCCAAGTTGTTTTCCATTTGTGCAGTTCCAGCGTCCTCTGGCGGTTAGTTTATTAGTGCAGTTTGATTTTCATGCCTGTTTTGTGTAGAGACATTTACATGCAACTGCTCGTTTATTTTTGTATTTCGTGTTCTACAGAAAGCATACACTTACCCACACAACCAAATTAAACAAAAATTAAACAGATTGCTCACATGAACAAAATGATCTTCTAACCAATAAAAGATTCCATAAGTCAGTCATACCAGCAAATATTTTTCAACATCTCCGTTGGTCCACTTCAGCCGAACACAGCATGGTGAACAACATGGACCATGATACTTTGCGTTGCTGAGCTGAACCAATAGGAGCGCATGACTGGTCAAGCCTGTTTCTTTGTGAATGCTGTTATTATGTATAAAAACAGAATATTGTGATGTTTTTTTTTGTTTTGTTTTTAAAATATTTTTTTTATATGAGCCCTTTTTTTCTACAATATCATGGGCTTTTATACAGTATCACGAGCTTTTCATATATCGCCAACCTGTCCACAATATCGTGATAATTATTGTATCGCGAGGTTCATATCATGATATTATCGTATTGTGACATTTGGATATCGTGACATCCCTACTTCAAACACTTTGTTTTTGATCCATGCATCTTTTATATATGTATTGAGAAATATATTGTGAAAAATTAAATATATTAAGGGCATATTTTTTCAATATTAAAAATGTCATTTTTGTCATACAGGTGGTTAGTAAATGTGTAGTCCTATGTGGCCCCGAGGAGCACTGATTGAAAAACTGTGGCCCCCTTCATCATTTAAGTTGCCCAACCCTGTCGCTGGCTTTTTAAAGTGTACAAATTTTAGAGTAAATTCTTTTTCAGAGTAAATATACAGTATAGAGCAGAGCCTCCTAAATTGCGTTCATGATTGTAGTTGTAGTTTGCTGGAGGTGTTTGTAATGGTTTACCCTTTTCGTGTAGCTAAACAGGATAACCAAAATAATGTTTTTATTTAAAATTACAAAGTATTTTTTTCTGTAGAGGGTCATTCTATATTCTTATCCTATATTTTTGTTCACATACTGCGCTATTTCATTCACAAGCACTTTACAATACAAACTATTTTCAGATTCAAATTCTTCAATTATTATTTTGAGATTATTAAGCATAAGCAAATATGCATTGTCGGGTTTGATTATTTGGAGGCTTAACTATGGTTAATGCTGCAAACAGCAGCGTAATCAATAAAATATGCTGAAATGTATATTCATATATATATATATATATATATATATATATATATATATATATATATATATATATATATATATATATATATATATATATAGTTGATACTATAAGTTTTCTTGTATTGTGGGGAAATATAGTGAATCTAGTTAGATAGGCTGTGCTAACAGTGTGTGGGAGCTAATGATAAGCCTGTTTCAATCAGAGATCCTGCAAAATTGAAAACATTAAATCCACCAGTGTCCTTTATACAGGACACTGATGTGGGGTATTGTCACAACTGCTCTTTCAGTGTTAGAGATGGAGAAAGGCAGAAGTGCCAACTTTTACAGGCGGGCTGAAGGCTGCGGTGCTCATGGCTCGGCTGTGATTAGCACCTCCATCCATCCACAATATCTTTCATGTTCCATGTCCATCTTGTCAAAATGTTCTCACAAGGGCCACTCAAACTCTGCAACTGTGTTTGGATTTTTTGGGGGGTTATTGCCTCATGAAAATGTTCTGTTTCAATATGATTGCATTCTAAACCATAGAGAAGGCCACGAAGCCGCTCAGATGGAGTTTACACTCTAAATAATGAGTGTCACTAAAGAATCATTTCAGAATCAAATTTCGTAACGGCCCCTTCCATCGAACAAAAGGGTAATTGGTAATCGGATAGAGTACAAAAGACGGTTACGGCACCAGCAAATGTCTGTTTGGATATGTCTTGGGGCCAAAATTATGCGACAACCTATTTTTGTAATCGACTTGCTTGACTTCTTTTCCCAGTCCTACTCTAGATGTTGACATTACATGTACATTGGAACACATGCAGTGTGCCCAACGTAATCTTCTTTTTCAGTTTATTCTTTAAAATACAAACTTTTGTAAGAAATATTGTTATAAATTGAATTTCCAAAACTTCCTGTGAGCAAATAATGAAATCATTTTAAAAACATTTGCATATTGTCGGAAAATTGTACAAAATATCTACTGCACCAATTATGTGGCAGAAGAATCTAAAATGTTGTGTATCCCGAGGCCAGGGAAGCTTGGAGCTGGACAATTGAGGAGAGATTAATTTGCTTTGCTAAATCTGCTTCTAACCAGTTGACTAAACCAGCTAAGCTGCTGAATGTTCAACTTGGCCCAGTTATGACTCTTGTGCTCTCGCAAGGCTCACTCTCCAACTTGAATGTAACTGTCTGTCTGTTCTTACCTCATGGCTGTTCAATCGAGTTTTAACCCTTTGTTTTGTCGAGATGCCTTCGTTTTATGTCTTTAACTCCTCAGTTTCTCCCCCCCCCCCGCCACCCCCCCGAGTTGCATGAGGGTGCCCAATGCCCCTGCATTGCTCCCAGCAATACTAATATTGCTCCCTTCAGAGTAATCAGGGAGTCATGTGGGGTGTGGATAACTAACTGACCCAGGACACCAGTTCACCGGACATAGGAGTTGGCACTCTCTTTCTAATAAATGTTATCTCTGCAGAGTGCCTCGAAAGAGCCGACCAGGTCTCCCAGAGGAAGTATCAATGGGGATGGAAGTGTGTCTCCTCATGTGCGTTAACACACTCATGAATATATTTCCTTTGAATGCGGTTTCTTACATGTTCCTATCTTGAAGATTATTTGCCATTTGGACCAACTTTCTGACAGAGAGAAGAAGCACAGTCCTTTGCCCAAAAACTACAGCTGAAAGTACCATCAATGGAGTCCATAATTCGAAGCGGCGCCAGTCGGGCTGAACACCTCTTCCGCTCTCCCTCTAAAGAAAGCCTGGTTCGGAGCTCATCACGCGAGTCCTTGACACATTTGGGAGAAAACGAAGCCTCTGGTGCACCTACATATGACCCACCTTCAGACATAGAGAGTGAGGCTGAGGAGGCGCCAGGGAACACAGAGTCTCTCTCCAAAGAGCAGCTGCTGCACCGTTTGGTCAGAGTGGAGACGAGTCTGGGGAAGTATCGCGGGAAGTACTCGGAGGTGAGTCACCCTCAGTTAATTCCATTGTCAACCAGTTGACTGATGTATTTTATTAAATTCTTTGCCCTGCAGCTGGTTACTGCATATCGTACTGTGCAACGAGATAAAGAAAAAACGCAGGTAACTTCTTGCAAAATCTGTTGTCATGTTTTTCATTTAACAATGCATTTTATGTACATGTCTTCTTTCCTTGCAAAGGCCATCCTCAGCCAGTGTCAAGACAAAGCTCTCCGCAGAATAGGAGAACTACGAGAGGTTAGGCCATATTGAAAAATGATCTTTCAGAGCAATAGCTTTTAGTTTTTCCAATTTGTTGTTGTTCTTTTTTGTTAAAGAGTTTTGTCTGGTTTAGTGAAGTTAAACCCTTGAATGCTTTTTAGGAGTTACAAATGGACCAGCAGGCAAAGAAACACCTTCAGGATGAGTTTGATGCTGCACTGGAGGAGAAAGATCAGATGATTACTGTCCTGCAAACTCAGGTAACTACCTCACCATATACAGTAGATGGTTGGTTTGTCTATTCAAAAGGTAGGCATCATTTTTTGTTAAATGTTCTTAGGCAAAGTAGGTCTACATTTGCTCGTTTTGGATTTTGTTACTTGCATTAAATGCGTTGTTTGCAAGTGTTCATTACAGACATGATGTGTTTGTTCAGTATTTGGAGATGCACCATAAAGCAGAACTAAATGCAAAAAAAAAATCTTTGCAGGAATATGAGATGATGAAAATGGATTGATTAATCTTCTTAATTATCAGTCCACGAATGTATTATTAATCAGAGTAGTACAATTTTTAGACTGGTAGGGGGAAAATGTTTGTTTTAATTCCTCTTTAAACTCAAATTGCACATTGGAGTTAGCATGACAGGCAGCACAGTGGTTAAGTGCTTAGCACGTGTGCCTCACAGGTCTGTTCTCTGACACAGGTTACTCTGCTGAAGAAACGAGTTAAAGGAGTGTTTGACGGTGCTTTGGCCGCTGAGGGTGAGCTGCCCATTTCTACAGATGCTGCAGAATCCAAACCCACCAGCCCTTCAAAGGACCAGGAAGTAGAACCTGAAATACCTGAGGGTGTGCATACATTTTTGTCTTTATAAAATACATGCAAAGTTCTAACATAAACCTTTGAAATGGTGCATTCTATTTTGTAACAGAAGAGGGCGTTAGTGATCCAGCTAAACTTTTGGAAGCCCTGCAGAAGCGAGTGAAGAGGCAAGAGAACCTACTGCATAAGTGCAAAGAAATGATACGTATGCACAAGGAGCGCAGCGCCCACGTTAGTAGTGAGAACGAAACTCTACAAGAGCAGCTGCAGGAGAGACTACAAGAACTGGAAAGGATGAAGGTGGTGTACTAAATAAATATATGTATTCTCATTAACTTAAGTGTATAAAGTCAAGCACCTCGCTATCCTCTCTGCCTTCGCAAACTCTTTCAAAGAATGGGTCCCTCCAAACATCTCATACCTCATGTCACAGTTATGAGATTGTTTGTGAAAAGTGTTAATTAATTATTAATAATATGTATGTCTGGTTGAGATAAAGCCAATCAGTGCAAGTGATTAATAGATTCTCGAACAAGGCTGTCAATAGTACCTGCTGTCTTTTGTGGGTGCCATTATCTTGTTGACACAGTGTGTGTGTGTGTGTGGGGGGGGGGGGGGGGTGTTGCTTTGTCGCTCAGTTTGATCACCCCTGGGTTCAACTCCAGGATGTTTGCTAACAGCATGTCACCGTGACATGCATGCCTGCATCATTGTTTTTTCCCGAAATTTCACAACATTTAGTCTCAGTGGAATGGCAGGATTGCTTGTCATTCCTCGAATGTTTTCCTGGTCTATCACAGATGATCTTGCAAAAATTGTGACAAAAGGCACTTTGACTGCATCGTAAAACAGGACTCTAATTGTACTCTATGCTATCAGTGTAGGTCTTAATTTTCGAAAGCTCAAAGCTGGGAGTCAGTCCTGTCTGCTTGTGTGTAGTAGCCACTGGTTGCACAGCAGTGGTAAAAATACATTCCTTCTACAAGCCACTACCACTAAACCGGGCTGTAATTTAGGTCAACCTTTTGGGTTTATCTGGTTTTGTACGGCGGTTTGACTTGTGGGTGAGTCGCTGTGTGTGGTGGAGCAAGTGAAACTTATCAGAACAATTTATAGTCCAAAGTGACTATGAACAATATCGGTGGCTTTGACAATTGCACTGATATTTGTTTTTGTTCATAATTTGTTTGTAGGAACTGCACACGACTGAGAAGAGTAAGTTGATCAATCAGTTGCGTGATGTCAAGAACCAAAATGAACAGCTGGAGCAGGACAAGGTAAGTGTGAAGCTTTTTAAGTTAAACCTCCAAAGTCCAATTGTTTGAATTCTTGTTGTGTTTTTCATCAAGTTTTCCACTCATCGTTAGCTCTAAATTCGAGAGAACTCTCTTCAAAGCAGTTCTAATGTAAACGGCCTTTAGGGTATGGTGATTGCTGAGACAAAGCGGCAGATGCACGAGACGCTGGAAATGAAAGAAGAGGAGGTTGCACAGCTCCGGTCCAGGCTCCAGATGGCAAATGCCAAGACTGAAGAGCTGCAGGACCAGAAGGAAAAGGCTGAGAAATCAGGTGAGAGAAATTAGTTCCTGTAAAAAAAAATAAAAAAGAAAAGAAAAAAAAACTTCCTTAAGCTCATACTTTGGAAAATCTTGTACTAATCATCTCTTCAGGTGTTTATTATTTGTGCATTCATTGTAGCGTTTGAAGAGCTTGAAAGGGCATTGGGTTCAGCGCATAGGGCTGAGGAAGCACGAAAGCAGCTGCAGGTTCAGATGGAGGAGCAAATGAGTGAAGCGGAAAGAGTCAATGAAGAAGAGAGGAAGAGTCTCCAGCAGGAGCTTACACGGGTCAAACAGGAGGTTGTCACAATCATGAAGGTCAGAGCACAATATCTACACATGTTCCAATAGTTCCATCCACCCTTCCAATTACACCTGATTGCACCTCCTTCCACATTTTGTTAAAGCAATTGAGTTACTGACTTATTGAGTCACGGAGTATCAAATCTATTTTTCTTAACAATTAGAAATCATCTGAAGAAAGGGTGGCCGACATCCAAAAATCCCATAGTGAAGCTCTGGCTGCCAAAGAAGAGGAGATAAGTGGCAGAATAAGCAAAGCTCTGGTAGGTGTTAAAGTTTATCATTTTCTCACCATAAATTCCAATGATTTGCCATAGAATGGCAACATGTCATGAGATTGCTGCATGGATTTTCAGGAGCAGTGTAAAGAGGAGTTTGCTCAGCTAGCCAAGGAAAAAGAGCAGCAGGCCTCTCTTGCTCTGGAGGATGCAGAGTTACAGAAGACGGCTCTTATTGCAGAGGGCGAGAATAGAGTTACAGAAATTCAACAAGAGCTGGAAGTCGCAAGAACTGTGAGTTCTGTTGTTTCGATAGCCAACTTTAAAGATTGCGTCATGTTAACATGAGCCTTTTATGCAGGCAAGGCTCAAGTATTCTATGTAGATTAAAGCACCGAGGCGCAAGCCTCGATTCCGTCGTCCTAGTTTCAAAATCAAGACATTTTGGTTGTCTATGCTTCCAACTTTACAGGAACAATAGATGCCCTTTTCTGCTTCAGCATGACTGTGTTCAAGTGTGAGGTCCATTTCAGTACTGGCGGCGTTGGCCAAAATTGACTGGCCCCTCAGAGCTGCAGATACGGCACCCTGCTGCTCTAGATCACCATCATGTCCAAAAAGTTGTTGTAGCGCGTGATTACGTCCATAATTAGTTTGCGGGCAGTTCGAGCTGTCTTTGTTTAGACGTCAAAAGTTCTGCTGCTGTTGAGCATCGGTGGAAAAAAAAGAAACTATACGCTTGACACGTCCAAACAAACATGACTTTGGACCAGCCGCACTAGCGTTGCGTTCATTGCCTGCACGATAAGCACTTAACGTGTGGCTCAAAGCCAGCCTCACGTATCGCCACATCCATGTTGCGAGCGTTGTCGGTCACACCAGCGACTCCGTGATTTGGCCTCGGAAGTTCCCATTCGGTGATGGACATCTGCTATAATCACCCGGGCTCCAAAACACCATCAAAAGATTTTTTTTTTTTTTTTTTCCATCAAAAGAAAATAGATCTCGTGCCGTGCAGGGACGAGAAATCTTGTAGCGTTCTAATCCCGTCCCATCCCTACTGTCAAACAATTCCACAGACAATACAAAATAAAGCAGAATGTCTTCTCAGAAAAGTGGATTGCGTAGTATAATGGTTAGAATCCCCAATATATGTGTCCATACAGTGGACATAGCAGCAGATCGTTTTTTTTTTACAACAGTACAAGTACAACAAATGACATTCTCACACCAATTATTTATAATTTTTCGCATTTATTGAATCACCCTATGCCTGCAGAGAATAATGGAGTTGGAGAGCTCCCTGGAGAAGATGTCCCAAGATGGATCAGTGCTGTCCCATGAACAATCCAATCTACTCGACAAGATGAAGGATAACCACAAAGAACAAATGTCTGCATTAGAGGAAGAGCACCAGGCACAGCTGGAAAAGCACAAGGACACTCTATCCGAGCAGCACAATGCTGCTCTGGAAGAGCTCAAGGAAAAACAGAGGCTTGAGTTGGAGACACTTCTGAAAGAGAAAGACCTGCAGATTCGTCTGCACACAGAGGAGATGAATCAGAAATTGGATGCAAAGCAAGCAGAGCATGAAGCACTTTCAATTGAACTTTCTGAAATTTTGAAGGGTAAACAACTTTTGGAACTGCGGTTGGTTGAAATACAAGATGCGCATTGTTTAGCTTTGCAGGATCAGGTGGTAAAGCACAGTGCAGAGATGGAAAATATTAAGCAGAAGCATGAACAATCACTTGGAGGAATGGAGAAAACACTGAAGGAGGAAGTTAATGCTTTGAAAATTATTCTAGGGGAAAAGGAAAAGGAAATTATAGAGTTCATTCAAGGAGAGAAAGTACTCAAAGAAAAATCACATTGCAGTCTAGAAGAGCTAGGCGTCAGAGCAAAGCAACTGGAGGATTTGCAGCAATCCTTATCACATCTCCAGCTGGAAAATTCAAACTTGAAAGAAGCTAAAGAAGAATCAAACAAACTCTCGAATGAACTTATTCAGTCTAAGAACGCCTTGACAGATTTGCAACATCAGCTTGAATTAGCAAAAACTGACTGTCAACACAAAGAGTTATTACTTCAAGAATTACAGCAGAGCAATAAGGAACTCGCTGAGCAGGAGAAGTTGCACAGTGAAGATCTTAACACTAAAAAGGAAGAGCAAGCAAGCCTTCTGAAACAGTTGGAAGTTGAAAAAGACGCTCATGAGAAGAAGTTAAACGACACTATAGCCGAAATGCAAGATAAACTGACAACACAGGAAACAAAGATGGAGAAATTCAAACAGAAGGCCAAAGAAATGCAAGATCACTTTAAGAAAAAGATCCATCAGAAAGAAGAATCCATGAAGGCGGCACTTGCAAAGAAAGATTCAGAGCTTCAACAAAAAGAGCAGCAAGTTCAAGAGAAAATTTTAGAGATGGCCCAAAATAATTCCCAAGGCTTAAGCAATGCAATGTCGGAGCTGCAAGCTAACCATTTGGGGGAAGTGGAGAAACTACGCCATGTCCATAAAGACGAAATCTTGGAGCTGGAGCGCCATTGGCAGGAGAAGTTAGGACAGCAGGAGGAGGAATTAACGGAAAAACAGTCAAACTTACTTCAGGAAAAGATACAAGAATTGCAAGAATTTTCTTTAAAACTTAACAGGAGCAAAGAAGATAATGAGCAACTACAAACGGTAACGAAGAACCAAAAGGAGGCGCTTGCGATTCAAGAAACAACTGTGCAAAAGCTTAAAGAAGAACTTCATGACGTAGGGGTTAAGCTTGAAGGTTTGTCAACAAGTGACACTTTGCTGCGAGAGCAACTGGAGTCAGTAGAGAGGAACCTCGGCCAAGCTTTGAATGAGAGAGACTCCCTGCAGGGCAAGCTCAACAGAACCGAGGAAGAGAACAGAGAGAAATTAAAGACTTTGTCAGATAATTTGGTGGACATGGACAAGCAGCTTCAAGCCTTTGAAAGCTCCAGGCGGAAGGAGTGTGAGGACTTGCAGAATAAATCTGCAGAAGATGCCATTCAGAGAAAGGCGTTGGAAGCCCAGTTCCAACAGCAGTTCATTATGATCAGCAACCAAATGCAGCGTTACTGTGAGGACGTCCAGTGCAAAATGGCGGACGGCACCTCTGAACTTTGTCAGAAAGTTGAATTTAAAGTCTCCGATTTAAAAGAAAGACTTCTTTGTAGCCAGGAAAATATTGTGCACCTTAAAAATGTTGTCGTTAGCAAAGTAGATAGAGTTCGCACTTTAGAGGAGAATCTCCGCCAGAAGAGTGAGGAGAATAACAAACTATGCATTTCATTAGAACAGGCAACTGCTCAGGTAAATGCTCACATGGAGCAAATCAAAGCCTTAATGATTGAGAATGAGAAAAATTCTCTTTCGGTCAGTGAAAAAGCTCTGAAGACGGAGGAGCTGGATGAATTGAACAGAGTCATATCAATGAGTCTGAAAGAAAATGAGTTGCAAGTGACTAACTTGGAAAGCGCCATCGGTGACTTGAAACATCAACTCGAAGGTAAGGAGAAAGCCATACTAGAGCTGAAGCAGCAGCATGAAGCGGAGAGACAAAAGGCGTTCGTTGAAATGGAAGAGACCATTCAGAGGTTAAAACAAGAGCGAGAGTCCACTTCTGAGCAGGCAAATGCTCTTAGTGCCAGTCTGGCTGAGAGTGACAGCACCGTAGCAAATCTGAAGACCAGACTCGAAGAGCTGGAGCGCGTTGTCTCCGAGAAGAATGAAGCTTTGCAAAGGCTCACGGCGAGTTTTGACAATCAGTCCATCAGCAAGTCTGAGATGGACCAAGTTTTGAGCGAGAAGGAGCAGAGGGTGAGCGGGCTGACTGCAGAACTCGAGAGCTCCAACCGTCGGCTCTGTGAGCTCCAGGAGCAGTTGGACTTAAAGGTAAAAGAGTGCGAACAACTCGCACGTGACCTCAAACAGCAGCACGGCATCAGGGAGAACGAGAGGAGAGAATTGGTTGAAAAGCTGCAGCAGAACGGACACCTGGAGCAAGAGCTGGTGGAAAAACTGCAGCACCTCGAGGAGGACTACCAAAAGTGCAAAAGCCAACTCAAGACTCAGGAAGATGAATTTGAAAGGCTGAAAGATGAGATGATGAAAAGCAAAGAGGCGTGCGTGAAAGAAACCGAGGAGAGGTTGACAACGGAGAGCACTCGTAAAGTTTCGGAGCTAAAAAAGAAAGCGGAACAGAAAATCGGACAAATTAAGAAGCAGCTAACTTCACAGCTTGATGAAAAAGATGACTTTATCAAGAGTCTGGAGGCGAGCCACCAGGAGTTCAAGAAAAACGAAACCTCCAGTAAAGAATGCATCGTCACATTAGAGGCGGAAAAAAGAAAACTCGAAGAGGTTCTTGTCAAGCTCAAAGGAGAGCAAGCAAGCCAACTGGAACAGACTCAGGCCGACAAGAGGCGGACAATGGAGAATTCTATAGAGGAGCTGAGGAGCACGTATGAAGAGAAGCTGTCTGCACTTCAGCGAGATTCACAACATCAAACAGAGCTCAAACAAGCGGCAGCTCTTGAAATGGAAGCGAGGCTTCGTGAAGCAGAGAAGCAGAAAGAAGAGCTCCTTGAAGAAGTTTGTGCTCTGAAAGAAGAAATTAGACAAAATGTTGTTCGGGGTGATCAACATCAAACTGCCGTGATGCAGGCCCAAACGGCAGTTGAACCTGACAGGAAGATAGAGCCAAGTAGTCTTCAACAAACAAAGAGCATGCTGGAAAATGAGATGGAAAACCACTTAGCCAAACCGGATGAGGATTCTCTCGAGTCTCTCAAGAGCAAACTAAATCACATGAAGAACGAGAAGGAGAAAATTCACAAAGATTTCACCAGGTTACAGAAAGACGTCAGATTAATGAGGAAGGAGCATGATCAGGAACTTGAATATTCGAAGAAACAGTTGTTGGAGGAGAGTGAACAGAAGCTAAAGTAAGTTTTGGATTTAGATACATGTGTGCCATGAAATAAGTGGACCCTTTAATATGTAGTAATTTTCATGCTCCTTTTTGATCCAACAGATTGGAATTGGAAGACATTGAAATGAAGCACAACTCAGCAATCAAGCAGCTAATGAGAGAGTTCAACACACAAATGGCCGTAAAAGAGAAGGAGATAGACACAGCAGTGAAAGAAACCATTGGTAGGATCAATTTTACTTTTTTTTTTCTCCACGTTATTACCACTGAACCAATGGATGAACTTAATTTGTATGGACAACTCTTTCGGAAGCAGCTCAAACGTGCACTCAAATGTGAATTAAGCGTTTATTCCCTTCCCTACTTCCCTTCTCACCCTTGTCTAAACTAAATTAGCAGGTTATTGTTGGTGAAAATGTCCCCTCCATTGTTAGTGTTTCATGAAAGGGTTTTAGAGTCAGAATCTGTTACCCATTGCAGGTAAGGCCCAGATCGTGGAGAGAGAGCTTCTCAGTAGCCATCGAGAGGAAACCATGCAGCTCCAGAAAGCAATTGCCCGGAAGGAGGATGAATTGAGCAGAACTGTTGAGAAATATGAGCAGGTCATACAGGTACTACACAAAATTATTCAGTCAGTCTCCACACCCATTGATCAAAAGCTGTCAAAGAAAGTGCTTGTGATGAAATTGCATAAACTCTTGCTACACCCCAAACACATTTCTTAAAGGGGAAATCTACCCAAACCCCGAGCAGTTGTGATGTCATTTTCAGTCGACAGAAGTGACAAAATGGCCGCCCCAGAGATGGCTGAAAATGGGTGGATTAACTCTTATTCCACAAACGCAAAATTTATCAGAATATTTAGTTGTTTCAACTAGTGGGCTTGCATAGAAAATTCTTGAAAAAAAATATGTTTGGGTTGACTTCCACTTTATGTCTTTATTTGAACTGGTTTTATACCAGGCAATATTCTTGATCAGGATGTTTTAGAGGTAGTGAAGTTTGTAAGTATGGCAGTGACGTGACCAACATACTTGATTTATGATGCTCTATTGATACATAGGAAATGACTCAGCCGTTGTCGTTTCCTTCAGAGTCGAGAGGAGGAGATGGGGTCTCGAGTGTGGCAGGTCCAGAAAGAACTGGAGGTGCTACAAGCTAGGAGCCACGATACCTCTCAGGTACTTAATGTTTGTGACCCACTACATCTCTTTCACGGCTGGGAAAAATGGTGCTATCCATCTCTCTTCAAAACTCGCGAATGCATTTACTGTATGTTAAACGTTGCTGTAAGTTTCCTTTCAAGTTCAGGGACAGTTTGCTCTCATACAGTCCGATCCGTCTCTTTGGCCTCAGTCAAGTGGCGACTCTCCAAAGTGTACCGGAAGCTGTGGAGTTCATTTGAATTGCTCAGGAATGTTCTTTTTGGAAAACAAGAGATTGCGAGGCTGAGGCCAGACTCTGTCCCTGCTCTTAATTATTATTCTTTGAGGTGACTCAAGGCCCGGGCCTCATTCAGCAACACTATCATGCAAGAAAATGCGCACTGGAAAGCAGCCAGGTAGGACAAAAACACCTCGGGGGGATGGTTGACCCAGGTGATGTTACAGTGTGAGAGCCAAGTGCCGAATCCTCTATCTTTACCACACATGCTCAGATACACAAGAATGCTTCTTTCTATGGCATATCCCCCCAGTGAGGTAATAGCTTTACGGATGGATTGTATGGCTTTATGCTCAGGGAGGCCTTTCCTCTCAGAGGGCCTCAAAAACCATTTGTCATCGAAAGAGTGGGTCAGTGTGTCTTTCCGCAGAGACGGCGCACCAGCACTGCAGTATTCAAGGCTCAGTTAGTTCCAAAACATGCCTTTTGAACATTCCTTTAAGTAGAATTTGCAAATAAATAAAGTTGCTGAGCATCTGGAGTAGTTTAGTCACAGATGAGAGTTTAACAGGGGAAAAAAATCTACTCAGCAGCCCTCAAACCCACTGATTTCCACTGAAGATGAGCTTTTTGAAAATGGATCACGACAGTATGCTTGGGTTGTTAAAATAAAAGCAGCTGGTTCCTAAAAAAAATTAGCACATATTCGAAGGCGGGATATTGTGTTTGTGTGTGGAGCTGTCTGCAACTGTGGCACTTAATTGAGGATTTACAGCTGCAGAATGCTGCATTTGGGAATGATTTCATGTCTCGTCTGCAAGAGTTGAAGTTGAGGACAACTGTTAAAGATGTCAAGAAAATTAAACAGTCCACTATCACTATTCTTAAAGCTTGGAGAAATAAAATGCTGATTAGATTATTATATTAAATTTAAATATGATTTGTCTTGATAAAATATTACATTTTATAATATTAAAACCCATCATCCAAATGAAATTATTATTTTTGTGTATTGTGGTGCATCAACTGAAAGCGACATAATGTAATCCATTGAGAGGAAGATCATGATTGGATTGTGAAATTAACATTAATTTGAGATCGGAATGTTTACTGTTATAGTTTGAAAACGTTTGTGACGGTGAGCCAAAGTGTTTTGTAGTCCGCAAATGCTCCTAAAAAACAAAGAAACACCCAGATTTACCTGAGCTCTCAAAATCTCTAATTGGTTAAGATACTAAATATATCTTAAAATTGAATTTAGTCTTGTTTCATACGTACCGGTACACATTTTCTATCATCCGTTCCATTCCACTGAGCTAAATGTTTTTCTTTTGTGTTTGACACAGATGAGCTCCGAGGAACTACAGGTATGTGTATTTTAGTATCTTTTTAGACCTCCAATAAATTTTTATCTTCCCAAAATAATAAAAATAATGAATATCATATGTCAATCATTGGACACACATTGTCAAGGATGTGGTAGCTCTATTTGTTGTTGATTTTTTTTTTTTTTTTTTTTTCTCCTAATTTACAAAAATCATTCAATGTGATGCTAGTGAATTTTCTTTCAGGTTTTGAAAATATATTGGAGCATTCTTAACCCAATTAAAGTTATTTTAGCAATGCCATTAGTTGACAGGATTTTTGTCTGGACATGTTTGTTTAAGGGCAAATCAACCCCCAAATTTTCTTTACAATCATATGTTCTATGCAGCCCCACTAGTCTAAACTTGATATTCTGATTAATTTTGCGTTTACTTATTAACTTTTTAAAAACTTTTTGAACACTGTATTGTGTTTACTTATTAATATTGTCAAATACGAATTAGGCAGCCAAAATCCACCTGTTTTTGTCCATCTCATGGGGCGGCCATTTTGTCACTTGCTGTCGACTGAAATTGATATCACAGTTGCTCAGGGCCACAGGTAACAATCAATCACGGCTCACCTGACAAAATGGCTTCCCCCTGAGATGGATAAAAACAGGTGGATTTTGCTTTTTAACTCCTATCCCACAAACACAATTCTAACCAGAATGCCGCGTTTAGACTTACAGCATATTATTGTAAAGACAATTTTTGGTCTGACTTCCCTTTAAGACAATGAGAAACTGCTGACTTTTGGCCTGGCAGTGTTTTCCATTGATGAATAAGCCTGATTGTAAGAACACACACGGCCTTGCTTCCTGTTCCAATGTAACCCTCAAGAGTTCTCCGCCCTCTCATCCTTCTACTCTGCAGGCACAGCTTGCCGAGAAGACGACTTTGCTGAGTGAAGCTCGACTGAAGGAGCAGGGCTTTGTTGAGAAGGTGACTATTTGGTCCAGCGTGTCCTTCTTTTTGGGACGAGTGAACGGCAAATCTCGTGCAGTGTGTTCCCATGCTTTCGTGGCCTCCAGCCAGCGCTGCTGCTCTCCCGCTGCATCAACTTAATCACTGCACATCTGTTTACATTTGTTGCTGGCCATATAAACAATCAGAGTAACGCCTCCTACAGTTTCTCTCCCATACATCATCTTTCTCACAAACCCCCAGGGATGCTCAACAAAGTGCTTCTCATTTATCCCCACATATCAATTAAGATAATGGAGAGAATTAACCTGCCGGGGTCAAATGGCTTCTTTTATGATCATTTCCGTGCTTGTTTTTAGATTCACTCGCTTGAGGACAAGATTAAATGTTTCCACCGGAACGCAGTCGTAACTCATCTGGGGAGCACATACAAAGGTAACACTGTGAATCGCTTAGTTCTGCTTCTGGAGTCCATTCCATCTTGTTTGTTTTTTTTTGCTCAGTAATACAAAGCTTTCAAAATGAGCTGCAGCACCTTGACTGGAGCATATACATGTAAGATTATCTGCTACCGGCCATGTCTCCTCACACGTCAGAGGGGACACAGGATGTGCGGAGGTATTATGTGGGGGTGTTGTGGCATGTGGCCGGGTGTTCTGCTTTAGCTATGCTTTAGAGAACAATATGGCCACGTATGATTGAGGTCTCAGATGAGCTCTGCGGTTTGAACTGGGCTTTGGTCAAGGTTAGCATAAAGTATTAGGGTTGGACATACAAGATCTGTGGCTGAAGCCCCTTGGGATTGTAATTCAGTGCCATGTCTTCATGTATACAGTATTATAAACCTATCATGGGATCAAGTGAATTACTCTCCCCTTTCAAACTTTTCCTGCTGCTGCTGTAATAAAGTGAAGCTGCTGTCAGAAAGTGAAAGGTGGAGGGGGTGTCTGTGAAGCAGCTATACTCGGAAGTAATGACTTTCGCAGGTTGGGATGTTAAGTTATTGTACGCAGCACTCTGACTTAGTTGACACAAGCGCCATTTCCTCGAGACATATTTTATCAGAGCTTTAATTCTGGGCTGTGTTACTTTGTAGATCTGATTATTTTTCTCTTGCAAGCAGATTTTTAAGGTATAATCACAATATAATGACATCATGTTTAATATTTTATTTATAGTCCTTCCACCACCGCGGTAGGATGAGTGTGTCTCTTGGCCATCGCTTGGTCGGGAAGACAAAGGTCCTGACCGTTCTCCGCGCACCATCCGTTTCTCTGCAGGCACATACAATGTTCTTATTTATTTATTATTATATTACTTCAGTTTTTTTTTTATTTAGTCCCTCATTTAATGGACACCATTGGGTCAATATAACTATAAGGTTTCCCCCATACTGTACATGATTTTGGCATGCCCCACACGCTGCTCTGCTCACTACAGTGTGTTTAATAAGTGGTTGAATGGTAATTAAAAACATTCATTTTTTTACTCACAAAAAATGCTGTCCACTTAGTGATTATGGGGTAACTGCCCCTTCAGTGATGTTATTAGCAGCATTTTCTTTCTTTAGTTAAATGATAGCATTAGCCAGAACTGTCCACCTTCTTAGCTCATATATTCTACTGTTTGCACGTACATTGTCTGCTTCTGGTGGATTGATAAAAAATAAAAACAAGTGTGGGTGCTTGATTTTTGGGGTGAAATGGGAAAGTCTCAAAGGCACATTATGATGATATTGGCTCCTCTACTGGCACCGGTCGCTGCACAAAGCACACATCCCTTTATCCAACTCTGCCCCACTCTTCAAAAATTTCAAGTACCGGTGGATATCCTCCATACTTAAACTTGTAGTTTCGCTGAGTCTGCATATCCAGTTTTCTTCTTGCATGTTATTTTCTTTGTGGAATAGCCCTTTGAGAGGTTTATTGAAAGTACCTGTAACACACAAATGCAATGTAAATAAAAACCTTGATAACCACTGTTTATAGAATAATTCTGACCAACATCAATTGCTCGTGTAATAGACCCCGAATGTTGCCGTTTCAGTTAATATTCCAGACAGGCACAGAGCAAGCAGTGGCACTTGAACTCCACTTGGTTAAAATTGTAGTAAAATCTTTGTATGCCAGTGGTAAAAGTGTTAACAGCCCTCAGCAACAATGCACATTCATTGATTTTGATGGTTTAATGTTATATAGCTTTAGGCCAAGAATTAAAATGCTCATTCAGCCTCTTCACGCTGGGCTTGGACTAACTAGCCTGCACTTTTATTTAGTGTTTAATTTGCAGCTGTGCCATTGTGCAAGTGGCCCCATTAGTTTGGTAGTACGGGGGGGATCTAACATGCTAAATTTGTAACAGCTTGGGGCATGTCATTGGTCTCAGTCACGTACTGTGTTCACTTGACTTTCTCTTTACAGATTCTGCACTCAACAAACCTGAGCCCCTCTCAGAAGCCACTGAGATGGAGTACCTGAAGAAGGTGCTGTTTGAGTACATGATGGGACGAGAAACTAAAGTATGATTTTATTTGTATTTTTTTCTGATGTAATTGCGCACAAACATTTTGAATGGATCTTTTTCCGTCTCTTTCCGCAAATTGTCGCTGGACCGAGCTGTTGGCACGGAAACGTAGTTTAGTTATTTCCTTGTTTTCTCATCGCTTTAGTGTGGTTCGTTATATTTTATGGATCTTTAAAAATAATTGAAATAAACCAAACCGTTCACAACTGTGGAAGCTATAAAATGTGGAGGTATAAAAAAACGACAACGAAAAACACAAGAATGAATGCAAATCCCCTCTTCTAGTTCCAGTATTTGTTTTTGTGTTTTATTGTGGGGAGGAAAATTCACATCACGGTGAAAACTGGTAAAACTAACTTGTTTTTAGAAATTGTGTCTATTGTGTCACATTAATTACAGACAAAACATTAGAAGACCTGTCAGTCTGCCTACAAAAAGCTTTAAACAACTACAAATTGAAATAATATGTAATTAATACCAAAACTGAACATTTCCAATCTTTGCAAAGCTACAGTAGCTGTACCAAACGTACTGGGCAGTGACTGCAAGTTTCATTTTATGTAAACAAATTTGTCCACTTTAGCTAGTTTAGACTTTATGGGAACATTACCTAATGACACAAGAGTGCCCGATGATGGCCGTCTGCATCACACAATATGTGGCAGCATGTAATTGACATTGATCTCCCTAATTAACAATGCCGTTGACATGGTCCTAAAGTCAGCGGGATTTTCCCAGCAGCTTCCAGAGAGTCCATGTTAATAGCAGCATGGCAGCGTTCCTTGTGTCCAGGATGTCCTGCAGGCAGACTGCGAGCACATATGTGTTGCATGACGCACACATTTAAAGACACGCTGGCCTTGTTTATTGTTCGCGAAGCGGTTGGGTTTCTCTGTGCAGCAGCCCTGTTCCTGATTATCCCCGTGTTTATGGCTTGGTGCATGCACACTGGCAGGTTGGCCTGGTGTTGATTATGCACTTAAGGATTTTTTTTTCTCTTACTTAATCATCTCTGAAATGTCACGTTTGTGCTTAAGATGTGTTTCTATGCATGATATAAAACTTTCATCTTTTATTTCGATATCACTTACAGACCATGGCCAAAGTGATAACATCCATGCTGAAGTTTCCTCCAGACCAGGCTCAAAAAGTTTTGGACAAAGAGGAGTCCAAAGCAATGGTAGGAATGTTATATTCTTATTTCTGCAATATTTAAAACAGATATCTACTTCATTTACCTTACTTTATTAAAATAGGCTTTTTTTTTCGACCTCCGCTGATGACGACTTGACTTTGAAAGACATGAATAGAGAGGTGTAAAGGAAGCTGTGGTTGAGGTATTGATTGATTGAGATCTTGGGGTCCTGTTAGATGGGAAAAAAAGGAGTGGACATGGGGTTACTTGAACCAGGGAGCATTCACGACATTGACGTAAACAGGTTCGGAGAAGCAGAACCAGGATTAATTGAGAGAATTGTTTGATGTCAGCTACAGGAATGTGAATGTGTTAGCTCATGCCAGCCTGATAGTGGCTTGTACATGCCTGTAGACATACAGCAGAAAAGACAGCAAGTGTTTTGTTACAGAATACAATTACAAATATTGTACAGACAATTCATTTTTTTGTCTCTCTGCAGCATTGGTTGAGCGTCTGATGCTTTGAGATGAAAACCATACTGCTGCTGCTGCTTCTGCTGCTGAAGGGGAAGACTGCCAAGGATTTCATCAAACCCTTCTCTCTGCATTACAGTACTTATGTATTTGTGTATGTATGCGTGTATGAATGGCTACACACTGAGATTTTAGTGTGCTTTGTTTAATTTGGAATGTGTGAGTAACGCTCCAAGTATGAGGGAATTCAAACGCAAATCTTCCATAAATCTGCATTTTATTTGAGATTAACTTGTTTTAAAAGGTTTGCTTTTTATTATTAAATGTGTTTCTAAAGATTGGCGTGTGCAATAAATGGTACTGTTGTGTTATCACATATCGAGAGGATAGTCAGGTGATTTTATAGGTTTTCTTGTGCTGTGCGGTTGTCTGGTTCACTTCCTCTGCAAACCTGTAAATGACCCTTCACCTCTGCCCTCACTACATATTTAAGTTAGCTGACCGTTGACCACGTATTTCTTCCACAAGCTTTGTTGTCCTTCCCTGACCCCAACCCCAAACGACACTGTAATTTGTATTAAAATGGAATATGTACTATAGGGCTCTATATGACTTGCTATACGTTTTCTGTATAACAAATTAAATCTTATTTACAGAATATCTTCTCTGCTTAGCTCATTCCTATTGTTCGTCACTTTTTGAAAAAGTCACAAGAAACCCACATGAGCGCCATGTGGATGTGCAGTCAAAAAGGTCGTTGATCATTGTTTTTCTTGCAAACAGACCTGAGAAACAACTTTCTTTAGCTCAGGCCTGTCATCATTGAGAGAAAATGGCGCTGGTTCTCAGATGTCTTTAATATAGGCAATATAGGCACTCACAACAGGGAGTACATTTACAGCAGGATATAAATAAACCCATAAAGCTTTTACAGCAAGTATGCACTGAAAAGAATTAGACTCCAAACACCTGTATATTATTCAGACCTAATTTCACTTCAGTGAAACAGGAATGCATGTTTTCCAACGTGTTTTTTTGTGGGGGGAGACATGTACTATATACTGACATACTGTATGAATTCACAGTGTTCAGAATTTCTTCGTTCAGGATTTCAAGTTATAATTGTGGCATATATATGTATATGTATGTATATATATATGTATGTGTATATATATGTATATGTGTATGTATATATATATGTGTGTGTATATATATATATATATATATATATATATATATATATATATATGTGTGTATATATATATATATATATGTGTGTGTATATATATATATATATATGTGTATATATAAAAAAGCCAATTCACATTTTATTTTAAGTTTATTTCCACAACGTTAAATCAGAAACACAATATTTTACATGGCGAAATATGGACTCCCTCTGAAGCTTAAAGCTTTTAAACAGGCGTCCAACACACCACCACCTATCAATGTATTACAGCTCTGCCATATTCAAGTTCATTTACATATGATTACGTAACAAAAGTTTGCAGTGCAAGGCAAGCGCTTAACAGTTTATATGGAAAAGGACATACAAATTATAATGTCTGGTGTGGTTCTAAGACAACTGGAGCACACCATGTTCATGTACTCTATACATTGTGATAACCTTTGTAACCTCAGTGATCCATGTGCATGAGAAGAGTTAACCCTGTAAGGATTAGGCTGCAAAACCAACGAATATATACCTCTCCAGTAGCTTGCGCTTCTGATTTCTTTTAAATATGGGGAATGTGGGCAATTGTTTTATATCATTTTCTAGCTCATTCCATATTTGCGGACCCTTATAACATATACTGAAACGAGTACCTTTCAATTTCCTATATTTACGTTTCAGGTCCAACCTATTCCTAGTATTTTGTGGGTGAGTGGAGGAGTCCAGTGGAATAAGTTCACACCAAAGAGTATTTAGCCTATTAACCACATTGTACATTGTGCATAAATTGTGAAAGACATTACATTCAGGACGCTTTAGGAGATGCATATCCATGGAGGAGAGCGTTTGTAGGAGAATTGTATTTAGACGAGGATATTGCTCTTGTGGCTTTTTTGTTTTTGCAATACAACTAATTTGGTGGTATGGTGGTAAGTATTGTTCCAAATATTACAATAGTTTCTACGAGGCTCAAACAGAGATCGATACAAAGATAGCAATGCCTCTAGTGGGAGCAATTGTCTTAGTATATAGAATAATCCCACAAGTTTCGATCATTTTTTAACCAACTATGTGTATTTTGAAATTTATGGATTGGTCAATGTAGATTCCTAATAATTTTGTAAACTCAACTTTATTAATAGGTGTACCATCTATAGTTATTTGTATGTCACGATTACTGTATATGTTTGTTAGTGCTGAAAACAATATAATTGGTTTACTTAATATTCAAGGATAATTTGTTACATTTAAACCATGTAGTTATCTTTGTTTACTGCTCATGCAAAAGTGTTTCAAGATGGTTAACATGTGTATGAGACACAAATAAATGTGTGTCATCTGCAAAAAGGATTTTGTGAATATCTTGTGAGCAAAAAGCAAAATCATTAATAGACAATAAATAAGAGGATTTGGGAGAATGTCTATATTGTGACATGGTATTTGACATCTGTTATTGCACAAATGTTTGATGAGGCAATAGTGCACATATTTTTGTTCATTGTATTGCACTTAAGTTTAAAGGGGTGTGTGGTCATTAATTCTTATTGAAGGGGTGGTTTGGGGTGTTGGATGCATTTTATAGCTGTGGAGGGTGTTTTTGAGCCTCGTGCACCGTGGTTCTAGACTTGTTGGCGTTTTTCAGAGGCAAGGCGGGAGAAAAGTGAGTGGGTGAGTGAGCATCTGATTATTCGCGGGGGTTGCACTCACCGTCAGTGTATAACCGTTAGAGGGCGGCATTGCGCCCTCAACGCAGTGCCAAAGAAATGCGACGCGCCTCCAAAGCTCACGTGTGAAACTGAATGAGTTTGCTTTTCAACGGTACACATTCCTCATTCTGCCCTTCCAAAGTAAAACTGGACGCGAGCTACTGTGGTCAATTTCACCAAACACTCATGCTTTTACTTTGTTAAAAACGTTCTCTACTTCCTGTCCCGTCTCTGCTACTTCACGTGAGTTTGATGTTGGATCACCGCGTTTATCTCCCCTTCAGACTGCCAGAGTGCAACAAATTTTATCAGATGGACTCAGAATGGAGAGGAGCTGACGCACTGTTATTCTGTGGACCGTTAACTTTCCTTCGCGAAGCTTTTCCTCATGCCATTACAACCTACGTACTACGATAGAGAGGGAACATCGCTACACATTATTTTGGAAACTTTTTGAGCCGCGTATAACCGACTTATCCTTATTGTTTTCCCCTCCATTTGGACACTTTTACTGCGTAATTACGCACCACACGCAAAAAGGAATGGCTCCACGTCGAAGACAAAAAAACGGAGTACAAACAATTTTGCATGTGTGCCTCTCTATTTCTGTGGTTTTCTCATACAACATAGACTTGGAACATCCCTTGGTGTTCCGTGGACCTAATTCTAGTTTTTTTGGCTACTCTGTGCTGGAGCATTACAATGACAACACACGTTGGTGAGTCCAATTTGACGCTAATATTGATGATTTGTCCATTTATAACATTTTATTAGCTCAACTTCAGATGAAAGTAACAAAAAAAAATCACACGAAGTTTTGTTGCTCTATTAAGAAATGTTAAACTCAAGACACAGTGAATGTAACGACACTTGAGAGATGCTCATTGATCTTAACTTTTCATGGCTGAGTAATGACCACTCCTCGTCGTCACCCCTCTCCTGGTGTGTTCAGGGTCATAGTAGGGGCTCCGAGGGCCAACTCTACTTACAGTAGTACCGTACACGCTCCTGGTGCTGTGTTCAAGTGCAGAATCCACAGCAACCCGGAGCGCCGCTGCACAGAGATGGACTTGGGAAGAGGTCAGTCGAGCTTGCAGCATCCACACCACAGCCATGTGTTAAGTTGAGACAACATGCTCCCACGCAAGAAAACTCCTATACACACACGTTCACCTTCCAAAATCTACATAAACTCACACAAACATCTGTTCTGTTTTATCAAAATAATAACAGCCATTTGGAAGGCTTTTCTTTTCAGACCATAACCTGTAACATTCATGAGACAAGAGGCTTCTGTGTGCAGAGGCTTTTTTTACTACTTGCCTGGATAAATATGATTTATTCCCCAGCTAATTTTTCCTATGTGTATGAGCCAAAAAAGCGGAGCTTCCACCACCCACCGTCCACCCTTATTTTCTGTTCTTGTGGTGGAGAACACCGGGGCGCATGCATGGCTTTGATATAATCAGTGTCACCAAAAACACATGCTGATTTACAGGAAGTATCATTTTGGTCATTTCAGACATCAAAGTGTTTGAATATGACTAACCAACACTCTTAGATTATTCAGAACCAATTTCCTCATATTTAAGGGATACAGTGTTTGACAGACATGGGAACCAGTCATTCATTTCTGATTTTGAAAAGCCTCTGCATGCTAAGGTTTATTAAACCAAACCTTCTATGAACATACATGCCATAACACTTGAAAAAACATCCAATCATGCATTCATCATATCACAATACAATCAAACCTCCAAAGTCGATAACAAGGCATTCTGTGATGCTGGTTACTTTCAAGTCGTTCAAATTTCAAAGCTGTTTAACCCGTCAGAAATGAGTGAATTTAATTAATTGGCTCCATGCTGAAACTGCCACTATCACAAACCATAAATGTGTCAGGAGCTGTTTTAAGTAAGTTTTTCTATCTTTTACAAATGTAAAGTAGATGATGCCTGAAAGACGCGGTGAGAAAAAAAAAAAAAGTATCATTTGTGTCCAGGTTAATCTGGTCATGTGGCCATGAGCCGTTATGCTAATCTTGATGCTATTTATCTTAACATCTGTTTGGTAAAATTAGCTTGTGGAGATGGCAATATATATTTGGTCAGTTGTATTGCTCATTTTGTACTGACCAGCCAGGCATTCATTTATCATCATAAGTTCCATTTCGTATTCTGTGCTTATCTTTGCCGATTTTTGTTCAGCCTTCTGTGGCATCCCAAAAAAAGACAAAGAAAAAGACAAACACTTTTGCGGAGGTTTTTTTTAATGGTTTTGAAGATTTGCTGACATCTAGTGTGATTTTAGACACAATGATGGTTTTATTTTTATTTGATTAACGAGGCCTATTTGTCGAACTCCAAATCGTCCTACTTTTGGAGCATAAAATTTGAGCTTCCACTGTACATGCATTCTCTTGGCTAGCAGTTGTGCTGCTACCTAGCGACCACATTTAAACAAACAACTTCAGGATATTGTTTGCCAAGCTGACAGGACAAGACCCAAAAGTCTGACAATACCAGACAACTTTTTTTTTTTTCTGCAAAGCATCCTTTGTCTTGACGTCGTGACGTCTGCAAAACTGCTCTCATTGTCCATCAGGAAACAGGCCCCGAGAGTCGTGTGGGAAGACGTGCCAAGGGGACAGAGACGACGAGTGGATGGGAGTAAGCCTGGCGCGTCAGAACAGAGACGACGGCAGAATATTGGTGAGTTGATTAATGACAACTGGGCCTGATTACAGCAACATCATTGTTTCCAAAAAAAAAAAAAAAGTCCCAGCATGTGGTATTACATCACTTCTTGGTTATTTCTTTCACTAAGACAGCAGTTGCCTTCTTTAAGTTGCTTATTACTTGCCTGGGGCGGTTTTAGTTCATTTCAGTTTTATGTATGTACAGTAGTACCAATTCATAAACAAAGTTATTCCAAAGCATTTGTTTTTATAATATTGCATAGATGTAGGACTGTGTTGCCAATTCGGTAAAAAGACAAAAACAAACTCTTTGACAAAGGTGGTGTTGGGCGGGGTGATGAGAATTTTGGGTTGTTCTTAGTGGCGAGGCTTCAATATTCTAGTCAGCGAGGACTTGATTTTATAACAGATGATGGCAGAAAGTTCAGAAAAAACACTACAGATAAAGAATGTGGAAATCGGGACTGTTTTGGAGCGTTAACCTTTGAGATTAAGATTGTTCATTTGCATTTGTATTAGGTTCAAAGTGGAGTATTTTCTTTTGAGCATTATTTCACGTAACCTTTGGTGTTTATTCTTTTCGCATTCAGATTGTCCTTTTCAAATAAGTGTTTAAAAAAAACCTAGAAAATGTCAAAGAAAAAGCATAAAGCCAAATTAAACAGAATTCAAAACAAATAAAAATAAAAAGTACACTTGGGCAAAGTCTAATGTTGTGTAGAACGGCAAGGAATAAGATTTGGATTTTTAAAATTGGACAGTGTGAAGGGGCTTGTCTAATGTGCACAGGAAGGTCATCCCATAGTTTGGACCAACAACAGAAAAAGCTGATTTCCCCTCTGAGCTTCCACTTATGTGGGAGATCTGAATAATAAATCTGGGAGATTTATGCCTTGGCGATTTATATGACAGGCTTACTTCTTCTGGATACTTGTTTTTACAGAAATAGTGGTTTTCCTCAGATTTTAGTTTATTACAAGCATCGCCAAATACTTTCGGAGTCTTTGATCTAGGTCTAAACCTCACTTTCTGGGATGTCTGTATGAGCTTTATTTTTGTCGACAGTGCCCGATGGATCCTGCTTTCCATATCAGTGCAGGCCCACTGCATGTTTGCCAATTTGGCAGATCGGGTGTCTTGCAGATGTACCTTGCAGAGTGAAAATTTAGTGGCAGAAAGTTGATCTAAATTCATTCAGTCATTCATTCATTCATTTCAATTCAATTCATAAATATGTGAACAGAGGGCATCAAACCTTTTGAATCACTATATTGAATTTGTTAAATCATCCCACTGGACGACAGTTATACACACGAACAATCGCAACACGAACAATACTGTGCGGCGGCTCCCAGAGTCCACCTCACAGCGCAGATGTGCTTCCATGTCGAGGTTCCAGTGCGCAACTAGTTTGCCGCTTTTAAAGGAAATGAAAGGAGCCACTTTGATTGGCCATTATTGAAGTCAGCTGTGAGCAGCGGTGCAGCTTACCCTCTCGCAGATCCGCCGGCCTGCGCTTGTCTGTTAAAAAAAAAAAATTACAAACATCAAGTCTAACCCGCCTACATACATAGACACACCACATGCAGAATTTGTGCCGGTCTTCAAAATGGAGAGCGATGTCTTACGAGTTCTGCAATGACAAAAAGATGGTGTGATTTTAACATTCAAATCAGTGGAACTGAGTGGATCAGTGAGGACTGCCAAAATAAAATAATTTAGCATCTACTACAGGTATGTTCGCATACAACTGTGGTGGTCCTTTATGAACCTCAAAGCCCCCCACCAAAGCCAGTCAAGCAGGACAGGGTGAAAGCAGGTTCCAAAATGATCGTGAGTCACTCAGATTTACTGTAAATACTCATTGACTGGAACACCCTTTGGCTTCGGGTCACTGATGGTGTAGTGGTACACACGCCCGAGTTGTGTGCGGGCAGCGTGGGATCGGTTCCCGCTCAGTGAGGGTGTCTGTGTGTGTGTGTGCCCTGCGACTGGCTGGCGACCAGTTCGGGGTGTAGTCTGCCTTTCGCCCATTGTCAGCTGGGATAGGCTCCAGCACCTTCCCGCGACCCTGTACAAGATAAGCGGTTTGGAAGATGACACATGACACATGACCCTTCGGCTTACTTCCTCCTCAGGGAGGAAATATTGCAGAAATGTTTCTTTCTCTTAGGATTTCTGGGTTCCTTCTCGGGCCTGGTCAACCTGTATGAATGTTTTATACACACCGGTGGAATCTTTTGGAATGACTTTACATCAACCTGGCTCCTGTTTCAGGAATGCGAGTGAGAAGTTACGCAACCTTTGGCTGCAACGTGTGGCGGCTGTCTCGATAGGTATATGATAAAAAAAAAAGGTGCTGACTTCTCATAGACCACGTGTTGCTAAACTGCTCTAAAGCCCTTTTTAACATTTTTTCGTTCTCGTCATCTGAATGAGCTCATGTTGCAACACATCAGGGGGGAACCGGCTGCTTGGCAGATGTTTCTTCCAAGGCGCTCACTGAACAAGAACACGACAATACGCTGTGGCGCTATTTACTTTGTACTCTCCCAGGTTATTCTATTGCCACTTCAGATCGCCTGTGACCCAAATGACGGACGAATCGTTTAGAAAATGGAGTAGTTGTAAGTTGGACAGAAAAATACACCTAAAATATTGTCACAGTCATTTTACTACCCTAAACCCTTTATGCTGTGTATATGGGATCAATTGATTAGCAGTGACTTTTTACTGAACACAACTCTGAACAGTCAGCAGATTAGATTGATTTACCAACAAAGAGACTAGAATCGAGTTGAACAAAGTATAAATACATCTACATCCACATACAATAGACAAACTGGAAGCAGTGCAGCGCCAAGAGAAACTCTACAAAATGAAGAGAATAGAATACATCAATACATTTTCATGGAGCAAATATTAGAATTTAGGTTGTAAATGTAGTCATTTTTTGTGATAGCGTCGATGCTAGCAGAGAAGACCTTGCTGGCCCTGTGCGCCTGCCACTAGCATTAACATAACTGGTGTCTTGGCTGGTACCCCAGTATTATAGACCGCTTAAAGGAGGAAGTCAAATCAAACATATTTTTTTCACGAATATGTTCTCTGCAGGCCCACTAGTTGAAACAAGGCATTCTGATTAATATTGCGTTCGTGGAATATGAGTTAAATAGCAAAATCTAGCCATCTCAGGCGGCGGCCATTTTGTCACTTCTGTCAACTGAAAATGACATCACAGTTGCTCAGGGCACAGATAATGTCATGGCTCAGCTTCAGAAAACAGGTGCGTTGTGATTGGTCGTTACCTGAGCCATGAGCAACTTCAATGTTATTTTCAGTTGACAGAAGTGACAAAATAGCCGCCCCCAGAGATGGCTAAAAAGGGGTGGATTTTGCTGCTTAACTCATATTCCACAAACTCAATAATAATCAGAACGCCCTGTTTCAACTAGTGGGCCTGTATAGAACATATTCTAAAAAAAAAATATGTTTGGGTTGACTTCCTCTTTAAGTTAGTGATCCACGGTCATCACAGCAGTGAACCAGACACTATTCTCCATTTTACAATCCAGTGTACCATACAAATGATTTGGATGTTATTTTAAGGTCAAATTTGTGTTGCTTTAGGCTTTTGTATTCCTTGTATTAGTTACATTTCCTCCACACTGCATGTTGAATAGTTATGCACCCCGCAGAGTGGAACTGCTGCTTCTATTGCAGAAGGTTCCACCTCCTCTGAGACGCACTGACTCCAGCCCAGCGCCAGAGCGTCTTGAACAAATACAATGCGGCCGAGGTCAATCTGATTTCTGTACACAGTTTAGAAGAGTAAAAGTTGTATTTTATTTCCTGCAGGCCTGTGCCCACCGCTGGAAAAACGTCTACTACGACTCGGAGCATATTCTCCCACATGGATACTGCTCCATCATCCCGCCAAATCTCCAGGGCAGGACGCAGCCCCTCATCCCATGTTATGAAGGTACAGTGGTCCCCTTAATATGGCATCATTTCCAATTTTGTCTCTGTTGTGTGGCAGTTGCAGTCCCCACAATACTCATTTTTCAAAGAAGGGAATCAACCCCAAAAATGACTTTACATGAGTATGGTCAATGCAGGCCCACTAGTCGAAACATGGCATTCTGATTAATATTGTGTTTGTGGAATATGAGTAGGGCAGCAAATCCACTCGTTTTTAGCCATCACGGGGCGGCCATTTTGTCACTTCTGTCGACTGAAAACGACATCACAGTTGCTCAGGGCACAGATAACGACCATTCATGACTCAGCTTCAAAAAACAGGTGCGCTGTGATTGATCCTTACCTGAGCCATGAGCAACTTCAATGTTATTTTCAGTTGACATAGGTGACAAAATAGCCGCCCCCAGAGATGGCTAAAAAGGGGTGGATTTTGCTGCTTAACTCATATTCCACAATCGTGGCTCAGTTTCGGATCGCAGCAGTCTTCGGGCAGTAGGCGGGGGACACCCTGAATTGGTTGCCACCCAATCGCATGGCACACAGAGACAAACAAACATCCGCACTCACAATCACACCTAGGGGCAATTTAGAGTGTCCAATTAACCTACCAAGCATGTTTTTGTAATGTGGGGGGAAACCGGAGTACCCGAGGAAAACCCACACAGGCACGGGGAGAACATGCAAACTCCACACAGGGATGCCGGGGCCGGGATCGAACCCACGACCTCTGAACTGTGAGGCGGCACGGTGGTCGACTGGTTAGCACGTCCGCCTCACAGTTCAGAGGTCGTGGGTTCGATCCCGGCTCCGGCCTCCCTGTGTGGAGTTTGCATGTTCTCCCCGTGCCTGCGTGGGTTTTCTCCGGGTACTCCGGTTTCCTCCCACATTCCAAAAACATGCATGGTAAGTTGATTGGATACTCTAAATTGCCCCTAGGTGTGATTGTGAGTGCGGATGTTTGTCTCTGTGTGCCCTGCGATTGGCTGGCAACCAATTCAGGGTGTCCCCCGCCTACTGCCCAAAGACAGCTGGGATAGGCTCCAGCACGCCCCGCGACCCTTGTGAGGAGAAGCGGTACAGATAATGGATGGATATATATATATATAATTTTTTTAAACCCTCAGTCATCTTGGGACCAGTTTGTTTACTACTTGTGAGTATGCAATTCCATTTGAGTCATGTGATGTGCGTGCATGGAGCCGTCACATAGCCGCACATCTGCTTTTGAGCCTCTGAAAACAGGTAGCGTGAAGTGTGATCTCCCTTCCGCGAGTCCAACAAAAGTACACTTACAAAGTTGAAAGTATATTTTGGTTTGGTCGGTTCTCAAAGGAGATTTTATCGGCCATACCCTCTATTGTGAATAAAAATTACAGAATTTGTGCTGCCAATGATGTTTTTTGGGGTGTCACTTCCCTCCATAACTTCCAGTCTGCAGCAGTGGACTTGCGATTTGTGTTGTATTCAACTTACTGTGCATTTTACACTGATCCAAGTTGAGCTTTTTTTGTAACCCGAGAGCGTCCCCCCTCAAAGTGAGTGGTCTCGTTGGATGTTGCACGGCTCCTTTCTGCCTACGCTCTGCTCCCCCAGATTCCTCTTGGATGTGACCAGCTCCTTGACTAGCTCCATATGGAATGCAGAGAGAGAGAAAACTCCAGTAAATGTTGGATCAAGCGCACAGTGAAATAATTTGTGGTTTGTTTTTTGTGTCCAGATTATAAGCAGAAGTATGGGGAAGAGCACGGCTCCTGCCAAGCTGGGATAGCGGGAGTTTTTAGAGAGGTCAGTAACAGTGCTTGCTCATCTTCTTAATCTCCTTAACACATACAGTGGACAAATGATGTGTTTTTAATGTTTTCATTGTGTATACTTAATATGACTCCTTACCAAACTGCTCTGCTCCAAGTGTTTTATTTCAACGCTGCTATTTTTACACTTTGTGGGAACATTTGTTTGTCGTCAATGTCTTTTAAGATGTGCAGTGATGTAGAAAATCAAAGTTGTAAGATATTACGACATTAATGTTGCCCGATAACAGCAATCTTATGTTTCCGTTGGCTGCAGTGGCCTCGCTTCCCCCCTTGGGGTGCTTCCCCGAAATAAAACGATTAAGAAAACACACGTTTGCCTTTTCTGCATATAGCGGGGGATGCACTACTGACCGATGACATCATCCACTGTCGCACAATAGTGTTCTGTACAGCACTTCATCCTTAAACAGCCTGAGTGAAGCCCAAGTGAGCAGAACAGATGAGGTCCAATAGCGTCTTTCTGTGAAATGCACTGTAGCGTGTAGAAAACGTGTGCATATAAGGTATACGTTAAAATGTGACCAACGGACACATTAGGTTTTCTATACATTTGCAATATAATTGCTACCTGATGGTGCTCAGAAGCAGCAAGTCTCAAAGTGCAGTCAAAGTCAATTTAGGCAGAGGCGATCACAGACCTGTCTTAGTTTGAAATGAATGCTCCTCCCATGGGGAATAAAATGTGATGTTTGAAGTAATCTTACTTTTTATACATTACTACATTACATCAATCTGCTTCACTGTGTGAATTCATAATTCTTAACAGTCATACAAGTGTAAAAATAAGTTAACCAGTTCATTTTAAAACGGTATGACAAAAACGTCATGCTTGGTTGAGTTGCAGTGTATCATTTGTGCCATTTTTAAAGTTGAATTTTCAAACACATGTAAAACATGTTAACCGTGGTAAAATAAAATCACCAATACAACACTCGGCCATAACGTTGCTAGCTGACGAAGCATTTTTCCCAGTAAAAACTGACCCGATCCAACAATAAATTTGGGAATGGCTGAGTCAGTTCAGAAAACAATACAGATTAATCTGTGTATATGCAGAATATATATATCAAACTTTTTACTGTGTAATATTTCACAGATGTCAATATAAATAGAAATCGACACATGTATTTTAGATTGTTTAATAGTAATGAGTAATAGTATAGTTAATAATGATAAAGAGTAAAGTTGAATTCTCTACTAGTAAGCCAAAAGTGGCTCTCATAATGAAAAAAATGTTACTTGTATGTTTGATTTCTGAAACCTACTCATTCTGCCAGTGCGCTGAAATGTCTACTATATGGACCTTAAGGTGTATATTAAGGATATCAACCGAATGCTCAAACGCTTTCCTTTACAATTTTTTTTTAATTTCAAATGAATATAGAGAGTGTGGTTTTAAAGGAGAAAAGTGGATCACTGTTGAGAGGTGTTTTGGCATTTGAATGACATCCCACGGGGGGTGGGATGTCATTGTTGGTGGGGGACCAACAAGCCCTCACTCCTGAAAGAATGTATGGAATTCCTTCAAAAGATGTCCGACTGGGTAAATCTTAGCCTCGTCTGCACCGAGATCCATAGGCTCACCGGTCGCCAGATGTTTGGCATCTGTGACTGATGTTAGTTAGTTAGTTAGTTTCATTTATTGTCCACAAAGCGGAAATTTGTCTTTTGTCTCAAATACAGAAATTAAAACAGATCAACAACAACAGGACAAACATTGGCATGCAAATTTAGGACAACAGTGACATATACAGTACATTAACAGGCAGATCTAACGAGACATGTTATTATTCAAGCTCCTGATTGCATTTGGAATAAAGGAGTTTTTAAACATAGTGATTGCTATCACCGTGTGTGTGTGTGTGAGAGTGATCTACCAGAACTTTCTGTCATAGGTGACACAATCAAGCAGGATGTTGTTTTTTTTCCTATGTTGAAAATTTGCATGGAGCCTAATACACTTAAAAAAAGAGCGAGAAACATTAGAAGTAAACACTCTATGTGCGGTCAGTCTTAATAGCCATTCCCTGGTCACTGCTACAATTGCGTCAAACTGTCACAGTGCAAACCGTGACTAAACAAGTCATCCTACAGCTGTCGATTTTTCACGGGCTCTGCATTCCTCGTCACACTTCTTGGTGTCCGACTGGGTGGTTTAGCGGCAGATAGCGCACAACCGGCTGTGGCCTTCGGTTAACCAAAATGTCACCCTGCGGCACTTGTGTTTTTCAACTTGAGCTGCGCAGATGAAAGGTAATTCACGGCCACAAAGAGAGAACTATCTGAATGAGCGTGGTGGGGGTTTATTTTCAGGAGCTGGTGGTGATGGGGGCCCCTGGGTCATACTACTGGACCGGGACAATTAAGGTTTACAACCTGACGTCTGACACCTTCTACAGTCCAAACAAAGATGATGTTGACTCCCACAGATACAGCTACCTTGGTGAGAGGCTGTTAATAGGAATTAGTGTAGAATAGAAAATAGTCCAACTAAAAACTAAAGACAGCTGACCCTACCTGTGTGTGAAGGCTATGCTGTGACTGCGGGACACTTCTCCTCACCTAATGTGATTGACATTGCTGCAGGGGCGCCTCAGCACAATGGCAGCGGGAAGGTAGTGACCTCATCTTTCTGCTTTATTTTCTAGCTGGTGCCGATCGCAACGTTGATCTTTTTTTTTGCTCCCTTCAGGTTTACATTTTCAAAATTGATGGAGTGTCTTTGGTGAAGAGTTTTCAAGCCTCAGGGAAAATGGTATGGCCGCAAATGTGGTTTAAATGCACACACTGACATTCCTGTTTTAAATTACTATACAGGAGCTTCCATCTGCCAGGGACCATGTCATGAATTTATGTGAAATTAGACTATTCATTTAAGTTAATGAATTAATTTTGTTGAATGTTTTAGCTGGAAATGACGCTATCAGTAAAAAAAATTGCCGATTTTATAGGTTGTTTTTTTTATTTTGAAACTCATTCATACCCCAGATTTTTTTTTAAAAATGTCAGTATTTTTAACACAACATCTTACAGTCTTAGTATTATGTATAACATTCATCAAGTAAAAATTCCTTTGCTATCGATGCACCTTTACAAGGGAACATACGATCAGTCAAGCTGTCTGCATGTCAATGATGAAAAGGAAAAACAAATGTCTGTGATCTGACCCAATGCTCTGTGGCTCGGCTTGGTTCCAGATGGGCTCTTACTTTGGCTCCTCATTGTGTGCAGTTGATCTGAACAAGGACGGCCTGTCAGACCTGCTGGTGGGGGCACCCATGCACAGCCAGCTACGGGATGAGGGCCGCGTATCTGTGTACCTCAGCAAGGGCAATGTAAGTGGGTTGGCACAATTATGCCATATACACTGAGATGCAGAGATATTTTACATTGCGAAGAAAGCTGAAATTGATACTCTTTCTCAGTATTCACATGCAATTTCTGTAGGAATTAATTTGTCGTTGTAGTGTTATGTGGGCAGTATTTTTGCTACCACCACACACAAGTTATTTTGTTTCTGAGCTCCGCAGGATTCCGTCATGAGTTCCCGTTTAACATCATGAGTTCTATGTGTCTCTTGTCCTCACCGCCTGTCTGCATTTCTTTTTTTTTCAGGGTGTGATGGAGGAGCAGGCTTTTTTGACCGGGGACAATGCTTACAACGCCCACTTTGGAGAGTACATTTCCTCGATTGGGGACATCGATGACGATGGCTACCAAGGTCAGCGTAAAGTAATAGCATCATGGTTCACTTACTCAGTGACTTTAGGGCCAGCATAGGGCAGCGCGGCTCAGGTGGTGTAGTGGCCATCAAGTAATTGCTACTTGGTGCATGCCACTTTTCTGACAGTGTAGTTCAGTATGCTCACTGAATGATGAACAAGGCATGCTCAAGAGATCTTTGCTATCTTGTAAACAATGATTGCATTCACAAATTGGGCAGATGGAAAGTACACAGCCCAATGAATGTTATTGTTGTACAACCACTTCACAGTGACTGGCTTTTTTTTTTTTTTTTCTTGAGTCACAAGTAAATTATTAAGTGATCTTGTGTGTCCTCGATTGTGCAATCAATGACGTATTTCACTAACTTTCAATAACTACTGTTGTTTGATACTATGTTGAGTTTCTAATAGAGGAGCAACCGGTGATCGTTCAGAACGAAGTGGTGTTTGTTTCACTCTCAAAGTTGGTTACATTTTCTGATTTTGTTCACTTAAAGGCAATGGCTTACCATAAATGTTGCTCAAACTGTCATTCTGACAGTTTATTAATATGCACTGTCTTTTTTCCTGGCTTTTATCTGGCTTGACTCTGTGGGTTTGACCTGGCACCCATCTCAAGCTGCGTTTCCCAGTTTCAACAGTTTTTCAACGTGCATCCCAGCACAGTTTTTGTTTGTGGGGGGAAAATGGTCGCTAGCAGTTATACTCTAAATCATGTTATAACCCATTATCATTAATAACTCTCTTGATGGCAAAAAGAGCCAGACCGACTGACTGACAGCGTTACCATTTAATTTCAAGGAACATATGTAGGAATAAGATTTTTTAAGATAAATGCCTTGTTGAGTCATAATTAATTAATTATTGCGTGTTGGATACTCAAATGTGCAATTTCTGCTTTAGTATGCTTAAACTGCATCAAAGCTGATATATGTGTCTTTCTGCGGAAAGGGCAGATGGTAATGTTATTTAACTGCTCTTGCCAGTACTTTATAGTCTTGTTTCCACTCTCTCAGTAGGTCATACAACTTTGTATAGCCACTAACAACACTTAATTGACTATTAGGAGTCTATGGCTAGCTGTTTGTGGCCCAAGGATGTACTGTCCAGCCGAAAGCAAACACAGGCTTAAAGCCTCCATGCTTCACAAACACACTACCATCGTTGCATCTCATTGTCATATATTCCCCTGCAGATGTAGCCATAGGAGCTCCAAAAGAGGATGACTATGGAGGAGCTGTTTATATCTATCACGGGGATGCCAAAGGAATCATCAGCAAATATTCCATGGTATGACATCGCTATTAATGTGCACAAATGCATGTAACATATAGGCTGCGTGTTGGATTTTAAATAGAAAACATATGGTCACCATGTATGAGTGCCGAATAACAACTCTTGAGGTCAGAGAGAATTGTAAGTAGAATGTGGTTCAGGGAATTAATGTTAGCGTTCCAAAGCTTTTAAGTGAGCTATGACCATAATGACCCACAATGCATTTCCATGCCGAAAATCACGTGTGTAACCCCACAAGCCATTTTAGACCATAAAACTTTAATCATAAGACTGCTGAATAGGTCCAACAATATCTTCACACACAGATGAAAATTGTGTACTGTATTACAGTAATATTTAATTAGTTGATTAGCTTGACATTTTTCATTTTAGGAGCGATAATGATTTCCTCTTGGTGCTAGCATCATAATCACGACTAGTTTAGTCTAGGGTTAATACTACAAGTAACAATGTGTGTAGGCTTGTTTTTGTAAGTATCAGTATTGTACTGAAGGTCTGCTCATGAGCACATATTGTATTTTGTTTGGACAATAAACACACTAGATTGATAGGCTGTGGGGTTGCCAGGATGCAGCATAGGCTAACTGGCACAAAGGGTTGAATATGTTCCCATGCTAAGAGGACAGACCGTGAATACAAGCTCAAATTATAACAACAGTCATGTAGTAAAACAGTACGTATTTATTTGGCAAATAAAGATATTTTTTACACAGCAGCAGAGTGGAGGAGGTTATTAGCATACTGTATGCTTGTGATGTGATGTGAGAGTGTTAGTTAGTATTACAGTTTCACAATCTTTAGCATGTGCCTTGCTAAAATATTAAACTAGATGTTGTGATTACAGTAAGGAATTTAAAAATAGTTGGGTTATTTTATTAACATATAGAATTTAGTATTATATGGGTATAGTATTACAGAATTTGATCTGCCACTTTGTGAAGAGATATGAAAGGCAACTTTAGGGACATTCCACTCCAAAAGACATGTTTTGATAATTACTTTTTATTAATGACTGGTCTTTGACTTGACTCCAAGTGGTTTTAAATCTGTCACTGTGGAAAAACAAACACAAGGCAAAGTGGAACTCTCACAGTGTTCATGTTAGCTTGAACTGTGTTTTTTAATGGGTGCTATCTTGTGTTTCAGAAAATAACTGGGCGTAGTGTCAATCCTGGTCTCCAGATGTTTGGACAGGCAATATCTGGAAGTGTGGACATGGACGGTAATGGATACACAGGTAGGGTCAAATCAGATGTGATTGAGGTTTGCTAGATTTCTCCAACCACATCATAAAGATGAAATGAAAACCTCACAAACACAGAAAAAGAACATTAAATATTCGATTTTCAAAGTCTCATTCTCCTGTGAATATCCTCACCAAAAAGTCGTGACAACGGCTTTTTTGACAACATTCCTCGAACGATATTCACTCCTAACCAGAATGACTAACTCTCAATGGTTCTTTGGTAATTAGTTGCAGGTGTATCGAGTGATGTCATATACAATATTTTGCTTGATCAATCTTTCTGTTATGTTCTTATTGCAGATGTCACAATCGGAGCTTTCATGACGGATAGTGTGGTGCTACTGAGGTGAGGAATTGTTACACTTCAGT
Organism: Filicampus tigris; assembly: GCF_054856515.1. Classification (NCBI taxonomy): domain Eukaryota; kingdom Metazoa; phylum Chordata; class Actinopteri; order Syngnathiformes; family Syngnathidae; genus Filicampus; species Filicampus tigris. Next base: position 11,914,935 of record NC_141227.1, on the reverse strand, counting down.
ACGATATAGTTAAGGCAGCTATGTCTTTTTTCGACTTACACTCACTCTTAATCCCTGTCCAATGCGGTGCAAGGTCCCGGCCTGTCATTACGGTGGACGTCTCCATCTTCTTGCCTGCGTCCATCAACATTTCTGTACCTCAGTGCCATGAAGGCCAGAACATAAACTGCTTCAACATCACGGTCTGCATGCGCTTCCATGGAAGACAACTTCCTGGGCAAATAGGTGAGGATGAAAGAACAGCAGTAGCTTTCACACACGCAGTCTGTCTTCATCATATTTCCACAAGTGTGTTAACACTTACAGAAAACTAACGTCAGCTACTTGAAACGCTGCAGCGTTGTTGTAGCTTGAGATCAACATTTTTGCACCCTGCCTGCTCTCAATTTAGCACAAAATGCGAAAATAATGTTGAAAGCCCCGAATCCCATTTGGCGTTTACTGGTGCTATTGCTCAAGTAAAATTCTTGCTTTCTGCCCTTTTGCTGGTCATTTAAACAGAGGGAACCTTTTAAGGAAGGATCATGTTGAGCAATTCTGCCTGGACAGAAAGCGAGACTGTGTGCTTAGCCTTTGCTGATGGTGGCGTAGAGGGCTGAGGTGCTGTCCTGTTCCAGTGTTTGGGTGCGGTCCCTCCTAGCTCCCACCCCCCTGGGAGTAAGAGCCGTGTTGCATAATGACTGCGTACAAGCTTGCCGGAATAAAGCCCCTCTGTTTGGGCGTCTGGCAAAGCGCGTGGAAAGTGCAGCGCCATGTGTTTGGTGACGTCGTCCACAATGAAACCTTCCGTTGCCTCCTTGAGAGTGAGCTCATGGCACTGCCTCGACTGGACAGAGGGGTTCGGTCCTACCTGGGTGTGTTTGTCGCCCCTCCCTGTGTTTTGCCAGTGTAACACCCTGTGAAGCAATTACGACTGACTGAGGCTGATTCATTCGCGGTAGTGGTGTTTGAATGACAAGAGGCCTGTGTTATAGATTTCTCAGAATCACCAGTAAGACTTGACCTGACGCTTTTGATTCCTCTTCAAAATACAGTAGTTGTTCATTTTCTCCATCACTAAAGCCAGGGGTGGAACCAGCAGGGGTGCAATAAAAACACACTCTGCTTGACCATCTGGAGGATTGGTTTCCTTTTTACAATGTTTTTCATCATCTTCTCACCCTAATCTCCGTTATTACACAAAGTTCTGCTTCATTCATCTCAGAATCAAAATAACTCCTTTTATGAGCCACGTAGGATTTAGATGCAGTCTATGGAGATGACAATCTTGAAATAAAATCAGCACTCCTCCACCAAGGAGGGTTTGTTCATATTGCTCTTGTTTGTCACTGACCCTACTTACCTCATTTCCACAAACCTTTCTGGGCAATGGACCAAGGAAGAGTCCCTTAAATTTTGCTGAATGTTTTGGATGAATGTTATCTCGCAATAGAAGTTGGAGAATTGTCCTTAATTTCTCAGCGAATAACGGAGAATTATTGCAGTAGACTCAGTGCAGGTCTCAATGCCCATTCGCCTTTGAATGCGCTCTGTCTTTTCTGCACTCTACAGAGTGCCATTAAGTTGCCCAAATGGCATTCAGAAGTAAATTTAAACTTCACCATCCTGTGTGTATATGCGTGTGATCCGGTGTAGAGTTGCTGTACAATCTGACGGCTGATGTGGAAAAGAGACAAAAGAGCCTGCCTTCACGAGTCTACTTCATTCAGAGTGGCTCTCAGATCAGCCAACAGAGCCAGCAGCTCAACTTGGACGTCAACAAGGACGAGTGCCAGCGCTACACTGCCTATGTCAAAGTAAGTTTGGACTGTCTGGTCTTCATGTTGGCTTGTTTTCTTTGCCATTAACTCCCGTAAATAGTCTCTAAAGTTTGCTTCCCACGACGGAAATACTCATCATGCAATGTGACATTCGAACTATTCCCCTCAGAAGTTTGTTTTTATCTTCATGTGTTTATTCGAGAGGCCAAGTGCACACTTTTCCAGTTCAAATGTTTACGCTGACAGCAAAATTCACAATCAAGGAAGCAACATCACAGAATGTGGAGGCGGCGATGAGAATATTGGCACCCTCCCTTCCACTAGTTGCAGAGGTTAATGTAACAGTCATGCGCTTGATGAAATCATGCTGTTTTAGGGCTGTGTATTACGAGCCTCAAGTGGACATGTCCCACAAAAAGACACACACAAAGCCTCCTTTGTCATCACAGTCCCTCTATTGTGTTCCGCTGTGATTAGACTATGCAGCCACAGGGAGGGTCCACGTCCTGAGGGCACCGGCCATGCTTCCCTTCATTATACACGGAAGCTCGTAGTGCATGCTTGTAAATTTCATGACCATCTTGTACAGAGCACGCCTGGTACTTTGTCTGTGGGAGGTTTGGGTACCTACTGGAGTGGAGGCAAGAGTCACGCTTCTTCTCAGTGACCCACGGACACAATTATGAGCGTGACGCAGCATAGATGGAGCAATGAGCTCATTTATCAACCTTTAAGCGGTTTGGATTTATGTTATCGACCACATCTCTTTTGTGTTCCTAAATAGCTTATTAAAGGGTAAAATTTACCTAAGTTGGACATAGGATGGCTAAACCCAAAATAATGATTTTGGATGCTTGTGTATCCATACCGTCCATTCCATACCTCGGTCACAATATTGACATTTTGTTCCACTGCTATACTTTTTTTGGGACGGGGGGTGGGGGAATATTTATGGAATATCAACACCTGAAACGTCTACAGGGATGTGGATGTTTGATGGGATTATCACCAACTGTGCAAATTCTCGATAAGGTGCTGACAATGGTCATAGAAAGGTGTTGTTTTATTATGATTACGATGTGTCCACTATTAATTCATTCACTGCCATTGACGAATTTACTTGTCTTTTCACAATCTAGCGATTCGATCCCAGGAACGTTTTTTTTTTTTTCAAACGTTTGGGTAAAAGAGGGTATGAAAATGTCTGGCAATGAATGAGTTAAAAGTGTCATAGTTGCCTTTGCATATCCTGTGCCAAGTCATGCCTCTCCCAGCTGACATTTGACAATCCAAACCTTCTCCAATTGTCAGGGACACATAATGTACTTAGTGTGAAAATGAGAATATCTCAGAAAACATATTGGTTTGTCACATCATTAAAGGATAGAAGAGGTAGTTGGGTAAAATATATTGTAGTGAAGTGTAGAATTTGAAATGGGACAGTCTTAGCTAGGTCGTCCTGCAGGAACAATGCCACTTAGGTTGGTGTCCAATCCAGTGTTTGTTGGTTATTTTGAAAATAAATCACAGCATTCGCACAAGCTGAATATTTTAGCGAAGGCTGAAGGGGTACGCACATTATGACCTGCTGTGACTCTTTATTCTTTTCCAGCATGTGTTTGTCTTAAACTTTAAAGATTCCACATTACCAGAGGTGGTGTGGTTGCCCTTTCAAGGAGTCTTCCTAACCGGCGTCATTTGTCTTTCTCATGTGTTTTCCCACATCAACCAGCCAGTACTCCCATTCCCCAGAAGAGGCATGCTAATGGAAAGCATCTGGTTTCCCAGTTGCATCCTTATGGGTGGGTTGTACGTCTCACCGGGGCGTCATTGTATACAGTAGAAGCACAAAACAGGGGTGAGTGCCTCAGGAGGGTGTTAAGACTTGTGTTGTTAATTTTGGTCGGCGGCATGCCAGAGCTGATTTCTGGAAGTGTGAGAGTTGCTGGTTGTTAACTTACAGATCAAATGAAAAAAATATTTTTGCAGCTATAAACACGGTCTGTCAGCCTTATTTGTTGATCGAATTGATTGTTTTTAAAGGCGGTTTAAATGAAGCATAATAATGCACTGTTAAAGTTGAATTTGTTCAGCAAAATGCAAAAGACTGCAACACACATGCTAAATTTCTACCAGCTGAGTTCAAGTGAAAGTCTAGACCAGCGGCTCAGTAAATCACACTTTGAGAAAACATAGAACATAACAGCAGGTATGCCACATGCGGAGGCTCATACTTCAGCACATAGTCAGTTTTACCTCCTGAAATTATGCAAGTCTTTCATGTTGACCATTTTCAACATGTTTTCCTTGGCATGGACTTGCGGCATGCCGGCCGTCCAGATGGTCCATGTTTGGTTATTTTCGGCTAAATAAACCACTCACTTGCTTTTGCCCCTGTTGGAGAAAAATGATTTTGCACAGTTATGAGTAATTAGGATTAAAATGACTAGAGGTGCTCTGTGTCACTGAGTCAGGCTGTCAGGTAAGCCAAATCGTCAATGTGATTTGTTGCCCTAAATGATTTGGAATAATTGACATCCTTTTCTGGTGTGGTGAGGTTTCAATGTATTGTGCCAGAATAAACACTTGTTGAAGGTTTGGCAGATGTGAACAAGGAACTGAGAATGAATATATATATATATATATATATATATATATATATATATATATATATATATATTTTTTTTTTTTTTTACGAAATATACCTGATTTTTTAGGTGACAACATACTTAAGCCCAGCATGTTCTGAACATTTAGTAGAAAAACCCCATGGAAAGGTTGAGTACAGACGATGTAGGGGATGATTTATATTATTATTTTTATTATTATTATTATAATTATTATTGACATTGTTATTGTTATTATTGTCATTGTTATTATTATCATCATCATTATTATTATTATTATTATTTTTATGTCTTAGCTGATCAGTGGTATTTTTCTGCAAGTTGGATGAATTGCACTCTCTCTCAGTGCGCTCTTCAGTTGCAGAATGTTTAGTGGAGCGACAGGTGCAGTGTTAACATTACGCCGGGATAAACAGTCTGTCTCACTATACCATAGTTATTATTCACTATGTCGATACATAGTCTACATGTCTTGCATTGCTTTGATTCATTTGATTCATAGCTCGTCCAAGTAAACAAACCCTTTTCACTAATCCCTTATTAGGTGCTCTGCACTTCTCCGGAACTCTGTCTCTGGTCACATGTCATTCTTATGGCTTGTTTACATCTACTACAAAGTGTCCATCGTCATACATGTGTTTTTATTCCAGCAGGTCCATAATAGGCTCATGCATGTATGCCTTGAAATCACAAGTGTGACATTGACTTGTGTAGATGCATTTCTGTCTCCAAGGAGGAGCTAAAATAGTCTGTTAAAGCCCTGCCTGTAACAGTTGTCCGTTTAATTTAGCTTGTAAGTGTCCTGCTTGCTACACCCCAAACACGTGCAGTTTGCTCTGGCCTACATTCGTTCCAGTGCCCCACTAACTTTTGCCTGGCACCAACACCGTAGTTCACGAAACGTGTCTTTTTTTGCTTCGAGTCTCAGGGAGGATATCGCACCACTTCTCATTGTTTTGATTCACGATCAGCTCGTGAACAGCCGTTTTCAGGGCGAAGCGCTGAAAGACTTTTTGATCAGCTCCACTCAGCATACTATAGCCAGACACATCTTTTATAAACAATTTAACCAAAAATGTAAAGACACTTGTAGCAGCTAAAGGGCTACATTCAGTTTCTAGTTTCTAGTTTGGGCAAAATAGAGCTAAATGGGAATTGGTTTTGGTAGGACCACAAGACTCGTTATGTTTCTTAACATTAAGTAACTTCTAAAAACATTTTGCTCAATCGCGTCCTACCGTCCAAAAGGTAAATGCAGCTTTGATTCCTTTTGCAGCTGATCTAAACAAAGAAATGATTCTCATTTCATACTCCAAACCAAAAGGCAGCATCATATTATGTGGCACGAGGCAGTTACTGTTTGTAATGATCTGGGGTGTCTACTTTTTTTTTTTCTTTTACCCCAATTCACAAGTAGATTATATTCCAAAAGTCACATGACAGTGCTGATAAATTAGTTTTCTCTGTAGGGTGACGGGTCTGCTTTACTTCCCCATCATGCCGGCATCTATGGTATGTGCCGCATTGGGACTCTCGTATCATTCCATTTTCCCCACCGCTGATGAATGAGGGCCTTTGGGAACAGACATATGATAAACTCCGTTAATACAGACATAACCATGCACTGCGTATTGTCAAAGTTTTGGCTTATTGTTGCTTTGTGATTAACACTGCGATATCACAAGAAAAGACAGGCCTTCATCAACAAATGATCTCTCGGGTTGAACACAATTCTACCTCCAATTTGGTCAGATTTCTAAATCATTTTCCCAAAAGGAAAATCTAATTAATTTATGACCAGGTCAAACTGTTGCCGTCATGACCTTTATTCCAGTGCAGGCATTTTATTATTTTATTAATAATCACATGATTGTAGAAACTAGTTAACTATGGTTAATAGTAAAGCTTAAGGTAATGTATGTATGGTTACATTATAGTAGTAGGTCCTTAGTTCACATATTTTTTTTGTATATTTGACTTTTTACAGCTGTTGTGAAAAAGTTTTTAAAAAAAACTCTCTCACAAAAAGTTGTACTGCAATCTCTAGCGCTTTACACTTTGACTCCTCTATTCTGATCTGTTTGACCTTAGGGGGCTGCTTCCGCTGTAGGTGCTTTTAGGACAATTTTTTTTTTTTTCAACAAAAGCACCATTCAGAAGGCAAAATTGTGAAATGCAAAGTAAAAGTTGAATCAGTGACCTACTGTATAGATTTACCAGTTACCTCATTGTATGTGGTTATGTGGTCAGTCAAGTGTAGCATATATTCTACACTGGCCCTTTTATAGCAGACGTTTTTTTTTTTCTATTCATCAAATATATTGATGCTTTGAAATCCTATAATCTACTCCTTTAAGCGAGTGTTCAAATGTTCCATGTCATTGGCACCTGGCAGTTTTGACAGACAAACAGGAAACCCCGGCGAGAGAAAAGCAAACCAGGAGTTCCTGCAACAACCTCCCAAAGAGTCCCCCGTGTGGATCAAATCCCAGAGACGGCATTGTGTGGCACGTGGAAGCCCATAGCCAGTCCTGCTGTCACACTGCCTGCTTTGTTTGCCGCTTTACAGACAAAATACAGACTCGCCCGAAACGTGCACTTCCCTTGATGCCGCCCCCTTGGTTTCATTTACCAAGAGAGCTGATACAGTGAAAGTACATAGCGGGAAGGTAATCATATCCAGCTGTCGTCTGTCACACAAGGCTGCATGTCAAGCATCGTGTCTAAAGAATATAATTAAAATGTGCTGTAACAATATCTAGAGTGGAAAACGTCAATGGCTAATACTTGCTGCTTTGTCCTGAAATTCTGGCTGTTTATATCACAAGGTAGTAAAGATGAAATATTCCAGTTAAATTTAGCATAGACTAATATTTTCGTCAGGATTTCCCTACATGGTCGTGCCAGAGGGAACGTGAGACAGTTCTTTTTCAGCCTTGTTTTGGGAGTGCACAATTGGCAGACTTACAGTAAAACATCTGAAGTTGTTCTCATAAACGTGCAATCGAGTCATTAGCAAGGTGTTGTTTCTATTATACCGAGTCTGTCCTTGCCATCGTAAATCCATCGCCATATCTGACTGACCAAAAGTTGCGCCGATCGGATGAATTGTTGACTTTGGCAGCTCAGCACACTGAGCAAAATGGTTCTGCAGGATTCTGGCTGTGTCCTTACCGCACGATGCCACCACAACATTATAGGTGGCCAAGTCTGACCACAATGAAGGGGATTCTCTAGCCATGTTTCACCAACTTCCACTGCAGAGGAAACACAAGCGAGTTATGCTATGGAGGAGGAAGACAACAGGCTGCCATTACTTCATCACTTGGCGTCTCTGGGGCACTTCCCTGAGACATGGCCATGACCGTCGTGTCATGTCCCACTTCTCTTTGTTTAACGGTTGTTATTTTAGATGTCAACATCATCCTCCGCTTCCTGCATTCATAGCCAACGTCTGCAGCAAAGTGAACATAAAAAAAAAAAAACACTAGATATCTGTTTATATCCAGCAGAGAGAGCTCTTGAAGGATGAATTTAGTATAATTGGCTTTTGTGTGTTGCAGCTTTATCTGGGTTGGGCCCATAAATAATGTTTCCAATGACAACAGCTAAGCAGAAGCGGCCAAAGGCATTTACGCCGAATGACGAAATCAGCTGCAGGAAGCATCTGGAGCAGTCTTCCATCACCAGGATGGAGGAGTCTCAAATACAAACACTGCACTTTTCAAGCCGTCCCTCCCTGTTGCTTTCTCGTGCATTTGAGAGCTGTTAGCGGTTAGATTAGCACTTTAAGGCCACTGACAAAAAAAAATAATTCAACTATAACAGCAGTGTCATTTTAACAGTATTACGCAACCATCCGCAACCGGATAGCTTTAACTGGTTGCGCGAGTGTGGAGATAATAAACTTCCTGTTTATGGATGAAAGTTAATCACCATGTTGGAGGAAGTTAAATTCTCAAAGTGAGGAAGTCTTTAGAGGGCTCCTTTTCTAAACAACAACAGAATTATGGCTCGCTCGGTGAATTATTTTACAATGAAACTGCCTGCTTGTATGCAAATGAAAATGTTTATTTGGACACAATTATTTAGTTTCCTTTTTTACGAGCTCTTTGAGATACTTGCTGCAGCGGTGACCTGACTCTGTTTGATTACCCGTTGTTAAGAACCCAACGTGCTTCCTTAAAAGGATCTCATCTGGACTCTGCTCTTTTTTTTTGAAGAGGTTTTGTTTAGTTTCTTGCACGTGACTCCACAGTACACTCATCAGCCATGGTACTGTAGAGATGAATGAAAGGTTAAAGGTAGTAGACCGATGATGATGATGATGATGATGATGATGACGGGTAAAGAATTTGTGGAATGTAGAAGCTGTAAGCGTAAACCTTTTGACCAGCCCACCTCTTGGTTCTGCTACTGTGCGGCTTCGGGGTCATTTCCAGAATTAAATCCTGTGATCCTGAAAATAGAACAGAAGCAAATGCCTGATCGAAAATAAAACAATGTGCGAGGGTTGAATGAGAAAGCTGTGAGAAAACACATCTGTTTATTTATAGGCGATTGGCAAGCTTTCACATTCAGATAGTACGGAACACAACTGTGGTAACTGGCATTGAATCAAGTCGCTGTTGATAGAACGTAGTAAAAATAACAACGCAGATGATTTTGGTATGTTTGACCAGTAAGCCTATTCCATCTGCCTATTTCAAGCAGCAACTCCATGCACCTATTTCTCTTCTCTTTTATGAAACCCAGCTGTGGTTTTCACTACGCAAGGGTCAAACGTTGAATGCCTTCTTCATGATTCATACGAGGCTATAAAAGTTGAATGTAATTTGCATTTACCTGAGTGCTGTTTGAAGAAGATGTACATGTAAATGCATTTGCCAAAGTGTAAATGGAGTCATATCACTTTATCTGCACACAGCATGTAAAAAGTTGTATTTCAGTTGTGGCTTGAAAACTGAAAAATTGACTTTAAATGGCAAATTGGAAGTACTTTTGTAAACTAATGTGCATGACTAATATTTCATTGTGAAACAGCTTCTTGCATGACAGTGCAAATGGTCTATGTTTCCAGGAGGAAATATGTGTTTGCTCATGGGATGTATTTCAGTGTCTATTACGCAAGTGGTTAAGATTTGCTTTGCGTTTTCATGGCTAATGGCGGCCAAATAAAGTACGAAAATATATTTTGTTCCGTCTAAAACGGACAAAAGGTTGAAGTTATTTTTTCTGTTTTGTAATGAGTGCAAAGGAATCAGGACTGTGTCATAGATCAGACCTTATTTGGGTGAGAATATGATTTAGATCAATTAGGATTTATTAAATCATTCAAACAAAAGCATTCTGACATTTGTCACAACAATAACTTTGGAGCAGATTATAAACAGCCGTTATCCGTGCTTCATATTGCTCCACTTCAGCTCTTTAGGAGGTGATCATTTGCAAATTGACAAATGCTAAACAAATAAAGAGAAGACATGACCGTCGTATTCAAGGAACCAGAAGTTACTATGATAACGTGTTCTTGGTCGTTTTAACATGACCTTGCCAACAAACAAAACCTGCCATTTTGGGTTGTATTGCCTGTTCAAATTCAGAAATAACCCAAGTTATAAAACCTGTTCTCGCAAGTATAATTTGTCTTGATTAGTTGATTTAATAATACATTGCATAAGCTAACAAATTGACTTTTGCAAAGTGGACAATGTGCAATAACATCATCGGTGCTCTGTTTGTTTGGATTGTGTCAGGTTCACTCTGTTGTGATGGACAGCAGGTTGTGGAGGTTATCAGGTTAATGCCTGAAGCTGGACAAACATTTCTGCCAACCTCGGCCACTAACATCAGACAGGCCGAATGTTTGATCGCGTGTTGGATGTTTGTTGAAGTTTTTCAGAGCATACATCTGGTGTGAGCTGTACTTTCCAATGCCTCTCAAGCATCCAAAGTCCAAGCGCATGTTTTGCTGGCTTGTAAGCTTTTTTTTGTAATCAGCCTTGGAATTACTAACAAATTTGTGTGATTTTGCAGACATGATTCTTTTCTCTTGATCTTTGCAAAGGTTACATCATGTGAAAAATCAAAATGAAAATGTCATGTGGAACTCGAAAAGCGCTTTTAAAAGGGAAATAAACCGTCCAGACACAACATTTTCACACAAAGTATGTAGGAAACTCATGTGGTCATAAACTCAAGCGTATGTATGCGCAGAATCTGGCAATATGTCGTTAAGTGGCAAACAATAAGCGGAATAAGATAATAAACAGCTTAAATTAAACATACACACCCCAGTCTCTCTGTCCTTGAGTCTGACAGAACAGGCCAACTGTTGCATGCAGCTGGCTGCTATTTGCTTTGACGTGTATGTCAATTCATACCGACTGTAGTATCTAGTGGCACAAAATGAAACAGATAGCAAGAACTTATGAATTCACTTCACTTAGCCGCCAACAGCTAAATTTGAGTGGCCAATGAAGTGCATGTGGAATAAGCAAGTAATGGGCTGCATGTTGCCATGTTGGCAATTCTCCTCAGAATTGAATGTGATTGACTGGTGACCAAGTCAACTGCGTTGGGCTCCAGCTCAGGCTGTGACCCTGAACAGGATAAATGGTGGAGATAGATGGATGATAGCTGACATGTTTATGGAGTGTTTTGGTGACAGAACTCGCCATTTTTAGAAGTATATCATTGCAGGAAGACATTGTAAAATGGTGAAGCGTAACCATCCTTTAGTACTTGACTATTTGCTACTGAATTCTCATGAGAACAACCTGGCCTGTTAGATCCACACCTACAGACCGTCATAAGCTGAGAATCCTTTTCCCAAGACACTGCTTCCCGTTACTACTTTAGTCCAGTCCAGACTTCTCACGTCTTCAAGCAGGATTGTGGTTCTTGTGGAGCACACCACTTCTCTTCCCATTTCTGGACTTTGTGCCATAGTCTAGTATCTGCTGCAAGCATTATTGCAAGTAATGCATGGCTCATCATACACACATCGTTGGACAGGCTGGATTCATTCATCCCTTAACTCAAAAGGTTTTTCCATTTGGGCTAAGATTCCCTTGGCGTTCAGCCCTCCAATGAAAGGGCCTCAAGCTGCAAGTCAACCAAACGTCTATTGTCCTAATAAGGAGTAGTGTTGTGTGTGTGTGTTTCCCTTGCAAGTTAATAAAACTTCCCATGAGCAGAATCCAACCATATGCTTTTGAGGGTTTGGCTGAGAGAGGAGCTCTTGTGCATTTCAGGCAAGCATGAGGCGTTTAAAGATCAGAGCCTCTTGCAGCCTGACGTCACTCCTCCCATAGAACCACTGCGGTGGAGCTACACTCCTAACCAAAGGGGTGCTGGCGGGGTTATGAGAGAGGGGGACGCTTGGTTTGTTACCATTATGTTGATCAAATTAGCATGTATCAGAGCTTCTAGAGAAATACGAAGGTGGAGTTTTGCAGTGAGCTAATAAGCATCATTGATTGAACTCTTTTGAGTGCAAACATACATGATGTTTTTGTGTGGATGCAGAGTGAGCACATACCAAATACGTTGACTCTGAGTGTGAACATAAACACCGAGCGTTGGCTCAAACTTTTTTCAGGGTGAGGTGGTGTTGTCGATAAGGGTTTGTGCCACAGCTGTTTTCTTTCACAACACAACGAATGGCGAGCCTCCTGTGATTTCACTACACACATACATACAGTATATGGAAAGGAAGAGTATAAAAGAAAAACACAAGTTTGCTAACATGTATGTATTATATTTGAGAATTTACAGTTGGCAAAGGATAGTTGGAAAGAAAATACTTCCTGCTGGGTTACAGTGACTGGAAGCATTAAGAAGTCATTGGTGAGGTGGTGACAGGCGATAGGCGATTACAGTTACCATGCAGTAATATATTAAATCGCTCTTGCTATTGCTGTTGGCCTGTAAAACCAAGTGATTTTTTTTAGAACCCTCTGGTGATAATATCCACACAGAGACTGATTCTAGGTGAAGAAAGAAATGTGGAATGTACAACCGTTTTTATTGTACTACAATAGTGAATCAGGCTGGATAACAATCACATTTATGTCATGGTGTCAAGATAGAAGCTGTATAAAAAAAAACTTACGACTAAGATTATTAATGGGTCAAGAAACAAGCAGTACATATTGGAAACTTCTGCTTCCGATTGACCTAATTGTGAAAATAAGTACGCATAAGGATAGACCAATTTGAACTTTTTGTTATTAAACAATCTAGGTTACATTAACCTTTTATAGTCATCTTGTTTGGGTGTAAAGGTTATTCAAATTGCTCCACATTTGAAGCGATTTATGTCCTTTTTAGGTCCTTTTTATTTTGTTTTGGTACTCCCTTGAGGAAATGTGAAAAAGTCAACAGTATCGCTGCTTCTGCTCAACAAGCAATTCTTCCTTAAGCAAAATGGACGTGTCTCACTTCGTCTCTGTCATGTTTGCGTGCTGCTGTGTTAGCCTGGGATTAAACGGTCATCCTATTGACTGAGGTCAAGCACCATGTCACAGGAGTTGTCAGATGATCCGGCAACAAAATACCCCCTAAAAATTCCGACACACTGCACTTCCTGTGCTAAGATGTTTGAGAATATGTCACATACCATAGTGTCACTACTGAAGCTAATGGGCAGCAGTAGTTCGTCTGTAAAGAGGGTCATGGTTCGACCCCCAAAAAATGAAAAATGGCATCTGTTTTTTGAAGGAATACTAGTCTGCTTCTTGACTACTTTTGAGGTGCTCTTAAGCATGCTATCACACCCTCCTGCTAGCTCAGGACCTTACGCGGTTATATCTCTCCTTACATGCCTCCATATGCATACCGGTAATCTAATTCTCTATTAAGTGTTAAAAAAAATATGGAAATTGAATTTCCCCTTGAGGCATTATGATCAGCATGGTAACCTATAAATGAAAGATGAATAATAATCAAGGTCATGTCAGACCAAGAAGAGTTGTAGCCTTTCAGTCTAACATCTTTCTTAAACGTGACTTGTTTTGTTCCATCCATCCAAGCAGATATCCAGAAATGCTTAGGACCCTTAGGGCGTCCTTTGATGTAAGAACGGCCTCTCACAAGCTTTTTGTTGTCAACTGTTTAGTGTCAAACGGTTGTTGAGTGTGTTTCCATAAACCTAGCCTGCAGTTAACACTATCCGAGTTGCCTTTTCAGTTGGTGCTTTGGAATTCTTGTGTGTGATGTCGGCGCAGGACGTGTTTGTACCAGGGGTGTGGTGTCAATTGGGAGCACTGATCAAGGGATAAGTGAAATACAGAAAACTCGCAGAGTATTAGTGAACAGTCTCCAAGCATGGTTGATGCGAGCTTGCTGTAAGCACTGGGAGTTAAGTTGGCCAGCTTGTGTTTCTTATGTCAAAATGTCTCTATCTGAGAAATAATGGTTGTTCTGTAAAAAAGACACATGGAAATGCCTTCACAGCGCAGTTGTTTAATAGAATGATGATGCCTATTTACTGGTCCGAAAAGTCACTCCTTCAGCGTTCAGTTGTGCAATAACACAACATTTCAAGTCATGATGGCCCATTCCCCACTAAACCCTTAGTTCTCATGTGGCTTGTGAAAATGTGAGATAAGCAGCGGGACTTTAGGGGCTCCAGGCCCGAGCAAAGAACTCCCGGGGGGTTCAGTTCACACAGGGGCCAGTGGACAGGGGCCATTAGAAGCATGCTGGTTTAATTGCTACTGGGGTGGAGTCTTTAGCTGGCAAGTCTGCCGCCATTTCTCATGTGCTGACTCCAACACTGGTCATGTTACCAGCCTCCAACTGAACAGTAAAAAAGCGCTAACAACACAATCTCTGTCCAATGCAGCATGAATCTCAGTTCACTGATGGGTTAGAGTCTCTGGCCAGCTGCGTTATTGCTATTGATCAGTAGCACTGTGAGAGTGTGCACTGGGTAAGTGATATAAAATGAATCGGCTTTTGGCCTTTTGGTGTCCAATCAAGTAGTCAAAGGGAATCCATGCACAAACTGGGAGGAGACTGCAAAACCTGCTAAGAAAGTTCAGATCCAGCATTGAAGTACATAAGATTCTTGCTCTTAGACATCAGTGACAGCAACACTGTTTTTTTTTTGCTTTTGTAAGTGTAAATGCGTATTAAACATCATAAATAGCAAATTTGTACTCACCTTTAACTTGTTGCGGACACAAATTAAGCTTACTGCATGTTCCTGGGAGGTGAGTCCCTTCATATTTGTAGTGTACATACCCTTTTACATTTTTTAATGGTGTCAACTTATTGTCCTTTTAACTCATTCACTGCCAGACATTTTCAGACCCTCTTTTACCCTAACACTTGAAAAAAATTGAAAAAAATATAAATAAGTTCCTGAATTTGAATGGCTGGACTATGAAAAGACAAGTAAATTTGTCAATGGCAGTGAATGAGTTAACTCTTCAGTATTGCACAGACTAGCGAAGTTTCTTACTAAAATGTGTTTTTTCCCGTTATTATAAATATTTTCGTCCTTGCCATCATTTGTACTCTTCACTGGTGGTAAACTTAAACACTCACACAAAACCCACATGATAATTTTTCAAACTTACTCGTGAGATAAGCTAATGTCTGTGGATGGCTGAATCTCAATTTTTACGTGTTACTTTTGAAGTTTTGGCAAAGGTTTCCACTGTATGTACACTATCACAATATAGTCAAGGATCAATCATTACACAAAGCCCTTTTTTGTACCAGCAACTCAGTGTTGTCGGCAACCAAATAATAAAGTGATATCATCTCCAAGGCCAGCTCTTTATCTACGTGCTACACCGCTTCCCAAAGCAGACCCGAATCTTCTGTTTCTGTCTGTTCATGTCCTGCTTTAATGAGCGCTGTTTCCTGCTATTACTCTCTCACTGGTGATGAACTGGGTGGGTTCACCACTCGTGATGCTCAGTGTGTTCAAAGCCCAGACTGGCTGTGTGCCTGTCTGAGTAAAGGGGATGGGTGGGTGGTCAATGGAAAATGTTGTGAAAGTAGTCAACGGTGAGTGTGCGATGCCCGGAAATAAAGGGTGTTTTCATTGTGGATTTTGGCTCACTGTCGTTAGATTACTGATGAAGCCTCTGCGTGGTTATACTGTTGACTTTGAGACAGTGTGACCTGACCCACTCTTTATATATCACGGACAAATGAGATGAAAAGAGTTTTTTCCATATTATTCTGTCATCTAATGAAGATATGAGACTTGATCAAATGTAGCTCTATTTTCTTTCTCTTAACATGTTTCCAACGCCGATGCCAAATCCAACTATTCTCTGATTAAGGCATGGATACTCAAGGATAGTTCTCACAGGCACAATCAGGTTAAAAAAAAATGTTGCGTGTGTTCAGAATGATTACTCCGAACGTCATCATCAGTGGCTCCGCTTGCGTTACTTTCGGTAATTAAGTGACTTGATGAGTTGTGTAAATCAGACAATAAATGCCATTGAGATGATCTTGTTTTGCAAGAATTCACTGCAGGCATTGATGTGGCTTGAAAACCGAATTGCATTTTATTACATTTCCTTGGGTGTTGGATTAATATTGTGTTGTCATTGTATACAGTATTTTATGTACTACTTAGAGTATACTATTAAAAATTCTGAACTGTAGTGGGATTCCTTTAACAATAAACAAACAATTATTCCTTACTTTGCTTGAGCATGATTAGGCAAACTCGCTAGGACAGAATTCTTAGTAACTGCCATTCATGATTTTGTTGTTGTTTTTTTGAACAGAAGGATGTGAAGGACGTGTTCACAGCCATCACGTTTGAGGTGGCATACAGCCTCGGGAAGCATGTATTAAGTGGACACCAGGAGCAAGACTTGCCTGCTCTTACCCCTGTGCTTCGGTGGAGGAAAGGAAACAAGATTGCAGTGAGGAATGAGGTATAAGACACTGCAGAACATGGCCATTCTGAGCCAAGTCTTGTTGTGGCTTCTCCCATCCGATTTACAGTGATGCAAGTGATTTATTTATTTCTTTTTTTGTGGCCAAAGCAAATTATTATGGTTTCAACCAGATTACAAACAGTTCCAACATCAAACCTAAAGTAATGGCATCCAATTTGATGACTTGTCAGCAGGCAGCTCATCAAAAGTGAGCAAAGCCGAGTGCACTACTTGACTGCAACCAGCAGAGGCACTGTTGCTTCAGCCGCTAAAGAAAAAGAACAACATGATGCCATCTTAGACCGCCACTATTTCAACTTCTGCAGGCAGCATTAATCTGCTCACTACACCATCGGAACAAGTCTGCAGAACATTCAGACAGATGTTCTTCGGTCCCATCAAAATAGTATTAAAAAATAATAATAAATACGGTAATAATAATAATAATAATAATAATAATAATAATAACAGTAATAATACATGGATTTAATTTCCCACTTTGCCAATCTAGAAAACTGTTTAAGGAAACCCCTGCACCAGTTATACATATGAGTGTAGCATAAATACATCGAGTCTGCCATGCTCAAATTGAATTCCACCCTACCGACGGTAAATCACAGAGGGGATTAAGGAGCAGAAATTAAGATCCAATGTGGTGGTTACCATCTTGCACTGGTAGGATAGTATACCTTGAGGATACTGCGGCCTGCTGCTGCCTTTCACGCAGATGCCGTGGGTTTAAGATGCGGTCAGCGCACCACTGCCAGTCCCGACCCAGGATAAAAATAGGTGGGTTTCCTGAGGAAAGGGCATCTGATGTAAGAACTGTGCCAAACAAATCATTCGAGTGACTCGCTGTGGCAACCCCTAACGGGGAAAAGCCAAAAGTCACCAGTTACCAGTTTGTTTTTGTCCGTGTTAGGTTTTCTCGAGTGAAATCCGAGAGACAGATTCATTTATTTTCACTGTCACCACCTCTAACCTGGCTCACATGTTTCCAAGATGGGCCGCACTTCTTGAAAAAATTACGGATTTACGTCTTTCGCCACCCACAAATTCCATGTATGTGAAAAGCAATACTGTAACGTTCAACATAACTTCTGATCTGCTAGTCGTTTCTCAGTATGGATTAGCCTGACCATAGGAAGACTGTTGACAAAGTCCAAGAGTAAATACCCTGACCTTCCTATTGGTGACAGACCAACATCAACACAACACTGCCCCCTAGACAGAGAAGGAAGTCATTGTGAACTTTTGTGTTTGCTCCTCAGACTTGGTTTGAGAAGAACTGCCTGTCAGACGACTGTGCTGCGGACCTGCGTCTCCATGGGAAGCTGTTGCTTTCTGGGTAAAAACAAAGCTACCACGTCATTGTTCGGATTCTGTCTGTTTTGGACTTTTTTTGCAAAGAGGAGTCTTCAGCCCTGTGGGTGTGGGTCCATGACGCATGCTTGGAGGATGTCCATGTTTTTCCGTGGACAGGGAGTTCCCTCTCTTTTTATGGAGTATTTCTCTATGAACACTCACTGACTTTCTTTTTGGTTGATATTTTTTTTAAACTCCACTACAGTTTAATGAAGCAGACCTGCATCATTAGCATACTCTTGTTGAAGGTTTAGTCTGTCTGAGAGCTCTTGCTACCTTCTCTTCAGATGTTCTTTTTTTGTCATTTATATTATTTATGGAGCTGTGGAAATTTATTCCGATGCTCACAGATGTTTTCTTACTTTCAGTCCCCCTCTTTTACTTAAGTGGAAACCACCTGTTGGCATGAAAGAAGATTAGACGCACCCACAAACTGCTGCCTTCCAAAACGTTGGCGACTCCAATTGATTTTTGCATGACTTTGGCTATCGGTATTGTGCAGGTTCACGTAATGCTGTGGCTTTTGAGGAGCGAATAACTTTTCACAAATCCTATCCTGTGACATTGCTCAGGGTTATTTTGAAAACAGTTTATTGGCTGAGATTCTTTCATTTATGTTTCAATCAGGGCACACAGCAAGCCCCATTTGGCACTGGGAGGTGTAAGGAACGTCTCGTTGAACTTGACCATCTCAAATGCTGGAGACGACGCCTACGACACCAACGTCTATCTCAACTTCTCCCGAGAGGTTTTCTATATCAACTTCTGGCAGAAGGTCAGTTCCTCGCTTGGCTGGCAGTTGTCCATATCAGTACCTCTACGGTTAAAAGGAATACAATAAAGGTACGCTAAATAATAGGAGCTAAAGTACAGAGCTCTAGCGATTGGCTTCATATACAGTATGCAGAAGATCCCACATTCAGCATATGATCATATTCCCACGGTGCTTCAGACATCTTAGCAATATCATTGTATAAATTAATATTGGTTAAAGCTACTTTTCTTCATGGAAATTCACCGTGATGTCACCTTTGCAATAAAATTCAACCTACTGCCATCTCCGGCGATACCTGGAGGAGAGATTTTCTTCAAAGCAAATGGATTTCACAGTGGCAACCTGTGCCTCCGCTCACGTCAGTTGGAAGAGGAAGCAACCAAGTCGACGCCAGCTCCAAGAAACGCCCCATCAGTTTGATTTTTAGAGGCTACACAGGATCAAACCCATGTGATTGACGAAAGCTCACATTCAATCATATAGAATAACAATAAAGGTGCAATTAAATTTCAGGATAACCTGAGGAATAGGCGACTGTTATTAGAAAAGCAGATTTGGAGTGCCCTAGTTAATTTAATGTCCCCTGCTGACGTCATTTATCAGGTTGCCAGGATTCACAGAGCCTCATTTTGTGCAGGAACCTGATAGTTCGGGTGACCTGCTGCACAGAGGAGACAGCTTTATGAAGAGTTGACAAACAATCCATTGACCAGATTTAATGCTCTGAGAGACATTTCTAATTACTACCGGAGAAGAGCAAAAGTGATGATATGTGCTCTATTTATGCAAAGCTGAGGCCAACTCTCAGTCCTCCCCAGAGGCAATTTTCTCCAGTAAACCCAGCATGAACTTGTCTTCTCCCCAGATTTAAGAGTGAGGGGTCTTAGCTGGCTGTTGTTCTTGCAATGTAAGCTGTCAGAAAGCTTTGGAAGCCAATTGCTTGGACAACGCAGCTGAGACTCCTGTAGGGCTGCAGCAGCTTCAGTGCTTCCTTTTTTTTAAATTAATTTTTGTACATATTTGCATTGTCAGCTGTAGTTTTTTTTTCATTTTATGCAATAAGAACATAACAACTAGATGCATTTTCAGTCCCTCTTACACTCTTCTTCACGATCAGCTAGTGATGTTGCTACTGTCCAAAACTAGGCAATATTTAGGACACTCTTAGACACCTCTGAATTTCTTGGGAAGGAGCAAAATATATAATTACTCTGTGATAAATTGTAATTAACTTACAGTAGCATGGTCTGGGATGGTTTTGTACATCTGTATCACAATTCTAACTTTGTGGGTTTGGATTTGAGGATACCAACAAGCATCTTGGCTTCATTGAGGAATTGCCTAAAGTGTGACCTGGCTTTCTATCTACCAATTTAAATGAAAATTAAATCGTGCTTAGTAATTCATTAGTGAACAGAATGCAGGGTCAACTGATGCTACCACATTTTATTTATAGGAGCTTTTATAAACACCCAAGGTCGCCTTACACAATAGACAAAAAACAACGAAGCAACAACAGAACACATAAAAAACATTGAGCTAAAAATACAATGTACAAAGTGAGTGTGAAAAGTGTGTAGAATCAAATGAACGGGTTTAGATCATGTGAGCCCGCTTAAACAGATGTGTTTTAAGGTAAGACTTGAAGGTGGGTAGATAGTCCGTTGTGCAGATGTCTGGGGGGAGGTCATTGCAGCGGCGGGGGCAGAGCGGCTGAAGTCTTGAAACCCCATAGTGGTCATGTGGGCAAGTGGCACAGTGAGGTGAATGGAGGAAGAGGAGGAGGAGGAGGACGTGGAGATCTGTAGGAGTGCACAGAGTGAGGCTATGGATGGCCTTAAAAGTGAGGAGCAGAATTTTATAATCAATGTGGTCAGGGAGTCAGTGGAGATGTAGACGTTGATGTTATGTTTACTGATATTTTGCCAAGGGGAAGAAGATCATTGACGAACACAAGTGGGCCAAGAACAGAACCCTGTAGAACACCAAAAGTGACTGGCGATTTGAAAGATTTGACCTGGATGAACTGAGTGCAGTTAGAAAGATAGGATTTGAAAAAGTCATGGGGTGTGTGGAAAAAATCCAGTGGCGGTTAGTCTGTCAAGGAGGGTGCTTTGTGAGATTGCGTCGAAAGCTGCACTTCAATCTAGGAGAATGACATTTGTTAAGAGTCCAGAATGAGCTGTCATGAGAAGGTCATAGGTGATTCTTACAAGGACTGTCTCTATGTTATGGCGGGGCGGAAACCGGATTGAAATTGTGCGTAGAGATTATGGTGACACAAGTGAAGAAACAATACTGACTAAATTTCAAGATGCATGTTTTTGTTGTACAGCAATTTATGCTCATTAATAGCAGCCATGTGCACTTTCAGTTTTAATCACAGATGCAGAGTTGCATCTCCTGAACCTGACATGGACTTAATAAATAAATAAATAAATAAATAAATAAAACAAGCATGGCAAAGCACCAAAATGGCTAACAAAAAACAATTTGATTTCATGCTGAGAACATGACACTTGTTAGGAAATGTAAATCCAAATGTATACACATACCGAGGCTGAAGTGATGCCAAAAAAAACAGCACCACCTGTGAATTGTCATCCTGATGTGCTTCCGTCATTACAAGTTGTGATGACACTAAAGAACACTAAACAGTCCCAATAACATTTGTGGGAATCCCTGTGTGTGCGTGAGCGCGTGAGTATGTTTTCATGTGAGACCGGAGAAAGTAAGCAAGCGACAGAAAGTGAAGAAGTACTGCACAAACTGAGGCTTGTCGTTGTTCTCCTCATGGAGGCACCTCCCGCCATGTCTGTGCTCTGCTCTTGCTCAAGGACTGCCAGCTGGGTGATGAGTAAACAGGCCGTCTTCCCTAGTGCACTGCATGTGCAGCCCCACGGGATGGGTGGTGTTTGCACAGAGGAATACAGGAAGTAGAGGAAATTCCACCTTTGCCAGTTTTGCTTGGTCCCCCCCCCCCACACCTCCCCTTAAGAGAAGCACTGCTTGTTTAAGTTGAGTTAATGATGATGAGGTACCCTGCCACACCCTGCTGAATCAGCAGAACCGAAGTAACGATCATACAAATATGTCACCAGCGTCTACCTTTTTAGCTCATTTCCTTATCATTTTTGGAAGTGTGTTCAACAGGATTCATAAAACTTGGCAGTAACACGTGCATTCACACATCCTCCAAGGCTGACCCCCTGCACAATGTTCCGGGAGGGCCAGTCTGCCTTTTTCACTTGTGTCTCTCTGCCCTCGTCCGTGCTCCCAAAACACACGCTCGGCCAAAAGTCTCCCAGTGAACCTTTGACTATAGGAATCCTTACTGCTCGCAGGGTCAGGGCCTGAATGTTTATACAGTGCAGCCGGTGGAGCTCCATATTGTTTAGACAAGCTTCCAAACACACAGCCTGGAGCTTGGCCAATTTACCCACCCGCCAAGATTAGTATATGTGTGTGCGTGTGCGCGCCATCTCTGCTTTGTACACTCTTTATACAATGTTGGACTTGTATTAAATTAAATAATCCTCAAGAATATATACCAGCCACAACATTATTAGCACTTGTTTTACCTCTCCAATCTCTCAGACTATTTGGCACAGCTTGTGTATGAGATGTCACTATGCTATGCAAGAGGTGATTCTGTTGTGGCTACATACATACAGTGGGCAGTATGAGGAACTAGTGGTTATTATGTCCGCCGCGCAGTTTTGGGGAGGGGTTTGAATCTCAGCTCAGGCCCTCCTGTGAGGAGTTTCCACGATCTCCCTATTCTTACAGGGGGTTTTCTTGAGGTGCTCGGATACATTAATTCGATACATTTGGCACAACTCTGGTCTTCCAACTTTGTGGGAATGAGAATGAAAGGCTATTTTCCGTCCCCAGTGCACAAAGCAAGGTCCATAAAGGCAAGGTCCATAAAGGCACGCTAGGCTGAGTATGGTGCGGACTAACTTGACCTCAAGCCCATCAAACACCGTTGAGATGAACCAAAACAAGACATTTTGAGCAGGTCTGATCTTTCAAACGTTGTTCCAAATGAATGGGCGAAAATGACCACTGACACACTCGCAAAATGTGTAGAAAGTCTTACCCGTTACTTTCATAAGCACTTCCCGGAAGGGTATTGAGCAGGTGTCCCAACACTATTGTCTTTAGTGTGCACACGCTGCCACTGACATACTTCACAAGTGACAGTCCATTTACCATTTACCTATTATCAGAAGTGATTGCTCTGCCATGATTAGAGTCTTGTCTTTGAAATAGCTTCCTTTTTACAATTCCCATGTCACCTACTCCGTCTCCAGTCCGTCTGGCTCCCCGACTACTACGTCTATCTCTCTTTTTGCAGGAAGAGAAGGGCATTTCCTGTGAACTTGTCGAGTTGGACTTCCTCCGGTGCAGCGTGGGATTTCCCTTCATGAGAGCACAGACGAAGGTAAGCACGTTGTGATGACGTTGACAGAGTCCGAATATTCCAGATATTTGAAAACATTTCAATAAGGTCTCCTACTGTATTTTCTTTGCTCGTCCTTAGTATCATTTTGCAGTCCTTTTTGACACCAGTCAGATCTCTGGGGAAAATGACACTTTGCGGTTCTTGGTGCAAGCAAAGAGGTATGTTCTTACCGGTCATTTCAATCAGTATGTCTACAGACAGTCATACTAATAGCTGTGTCAAAACCGTAATGATCAGTTTTAAAGTGGAAGTCAACGCAAACATTTTTTTTTCAAGAATATGCTCCCAGCAGGCCCACTAGTTGAAACACTGGCATTCTGATTAATTTTGCGCTTGTGGAATATAAGCTAAGCAGCAAAATGCACTCGTTTTTAGCCATGTCTCGGGGCGGCCATTTTGTCTTCTGTCGACTGAAAATGACATCACAAGTGCTCACAACGACCAACCACGGCTCAGATTCAGAAAACAGGTCAGCCGTGATTGGTCGTTGTGAGCCGCGGTGATGTCATTTTAATTTAATATTTTTTTTATTGTTACACTTCATCACACTGAAAAGCACTAGTACTGTACCTTATTTAGTTACTTGAGGGAGTCCAATTAATACAAATACTTCTTAGTATGAAATAGATAAGACTGCGCTCAAGCTACTAATTGTTACACTGTATATAGCTTGTATGCATGTTAGAATGTGTTTAAAATAATTCACCTGAATAGCTTCTTCCTTTGTTTTAGTGCCAATCCGGAGCACAAACTCGCTGACAACATTCTGGATCTGTCAATCCCGCTGATTCATGAGACTGACACGACAATTACAGGGTAAGAACCATAAAAAACACACTTTCTAATACCTTAAACATGCGCGGAATGGCCATGTGGCTTGAGTGCCTGCTTGCTGGCTCTCAGGAAATAAGGGAGTGCTGTTGTCACACTGGAGGAGCACATCAACATGAAAGGCCTTATCTCGGAATGTTTTATGAGCGGGCGAAAGGGAGGGAGATGTAAAACAGCCTCGGTCCACCAGAACTTTGACATCTGATAAGGCTGCTGTCTCTGTTGTCCGTAACGCGACGGGGGAGGCGTCAGAGCACATCTGGCTCTTATCTCAACTACTACAGTATACAAGGATGCTCACGGAGAGCTAATACTGCTATAAATCACACACTTGTAAGACCAAAAAAAAAATGTAAACATGACTTCTCCTGTGTTGTGCAGTGTGGTGACACCGAGCTCCTTTGTGTATGGAAACTCCATCGGTGCCTCGCGCTTCGTCCAACTTGAAGACATGGAGTGCAGCTTCCAGCCTCTCAATGTCACCTTCCAGGTTAACAGTCCACACACACTGTCGCCTGTATTTATTTAGCCTCCCGTCCCGTGTGCGTTGACGTCTTTTCTTCTCGATATGTTCCAGGTGATAAATAACGGGCCCAGCCGGCTGCCAGGCTCCACTGTGGACATCAGGATACCCAATCGGCTGGCTGGCAATGGAGCTGATATGTTCCACATTGTTGAGACACAGGTGGATGGCGACAGTGATTGAATTTCCAGACCAAACCGATGACTGTGTGTTTATTCACCTGCAGGGAGCCACGTCTTCCACTCATATATCCAGCTCATCGTCCGTCTGACAGCTTTTGGTGCGAGGCGAAAAAGTCAAACTGTTGACGTTGCTACTGAAGCTAGCCAATCAATTTGGCTCACACATTTTGCATTTAGATAAAGGAACACAATATTCCCAGTTGGTTTGGATATTTTCTTAACCCTTACATTGACCCTTTCATTGAGGTAGATCATGGGGGAGCTCAAGCTGTTAATTGTATTTACTATGAATGGGTGGACGGGGTTGACTATATCCCACCCTCCTTGAGCCCATCTGGAATCACTTTGAAGGGATCAGACAGCTTGCACGGTATGGGAATGGGACACCTGTGGAGCAAGCTACTGCACTGTTATACCCTCCTAGCCTGGGAGCACATATCTTGAAATAGTGAAGGACACCAGACGGTTGCACACTTGTATTTTACCGCCATCTATATTTACTTTTTATACATCCATTCGTTTGTTTTGATTATGACTTTCTTGGCTCCTGCCCCATATGTTTTGAGTTTTTACCATGCAAATCCCTCAATCGTGCTTATTCGACATGTAAATACGTTTTTCCCGTGGAAGAATCCAGCAGGTTTAGGGCCGATGAATCATCACTGCAGCGATGGCAGGATGAAGGCAGCACATGAGAAAGCGCTGTAGTAAAGTGTGCGGTCTGGCGTGCTGGGTGGCAGCGGAGCACACAGGGAGTTTGAAAAAAAAATGGCTGCTTGATTTTTCTATAGACGCCTCCAACATACGGTACTTTGATTGTGGGAGGGTTTTTGGATTGTGTAAAGTCTTGAGAGTTTGCCACATTTATTATTAAGTCACCTTGCATTTTCTTGATAAGTGGTTGGATTTCAGATGTATGAACCTGGAAAAGGGAGAGGTTCACCTACAGAGCTTTAAGTCGGACTGAAGCGAGGTGGGGGGGAAAGGAAGGGTTCCCTTGAGGGGGGCTGTGCTGTAAACCAGCTAGCTCTAAATCACTCCATATGAGAAATCTTACATTTAGGAGGGGTGCAACATCTTGTTTGAGGAAACGTCCTACCTTACCCGCATGGAAACTTGAAACATTAGTGGGGTTGGATTGCTGTAGGTCACAGAAACCTTTGTTGGACAATTTTTGCAACTCTATCATTCATCCTGACTCGTTTCCTTCTAAAATGGCATCAATTTGATGTTCTGATTCCCCCCGCTAATGTCTTCTTTCCAGGTGGCGGACAGCCGAGGAAACTGCACCCCACATAGGAACCCGACACCTTGCACCATCCCCCAGGACAGAGAGAGCATCTTTCACACTATATTTGCCTTTTTCACCAAATCGGGCCGCAAAGTCTTGGTAAGTATGCGCCAGGCTCATGTTTGCCTGACAGTCATCTTGTTGTCCGTTCAACATGTTTCTGTTATCAGGACTGTGACCGACCGGGAAGAGCATGCATGACCATCTCGTGCAGTCTGGGGCCGCAGCTGAAAGAAGAAGCTTTGAATATTGATATCAAGCTTTTACTCAATACTGAAATTCTAAAGACGGTAAGAGATGTTTGACCACCTCCAGTCGGTCGCTTGCTAGTTGCCGTGACCTTAATGCCATCCTGTATTTTCTGCAGGATACGTCCTCCGTGATTCAGTTTGTGACGCGAGGCCATGTGCAAGTAAATGACAGGACGGTGGAGGTACCCAAAGGCCTGCCAGAAGACATCTCTGTGAGTACAAAAATATCGTACACGTGCATATTTTTTCATTTCTTGGGATGTGTTCTGCAAAAGCCTGCAGAAGAGGCTGATGTGAAAATGTGTTTGTTTAAACTCCAATAAGAAATGTTCACAGTGAGGTTTGTGGCTTCGGAACTCTCGGGAGATGCATACCTTAAAACCTCACTAAAAATAAACATTAGTTCATGTTATGGGAAATGTTTTGAGCTAACTGTCCTATTGAGTTGCAACCAGTCCAGTGTGTACCCAGCTGGGACCCTAATGATGATGAGCGCTGTAGAAAATGGATGGATTGATCGACCTTTTGAATCGATAACCCTCATTTTTTGTACTTTTCTAGTAAATACTGTACTCGAGAGTGAAGTTGCCGGTAAAATAGTCCAAATCCACATGAAAATCCGTCACATTCCCATCTGCAGTCGGACGGTGATGTGTTGAGCCCTGCGTGGAACAGCTGGGGTCCTTAGCTATGTGCTGGCACTTCTACTGGGGCCCTCGGCTGCATAAAAGGACAGGCGCTCCCCCCGCAGTGGGTTGCTGACTGATCGAATGGCTCCGAAGACCAGTCGCGGTGATTAAACGGAGCACGCGGGATGCTCTAGGTAGCATCTCTCAAATGATTACGCTCGTGACCAAACAACAGGCTTTCTGACCCGTAGCTCCAGACATGCTCAGCCCCCACTCACCATCCACCACCATCAAGTAGTAAACACACACACTGATTTGTGCTCCCAGGTTGCATTACTTGCAGATGACCAGCAAGCTGGGTTTCTCATCACTCATTTTATGTTCACACACCGACATAAATCCATGATGTAGGAACTTTACATTGCACCTCACGTTTCCACAATGAGCAGATTGCACGTTGCAACAACAGCGATGACCAGAAGAGCGTTTCAGCTGGCCATGCACTGAATTGTAGCACTATGAGGTTGGGCGAAGGTGTTCATGTGAGAAACTATTAAACCGAGATTCTCTTCATTTTGTGTTCTCTCGCCATCTCACGCCGCATTTGCCTCTTCAAAGGCCAGGCGGCATTTCAGAGCCCGGCAGCTGCGTTTACGATGACGTCGTTCCTCTTGTGTAATTGTGGAGCGCTTCTGTGGGCCCGGCCAAATGGACAAAATTAACATTTGTTCGAGGTCGTTTTTGCATAAATGAATAAATGCATCTCACGATCCTCCATTTGATGCCTGCATGCCAGAATAAACAGTCATTTCAGGAGAATGCTATTTTTCACCCAAGCTAATACAGTGGAAATACATGAAAGCAATCAAAGTAATCATGTTGGAAATGATTTGAGCACACAAATATCAAACTACTTTCTTCCCAAAGCAAAAATGCAAATCTAACTGCGGCGGAAACAGAAGTAATTGTGAGAAAATTAAACAAAAATCAAAGCACCCTTAAGTGGTGATAAATGCATGCTAATCCAAGCGTTTGTGGCAAAGTCTTGCAGTTTGAAGTCAGTTAAGAAAACTGGACTTGCTGACAGTGATGGATGATCCAGGAGGTGAATGTACTTACTGGGACGCCGCCTCAACCTGAGCTGAGCTGTAAAGAAAAATTACTTATGATATGTGGAGACTCTAAATTTAAAAAGGGAGTGGATGATTTAGAGATACTCTGACCTAATAGGATGAGTGTGCGCTGGCCTTAACATGTGTGATCATTTCAATGAAACATTGACAATATGATGTTCCATTTTAGAAGCCGGTCACCAAAAAAACACCTTCATTTATCAATGTTTAAATACAGTAGTGTGTGCAGCATTTATAAAGCACTTTCCAGCTCAAGACCTGGGTTAGAAATATTGTTCCTCCCCAGGACCCAAAGGACTGAAAATACCTCATGTACTGATGTAATACTGATATTGTGTACATTGACTAGAACACTTTTTTTGTCTTCTGCTTCACGTTTAGTATTCTGGTTGTAACTCCAACAACAGAGTTTACGATTAATTGTGTTTTGTGTACCTAGTGCTATCTAAACTCTTTGAATGCCATCAGCGGGAATCCTAACAAAGAGCGCCGTCGACGTAATTGGCATCAACATTTTTTATGGGAATGGTTGGAGAAAATTCTTGGCCAACTTTGGTTTGATCATTTAGCTGTGAAAGTTAAAAATAAATAAATATGGCCAGCAGATGGAAGCATTGGGTCTCTTTTGGATGATATGACCACATATCAAACCAATGTGAACGCTTGTGAACATAGCAGACCTCTGGAAATTCGACCATGACAAACAGCTTGTGATTGATCAAAATGTTTGTCACGTTAAATCTGCTACAAAGAGTGTCACAAAAGAGAAAAGACGATGGAGATTATTTGATTTTGAATTAAAAGCGATGATGTAATGTATGCACATAAGCACACACATATGCATGGCAAGACACATGCACACACACTACTAAATACTACTACTACTGAAAAGCTTGCAAATACGTTATTTTGCCATCAAAGGCTCATTTTCATCGTTGCTGTTGGTATTTTATAGAATAAAAGCACTGATCAGATATTTGAGGTGTCACTGAAGAAAAAAATATTTGCATCAAAGTCACTGTTGTGCATGAAATATATTTGTTCACAAAAAAAAGCTCCAAAATAGGTGATTTGGGTGAAAGCAACCCATATTGTACTGCTGATTACTAAAAATGATAAAAAGGTCTAAACACATTTTTTTTGTGATGGAATTAAAGGGTCTAATCTTTGATTTGGTAGTTTCTGTTTTTACATATTTTGTGAGCCTTGAAAGATCAGTCAAAATGCTCCAAATTGGCTGGCAATCAATAGGTTCTCTCTTTTTTTAATGGCTGGCATTGAAAGAGTTAAGACACATGAACCTAAGTGTATCTCGTGTGTTACAGCTGATCTTCGAGGCGCTGCACAGTCAGGAGCCCAGAGGCTACGTGGTGGGCTGGATCATCGCCATCAGTCTGCTGGTGGGGATCCTCATCTTTTTGCTCCTAGCTGTGCTGCTATGGAAGGTAAAAACTACTCATGATTGTACTTTTTGTCAAAGGCTTCGTGTGTGTGTGTGTGCGTGTGTTTTGCCACTGAAGTTGGGAGGCCAGGTGAGTGAGGTCTCAACTTTGTGTAGCAGGTGACTGGGGAACAGTCGGGTCCCACTAAAACCACTGAAATGTCTCCTGGATCTTACCGACTGCTTTTAGATCCACTTAAGATAAACCATCAAAAGGTCTTCCAAGATGAACATTTGTTGTTTTTGACAGATGGGCTTCTTCCGTCGGCGGTATCGCGAGATCATCGAGGCCGAGCGGAACAGGAAGGACAGCGACGATAGCTGGGACTGGATGGAAAAGAACCACTGAGACTCGTGCTGGCGACGGCGGTGGGGGGTCCCCGTGGCGCCAAAGAGATTCCGGGACCGGGTCAGGATGAATCCAACGGCACGGGACTCCTTTTCAGCCCTGCCGCCCTGGTGGCACCAGGCCCATCAAGCCTTCCATATGTGGAAGAAGAAGAATATTCTCCATATTTTCTGGAGACTTGATATGTTTTCGAGGGTTGGGGTTCAGGAGCTTGCGAGGTGACAGCGTGGCCTGCCAGAGGACGAAGAATTACGATAACTTGCAGCCGGTGGCGTGGAGCAGCCGGTTGAAAGTCGGACTGTGGATACTGGTGGACAACAAAAACCTCAGGGCTGCGTTACATAGCAACTTTATTTTTGTACACTTTAAGCCATATTGTGCAAGAAGTGGTCTTGGAGAGGAGTTGGGGCCATTGTGTCTGTAGTTATGTTTTCCTAAAAGCACTGATGTCTGATACGCCTGAATGCCTCAGCTACAGAGTATATCCTGCCCAGAACAGATTGGACGTTACTTTTATTGAGAGTGGACGATTGTGTCCTCACGTCGATCATCTTTGAAGGCTATTGTTGTCTTTGAGACACAAAAACACGCGCGCACACGGTTTAAAACACTGTAGCCTCTGCTGCTGTCTGCAGAGTTGGCCCACAAGTGCAGTGAATGTGCTGGCTGAGGTCATAAGAAATACTAACACTTTAAGGGTCATGCTTTTTCATCTTCTACGACAGTGTTTTCCAACATTTATTGAGCCATGGCACATTTTTTTTTACATTCATCTCGAATGGCATCAGCATTGATAACCAAGTGGCTCACCTTGATTTTACGGGATGTTTCATATGAAGGATTTTTGTTTCAAGTGCAATGTGTTAATTATTCCCCAAATCAATACGCAGTATGAAGATGACCGACCCCAAAATAAACTCACTGGCCACAACATTAGGTGCACCTGTATGTTCTCATTTCAGCTGCTGCAGTGGAACACAGTCTGTACTGTGATACTGGTTGTTGTAATTTCCAAACAAAATCCAAAATAAATTAATTAATTTGCACCATTCTTTAATTGGTATCTGCATAAAACCTTTGTAAACTGTACAGGCATGATTTAACAAACACTTTTTATATTCTTAATTGTCATACGAGCCTAACAAGAAGTTAACCAGTGTATAATAAAACTAAATACAAATAAAATAGGTAAACTACGCACTTTTTGGAGACGCTTGACAGGACAGGAAGATGTTCATTGAGCAATACTGCCGCCTTGTGGCATTTTATAAGCATTGCTGGAATTAATAAGATAAGATAATCAGTGCATTGTCTGACCGGTATATAATTTTCTGATGTATGTACAGTTATGGTATTTGTGGAATTGAATCGCACATGCTGTAATTAATAGCCAAACCCTATCGCTCTGTTTCTGGTGCTATGGTTATCATTACACTTTTAACTAACACTTACACTTTCAACGGTACCCTCGATGGTGACACAAAAAAAAGCTAATTAAAAAGCAAAATACCTTCCAAATTCTTTAAATTGTCACTAATTTGAAGTGTCAGGAGACAATTGTGCGAACGTTCAACTTTGGATGTTCCGCTGTACTAGAACAACCCTGTTTTGAATTACAGTGTTAAACTGAGATCTTTTTTCTACTATGATGATTGGATTATATTAATTGGATCTGGAGCCGAATATCTACAAACAGCTGTCAGTGTGATATAGTACAACCTTCAAGCACGATAACAAACACAGTTCATTTTGTAAAGGCAGCATTATCTTAGATTGATTGGATTGCGCTGATGTACCTAATGTTGTGTCCAGTACATCCTAATGAATCATGTTTTAAATTCTCAATGAAACGTTTGACTTATCATGAGATAAGATGACGTTATGATTTGTGTGCGAGCTGATCCCGAATTGACGACAGCTGTGAGTATTACGTTTGTCTATGATGTTAAAATATACGACTTTATATTGTAGTTATAGTATCGGATGGAGTCTGGGGTAAGAAACCTGAGCTGCATGGCCCTCCACAGCCAAATGTGTGTGTGGGATTGGACCCCCTCATGGTTCTGTAGTGTGAGTCATCATGTCCTAAAAATAGGCGGCAATAAGATACACTGAATCGTTTCACATAAATTAGCTTTTTAGGGCTTATTGTAAGAATAACATAGTTGCCCAGGTCCAATTCCATAATTTGCAGCTTTGTGATCTGGATGACTGAGAATCAAAACAGATGTAAAGAAACATCTTTTAGCAACTACATTATTTGTTATTGATATTGTGACACAAAGTTTACAAAACGACTTCGGCAAGTATTCTATGAAGCTAACGAAACGTTACCGGACTGAAAATAGGCTTCCAATAAAGTGTTTAACTTCCCCTGCAGCCACGTCATTGTGACTTAAAGCAGAATACAGTGAAAGGAAATGTGTATAAAATGTCCCCCAAAATGTAACAAGTTTAAGTGTTTTAAACATTCGAGGACCTCCAGTGCAAACCTAAATGTGTTACTGTTGTCTTCCCACAAAGTTGTTATGCTAGTTTTCACATGTTTATTACTCACCTTTGTGTGTTTGGATGAAATGATTTAGGGAAATCAAACGTGCAATGACAAAGATCAATGTATATACAGTATTTAGATGTAATTCAGACTTTCTCCAAAACTGCAGTGTTGAGAGGCTCACTAAGATTTTTTGGTTTAATTTCCTGTTGTGTTGTATTGATTGGACTGGCCACTTTTTTATATTACCAATGGATTCCACTGGCATGATACTAGCATATACTGTGTACACCGTTATATCGTCAGTCAGTTTCATTGCGCTTTCAAAACTGAGTGCAGATCCAAGCGACACTTGACGTTTCATTGGGCGTCAATTTGAACTGTGATGGAAATAGTTTTGGTGGTTTGCACCGTTAGTCACACTTCTGGGGGGGTTGTTCTCATTATACTACTGTCACGGATTATCATTTCCATTATAGAGTGTTGGATGTTTTTAAAATGGTGTTGGAGTTGTATATTTATCAAATGATAAATCATTTTAGAGTGGAAAAAAACGAATGTTGTTTTTTTTCATTAAGCTGGTTGGTTTCTGGCGCCCTCTACTGGTTATTGAGCTCCAAACGAATTCACAAAACATGATGATCACTCTTGCAAACAGCACCGCTGGAACATTTGATTTCAAACTTTCTCAAAAATCAGTGTTGAGAGGCTCATTTTAAGAGGTACTTGCAAACAAATTGTTTTATAGGGTCTTTGTTTTACTTTTTGTTTGAATCAAAACAGTAGGCCTATTTCATTTCAATTGATGAAAAATATAACACTATACAATATAAACATTATATTTAGCATGTACAATATTTAAAGCAGTAATATAAGTAGTAGTGTTAGAATTAAAATAAGGAAATAAACAATTAGAGTAAAAATTGCCCATTAGACTACTAAATTATGTAAATTGCTGGGGAACTGTCTACATGTTTTGCAAAGTGACTTAAAAAATTGGTATCGACTTAAAATAAAAAAACTAATGTAAAATCTAAAACTTTTCCAGAAATGCAAATGAACTTATACTCTTTTAATACACAATTTTATACATTTTTGGTACATCTCCGAAAAGAGCTATATCAAAAAGTCTCCCCTTTGCTTAAAATGTTCACTTTTCAATTGGAAAAAAAAAATCTTTGGTGTGTCCGTTTGGTCACGTGACACCTGTTGCTTGGAAACACTTGTCATCTAGCACATGCTGCAGGCTGCCCTTAATTATTAACAAAGTGCACAGAACCTATTTGGTTGGACCAGCCAGAAGCTCTTCTGTAGACAAGTATGTCTTCATTACTGGACCACGGCCTGATAAGGACAGCAGTGGCGGACCAGGTGGTGGCTCCGTTTGCATGCCACCTGTGTCACCTTGTGCTGTTGTGTGACAGCCTCGAGGAGCACGAACACTTCAGCCACTTAGAGGAAGCAGCTCGGACTGTGGCTAAAGCTACTAGCAACATGGCTGCAGCGGCCTCCGGGTGTGTATGAAGTGAAATTGGATCATTTCAATGCTGGACTCTCTTATTCAACACAACGCATGGTATGGATATTTGCTGCATGAAAAGGAGCAGCATGTACCACAACACGAGTGCATTGGGAACCACTGGTGTATATAGTTATGTCCTATCACCACCAAATGAACACCTATTTGTCCATTTCCAGACAAGTCAGTGACACTGATGATGATGTGCTGCGTATGGAGATGGTGTCCCTACTGGAGCCCATCACACTGTCAGGCCAACATGTGCTGCTGGTGGCTCAGAAGCTCAGCATCCAGCCCAGTTTGACAGCGCACAAAGAGGAACTCATTGCTGCTGCACAAACTGTTTTCCTTGGAGTAGTCAAAGTAAGGTTTGGTGGTGTCTAATCGAGTAATCATTTAACGCCATTGTTTGACTTTATTGTCTAAATCCTCTGATTTCGGCCTCTCAACAGTAATTATCTGATTTCTGGAAGGCTTTTTTTGGTGGGGGCTGGGGGGGGTGGGACGAGAGCGTGGTCATGTAACAAATTACGCTCATAAGTCAAGGCATACATAATGTTGGGGTGAGTGAGTCAAAAATAGATTAAAGATTGTACTATTAAAACCTATTCGCACAGTTTGATAAATGCACATATAACTTAAAACAACGGGAAAAATGCACTGATTAATTAATCGCAGTCCAGGTCTAGACAGTAACATGTCACACTTCATGTGAATTAAGTATGAAATGACGTCAATTCAAACAGTCCCTCCATCCATTTCCTGTCCATCAACCAACCCATTCATTGTGAATATGCTGCTATGCCACAGAGACTCTATTGTGAATCTATCATCTAAATCAGTGTTTTTCAAACTCTGTGTGCCGCGAGATATTGTCAGGTGTGCCGAGGGAAATTATCTAATTTTTTGCGCCTGGCAGTGTAATCATGTCTTTACTAGATTGTAGTACTTTTCCATACCAGCAGGTGGCAGCAGCAGCAGCAGGTAGCTAATTGTCTTTGTTTAGAGACAAGCGAATTAGTGATGCATGTTCATCCAAACAGGCCCATGTTTCACATTGAGTATCAATATGAAATACTTATACTTATAAAATACTTTTTTCTTTGTGTTTATTTAATTCCTATTCAAGACGTTATAATATAACGTCATTCTTCAATGTTAAAAAAATGCTTATTTAAACAATATAACACTTATATTCTTAAAATAAGCTTTTTCTTTTTCACAATTTTAGCCGGAGGTGTGCCGTGGGATTTTTTCAATGAAATAAATGTGCCTTGACTCAAAAAAGTTTGAAAAACACTGATCTAAATGATCTTATTTTCGTTTCCCTCCCTCAGGTTTTGCTAGTGCATGACGACTCTGTGGTGAGAGAAGTCCTTGCAGCTGCCGCTCAAGTGTCCGAGCATCTCTCTGAGCTCGCCTCCTGCTCAGACATCCAGTCCCTGGTCAAAGTCTTTCAAGTTTTCTCTGACGCCTTGCGCCTCCTCAGCCGCCTGACCGCGGCGCGAGCCGGCTCCTTAAAGGACCCTCGGCAGGCCCAAAAACTTGGAGACTCCTTGGAGACCCTAAGGAGGTGCATGCCCATGATGCACACCGCAACCTACACCACCATCAAGCACCCGACGAGCAAGGAGGCCCAAGCTGCAAAGAGCTACATACTTGACAAGGTGACGAGCACGTTGGATGACATTGTTAGCACCCTGAAAAGTGAATATCCAAGAGGACCTCTGGGAGCTTGTGGGTTTTATACCGAGAAGAGGAAACGTTTGTCACAGCTACTGGAAGGTTGCTCCAACTGCTCGGCGCTGCCAGGTCGTGATTTGGACACCCTGGTTCGAGATCTCGTCTTTCACTGCATGACCGTGGCCAACTGTTCTCAAAGAGAGTTCCAGCAAAGACTAGTGCTCCACAGTCGACACGTTCTTCACTTTTGGTCTGACGTCAAACTGATCTTAAAATCCCCCGAGAATCACGAGGGGCATCTTCAGAACATCTGCGCTTCGTTAGGGGAGCTTCTAGAAGATCTCGACGGAACAATGATGGCCGCCATTCTTCATCAACTATTAGACACGTTTGTGGTCGCAGCATCTACGTTTGAGGAACTGTCTCGAGTGGTGAGGCAAACTCCGGTTGCAGATTCCTCCGCTGAGACCGATCTGAGCTTTCTTCAATCACCGGTGGAAGAGTTCATATCCTACTTGGATAGATTGATCCAAGTGTCCAGCTTTGTCTCCGCTTCAGCCAATGATTCAAAGAGCCTCGAGAATGTGGAGAACTCCCGAGTGTGTCTTGCCAGACTCCAAGCCCAGATTGCGCATCTGTCTCTGGAACTGTCTGACAACTCCATAGAAACGCTTGGGAAGCTTCATGAAATGTTTCCCGTATGGGAAGAAGTCATTACACAGCTCCAGGATGCTCTCAGCGACGTGATGGATACCAAGGAGTTTACTAGTCTAGCCATTAGAGGGATAGAGAATGACCGCAGTGGTTGTGACGCCGCATACAGAGAGCAAAGCTACGAACTCTTTCGCGAACACGCGACCAACCTAACGAGTCGCATGCGGCTGGTGACACACTCAGTCAGGACGCATTTGGATGGCAGCGAGGACCCCATTTACAGGAACGGCCTCTTGGTCCTGCTGAAACAAGCTCAGATTTGTCAAAGCAAAATGAACCAATCGGTCAGTGACATGCTTTTAGGTTGCAGTCTGAATGTGGAGCACTATTCCACCTTTTCTGACAATGCTTCTGCTGCTATTCGCCATTTTAAAGTCCTCAGGGAGGGACTGGATGGCCACCAGCACCCGAATCTACTCAGCCCTCTGCGGGTCTGTGCCCGTCAGCCTGATCTGTCGGAAGATGAGTCCTGTGATCTGAATGAGGATCGCGGGCTGAGAAGTTTGGATTCCTCCATTCTGGATGTGATTGAGACAGAATCGGAACGTGAGGAGGAGGAGGAGGAGGAGGAGAAATCAGATGGAGATTGCGTGGAACTGGAGCTGTTTCCTAAATGTGATGACGATTTAGACACAGATCTAAAGGAGCCCAAAATGATCCCTTTCGAATTGGAACTTTTACCCCTCCTACAAGAAGTCATGACTGTGACCAAAGTAAGAGACGTTGCAGTCCTCAGCCGGGTGTGCACCGGTGTTCTCGAGCTGTCAAACTGCTACTCCCAAGCAACGAGAGAAGCTTTAGCCATCAACGATCGTGTCGACTGTAAGAATTTGGAACGCTTTCGGGCTGAACTGGTGTCACTGACGCCTCTGCTGGTCCAGACAGCTCAAGAGACGGCAATGAGCTCGTCGCCGGGCGCGGGGAACGTCTGCAGACTCTGTACGCAGTTTTCCGACCTCATCAACAACATTCGCAAGGTTCTGCTGCCAGGAAGCCAACCTTGGTTTCACGTCGTTTACACCGAGCTGAGGCGAGCTCGATTCACTCAGACGGATGTGAAACAGCAGCTCGGCTCAGTGATGAACTGGTGCGCTGACACCGTGCAGCTGCTCACACCATCGCACGTAAGCCCTCAAAGTGAAAACCAGGAGACGCTGAGTCTTTTGCACAACAAACTGAACAAAGCCCAGAACAACACAAGACATCTGATGGAGTTTAGGGCCTCATCTGACGGTCAGCTAGATCAGCTCGAGGGGCTGTGCATCCTCTGGGGTCTCTCCGTTCGCATTTTGTTCACTTCTCTGGACAGGATTTTGGGAACGTCCGGCGCTATGAGCCAACACACTCCTCGGAAGCAACTGTCCATCTTATCGGAGGGCTCGCTGAGACTCCAGGAGGCCGGAAGGCTCAGCAGTCTAACTTGTAAAAATGCTTTTAAATCAAAAGAGTTGACGGTTTTCCAGAGCGAGGTGAAGACGCTGACCGAGCGCTACCTTCAAGCTGCGGACGACCTCGGCGTAACGCCTAGTGTCATGCAGCTCGCAAAGCCAGAGCTCCTTCAGAGACATCTTATCATTAAGATGAAAGAGCTCTCAGGGCTTTTGAGTAAAGCAAATGAATGTTATGCCACTCAACTCCACAATCTGGTCAGTATGGCTCATTTGGTGGCAAAGCAAACGGAAACCAAATCGGAGGAAGCGCAGCAAAGGCTTGAACACTTCGCTAGTTTACTTCTTGAAAATGTGGAAGACGCTACCAAAAAAGCCAAAGAGAGCTTCAACTACATGCGGGATTCCCGTCAACGTGCCAACCTGCGCTCCATCAACACACATCTGTCATTTCTGATGTCCGAGATCATCGGCACGGTGCGTCTCATGGCGCAGACCTGCTCGATTTGGGACACATTCAACCTGGAGGTGAAGATTCAGTGCTGGTCAGCCAAAGCTCACTATGTGGTGGAGGAGATCAGTAAGCAAGATGGAGTCCAGCAGGAGGTAAAAGACAACATCAAAGGAGGTCTTCAGGGCACCACAACAGGTGGATGTATCCGGAACGGCTTCATGACATGCAATGAAAAGACAAATAAAGCTTCTTGGCAGGCGTGTGACGATGCGGCAGAATCAAAAATGTCAGCTTGGATTAAAGATGGATTCACAAGTACAGCAAAGGATGTAAGTATTTAGTTTCCAGGTTGGATTTGATCTGAACTTCAAATGACCTCAGAAAAATTTGTATTAGTGCAGCCTGCCTTACAGTTCTGAGGTTCGGGATTCGAATCTCCGCTTTTGCATGGTCACTCTTTACTTTTGTGGGTTTTCTCTGGGTACTGCGGCTTCTTTCCACACTCCAAAATTATTGAAGCACCGAGGCACTTTAAATGGTGGCCGGTGTGTGCTGACTCCCATTTAACATTAGCTTGAAAGTGATTGCTTAATTCTGAGCATAGCCACATCCTGTCATGTGGGTGCGCACACTTTTGCAACTACATTATTTCTGTTATTTTTATTTCGCCTCTCTAAAACGCTTTTCTTTTTCAAATTAGTTTCAGAGGTTATAGTTATATACCATTATACCATTAATGGTGAAAAAGGTTTTGAAATGATTTATCTTGGTCCCCTTTTTTTTTTTTAATCACAAAAACCTTCAATTTCAACAGGGATGTGTAGACTTTTTCTACAATAGCAGACCTGTATAGTGTTCTTGGATTGAGTTTGACTGTTGGAAAAATTGTGCCACTATCTCGTAGAGTTTACATTTATTATATTTAAACATAATAGCACTCATTTAGAAATCCACAAGACACGACATGAGGGAAAACAACGTGACCACAATATAGGTAGAAATTGATCAAAAAATGCAAATTTGGGACCACAAAATATTAATCTATGGCCATACGGAAGGTCAAATGTGCGCAAAATACTCAATTGCGCCCATGAAGTAGCTGTGGCTCAGTGCTGGTCTGTTGGGAAAACAAATTGAGGACACATTCAATTTATATTGTGGCCATTATTTCACTTACCCCCGCCCCAGCCATGGCTGATGCCTTTGCTCAAGATTGATGTCCTCATCATTTCTCTGCAGGTTGCTTCTGGCTTCAAAGAAACGTCCTCACTGACCTCCTCCTCCTTTTTGCTGAAGCAAGAAAGTGCCACTTGGGATCCCAAAGACAACAAGATAGTCCAAGAGACCAGCAAGATGGCAGACACACTGTACCACATGACCCAGTACCTGAGGAATAGAGGCCCAATACTGGTAAGGTCCACTAGAGTGTACCTTTTTCCCTTTTGCTTTTAACCATCGGTGTGATTAATAATCTTTGAGCTTTGTTCCCTCCCTTAGAACAAAGAAGCGTTTGTGTGCGCAGCCAAAGATGTGATGTCAAATGGCCAGTCGGTGACCAACTTTATTCAAGTCATAGCCAACCACTGCCTGGATGCACAGTGCGCACGGGAACTGTTCCTCATAGTGGAGCAGATTCTCACCATCACCAACCAGCTCAGCATCCTTTCCAGGTCAGATTAAGCAAAGATAGGCTGGAAAAAAATCGAAAAGGAGTGGGAAAAAAAGTGTAATGAGATCATCTTTTGTATTGCAGTGTCAATTCTGTGACACCGGGCTGTAAATCATCTGATGAGATCCTGGTGAAGAACACTCAGAATCTACTCCACACAGTCCTGAAGGGGGTTCATGCAGCAGAGACCGCCTGCATCACAGTAAACAGGACAGACATGCATGTATGTGTTTGGAATGACATTAAAGATCCTTTAAAGGTGCATCGTTTCTCTTGTTTGAGGGTTTAAAGCAGCCGGAGCCAAACTCGGATGGGGCAGAAGCGACCGCCTTGTGTTTCCAGTGGAAGAAGAACCTGGAGATCCACCGAGCCCGGCAGACCTCCATCCCCAAAACGGATGAGCTGGGTTTGAGGAAGGTTTCGTCGCACTCCGTCGTTCCGAGTCTAGCGTCTCCAGTACAAGGCGGCTCCAACTTGACGCTTCAATGGAAAGGTCACAATAGAGGTGTATCACAATATTTGCTTTTAGGAAATCATCCCTCACATTGACTCTGTCCAAGGGGGAATTCATGTTTTTTATTGTGCTTGTAGTTTTCATGTCGTGTAGAGCTGCATCACTTCAATATGGGCTATTATACACTGCCCCTCTTGTGTAGCTATATAACCAACACAAAATGATAAACCCATGTTGATTGAAAGAGATTTGCACATACACATACGTACAGTAATGGGTGTGCTGCTTTACATTAGCGACCGTCACGTAGCTGCAGTAAAACAAATGCCCACTCTTTCATGTCAAGTTGTGGTGTAAACATTTAATTCACATCAAGATATGTACAGTGCACAGTATTTAAAAGCTGATGAAATGTGCACAGAGAACAGGTCATCCACAAATACACATACAATGAACGTGACATTTAAAAGGTTGTGAAAACAATACAAAAAAAAAGCTTCAATATGGCTTCAAATAGTCACACAAGCTCATTTTGAGGCAAGTTTGATATCAAAACATTGAAAACAAGTGTTAAACTGTTATTTACAAGTTGTTGTCCTTTCGGCTTTTCCCCTCAGGGGTCGCCACAGCGAATCAAGTGCACGCTCGATCAGCATAATTGATTTGGCAAAGCATTTTACGCCGGATGCCCTTCCTGACGCAACCCTATTAGCAGGGCACACGCTCAGACACCATCACTGAGCGGGAATTGAACCCACGCTGCCCACACAAAACTCGGGTGGCGTGCACTACTACACTATCAGTGACTATAAACTGTTATTTACAAGTGCATCTCAATAAATGTAGTAACTCAGTTCTGTAAGGGAAACTCGTAAATTCATAAACACAGGAAAACATCTCAACGAGGGCCAATTCCGATCTAATTTCTAAAGTAAAAAATGTGGATCATATGCACAGTATTCCAATTTCTTGAAAATTCATTTAACATTATTGGTTTTCATTAGCTGTAAGCTATAACCATCATAATGATAAAATTTGGGGAATTGAACTATAGAAGGATATTTTAATTCATTGAGATTGCCATATGTTTAGAGCTATTTACAAGCTTGTCACTAGAAAATATTTTATGAAATGTTTGACTTTTTAACCTCAATGCATGTAGACCATATAAACAGAATTTTTTAATACACATTTAAATTGAGACACTAAATGTCACAGTCAAATGTCCACATCACATTACAAGTGGAAATATACTGTAAGGGTAGGTAGGGGAATGGGGAAAAACAAAAGGGATACAATTTTTTTTAAATTTGGTTTCCATCAGCCCATATTATCTTTCTGGCCAATTAACGAACTAACTAACTAAACCCAAAAACCACAGACATTAACATGCTCAATCCCATAACACCAACTTATGACTATGTATAAAGTGAATGTACATAAATAAATACATTTATAGCTAAATAATGATTGGCATATGTCACCAATATAACAATTCAATGCAGTTTATTGAGAGAAAGGAGAAGCTGTGGGGTCAAAGGTCTTGAAGACTTCTTTGAGAGTCCTGTCTTCGAGCTCCTCCTCATTCGTCTGCTTGGGTTCCTCCACGGCAACTTCTGTCTGCTCCTTCTCGTCCGCTGCACCCTCTTGTGCCCCAGCAGAACCTGGTCCTGCCGGTTTGGCCTGCCTGGCGTCAGCGTACTGGGGTCGAATCAAGCCTGCCAGAGCCTGGACGGGCAGATTATGCACTGCGTGGGGCGTGATGATCGAGTCCTGTGGAGGTGGTTGTGGACTGTCAAGTGTGGTCTGATCGTGGTCAGAGGCAGTGTCTGTTGTTTTCATCTCCTCTAAAGGGACACGGCCTTGACCTGGGGAGTCAGGTTGTGTTGGAGGAATGTCTTTCTTCACTGGATGTTTAAGAATGCCCACTTTTTTCGGAAGGTCTACCTGATCCTTCGGAACCGGCTCAGTCTGATTACGAGGGTCGTACAGACTGATCCCTCCCAGGATTGCCGTGGGGCTTTCCAAGACCCCCCCAGATGAAGCCAACCGTGGCGCGTACGGCGGCAGCCTCTCAGAGAGGGAGGAGCTAGCGCTGGTCTTTTGTAACCTGGGTTCCACAACTCCTCCCGTGGCTTCCTTCTGACCCAGAAGCTTGGAGTCCAGACTTCCTGTACGCCTGATTCTGGGGTCTAAATTCTTTTGCTGACGTGGATCAACAGGTCTCTCCGTTGAGGATCCAGACGGGAGACGAGCGAGACGCTCCTTTAAACGAGCAGCCGCCAGTCTGGGGTCAGTCGGCGGCGGGCTGGAGGCAGGGGGGTGGTCCGTCACACTTGTTCTGTTCATCTGAGCATCAGCGATTAGAGGTGGCAGGGGTAGATTGATAGAATGCTCCTGTTTGGGAATTAGACATGGGATCAGGTCTTCAGGGGCCCAAACTACCGTTTGGGCGAAGGCCGGACGTTGAAGCAGAATGTCCACTCGAATATGACTGAACTGCTTCAGCTGGCAGCGGGGGTCCCGCAGCACCACACCTGGACTGGCCTCCAATGGGATGAGGGCCGCTCTGTCTCGGAGTTCCCTCTCCCCTTCATCATCCTCATCTCCAGCGGGCTTTTTTGGACCAGTCGGCTGGTTTTGCTGGCGGTAGGTGCTCGGCTCCATAGGTCTCGGTTTCCTGGGGTCCCTGGACAGTCTTGGATCCAAACCTGC
Organism: Filicampus tigris; assembly: GCF_054856515.1. Classification (NCBI taxonomy): domain Eukaryota; kingdom Metazoa; phylum Chordata; class Actinopteri; order Syngnathiformes; family Syngnathidae; genus Filicampus; species Filicampus tigris. Next base: position 11,872,302 of record NC_141227.1, on the reverse strand, counting down.
GTCAGACTCCTTTTTCATGTCAGGAGGCCTCTGCCGAGGATCTGCCTTCACACGTGGGTCACTTGGTTGAGTTCTGTCCTTGACAAGTCGAGGGTCGCCCAGAGGTGCTGCAGCGGCCGGTGTTGGGATCTTGGACTGGTGCAGTTCACCCTGCCTCTTCAGACATTTTAGGATGGACGTGACACTACTCCCGCCCTCTTCGTCACTGGAATACCAGTTTGTTGTCTCATCTGGAGGAGAAGATAAAACAAGTTGGACTGAGCTCCGTGCTTTTAATGGAACAGCTTTAAGATTGAAAGGGACACTCGCCTCTGCTCGTATTCTTATCATCTTGACTCTCTGCTCTTTGTGGATCGCTCTCATGTGGCTTTGACTCTGGTTGGTGCTGAGTCAAGTGTAGAATGATGGCTTTCTGCACCGCTGGAGGTAAAGACTGCAACTGGACATCTGAGCCTATCTGCTGCTGTAGGTTCTGGACCTGGTTCATTCCGGGTTCCCCTAACAGAACAAAAACAAAGATCCATGGTACCTTAAGTAACTCAAAACGTATACTGGTGTTAACCTGATACAAACCGTGATGGCCCACTGGCTGGTTTTGGAGCAAGTTGCTGAGGAGCTCTAGTGGGTTCTTGCCCAACGATGGAAATGGGAAAATGCTCTGCAGCATCTGTAGTTCTGGTACAGCAGGGAATGGAGGCCTCTGTATATTCATCTGATGGTTTATATTTCCATGAAACACTGGCGGCTGACCAGGTGGAATTGGCTGCTGCAGTGGGTAGCCATGTGGCAGCTGCTGTCCAGGAGGGCTCTGGGCGCTCATGGGTGGTCCTGTTGGGTAACCCACAGAACTTGGTGACCCTAAGGATGGCACTGTGGTAGCATCAGATCCTGAAGACACCAAAGCTCCACTCTGTGTTTCCTCCGATCCGCCACTAATCTGGTCAGTGCCTTCACTGGGATCCTGGTAGCTGGTCTCACTGGTAAAGCGATAAAACGCACAATTAATTTGAAGCTGACTGGTAAAACACGTTCCCTGCTTTAGATTTGACTTACTTTAAGGCAATTTTCTGTGCCAGGTCGACTGTAGGTTGAACTTTTATTTCGAAGAGGGAGGGGATCTTCCCTGCCTGAGAAGACTCATCTGTTGGGCTGCTCTGACCCGGCGTCGGGAGCAAACCCACACCTGGAGGCGGCTTGGGAAGTGGGGCGATGCCCTGTTTTCTCAGGTCCTCTAGCTCCAACTCATCCTCACGTGCGTTCTCCTCCTCGGTGTTAATAATCTTGTCATGTGTACAAGAGGAGGAACGTTTTAGTTTTGAATTCTCATGAGTTGTGCTTCTGATGCATTTTAAAAGTGCCTCACCTTATCGAGCAACTCTTTCGTCACATCAGTCAGAGCATCATGGGAAAATTTGCAGTTGTCCCCTTGGTAGCATTTGGCTCCGGTGTGGAAGAACTTGCAAGGATATTCACGTTGAGCCAGAAATTAAGGAGCTTCACTGAATCGACAGGTTGCTTTTACAAAGGCACGTATGATTGACACTGAAGGATATTGTGCATGTAAATGCAATGGTCTCCTTTGCTGCAGTATCCCTGGAGGTAGAATTTACAAAGTTCCTTCTTCTTATCTGGGATGACCAGCTCGTGCTCAAACTTACACTGCTCCCCCTACAGGAAGAGATGAGCACTTACATCTTTAAACCAAACAGTATACAGTGAACGCCAAATATTCACGCTGTGACATTTGTAGATTTTTTGGGGGGAACCTCCACTATTCACTCTATTTGTGATTGGTGTAAAGGAAGTATGTTGAAGTGAGGAGCTGCACTCAGACATTATGGTAGTTTTTTTCCACCATTTTGTGGAATCTATAGACAATTAAAACCTTTTCACGGGGCCCTGCAATTACTTGGAGATTTTTGCCAATCCGATGTCGCCGCAAACAACCGGGTTTCCGCGTACACATTGGACGTACACAAAGTGACACTCGGCAGAGAAGACGCTAAGGCGGCGAACAGCCATCGAGACACCAGCCTGAATTTTGTCATTGAGATTCATGCATTACCTCTGCTAAGCTTAAATGCACAAACTGATGTTTTTGATCGCCACTTTCGCTAGATAGAAAAATGACGCAACAATTACATAACCAATTTCCATGACACGCATGACACTTTGTGGAAGCATGTGGCGAGCAGGAAACTGTTACACTTTAGCGGAGATTTGATTAAAAGTTAGGCAAACAATTTTCATTTGGCACCATTACAATCTACTTGCATTGGGGCCAAGTGAGGTAGAACCCAGGTTTATTCAGCAGATACAGCACAGAGCGCTTGAGTGGAACAAAGGACATGTTGAGGATGATTTAGCAATCCATCCATTTTCTTTCTCGTCGTTACTCACGCGTTAAGACTGTGAAACGAGAAGGAATAAAACTGAACCTGCCGTATGACAAATGCTCAAGTAAAGGGAGCTGGAAAAGATTTTTAAAATAAATAATTATTGCTTTTATAACTGTTTATTTATGTGATTTAAACATACAGCACCTTGAAGTTCATTCAAACATGCTTATTAGAGGTAGCGTACCTTGATGCATCGACCCTCCAGAAAGTACTTGCAAATGTATCTTCCATTGTGCTCGACTGTGTGTTGACTGATGAATTCTTTGCTCATTATTAGTCGCTTCTTCTGGAACCCAGAATTTTTCCCATCCTGCCAAAAAAATTTGAACACGTTAGCGCCCCATAATCATTTGTTGCAAATTGATGATTTTATGGGCATACAGGAGTCGCGTCTTCCATATCCTGGTCAGCGCCTCTGCCTCGTCCTCCGCGTCCCATCCAGGGTTTCCCTCCCCTCATCTTCTTGTTCTTATTGAGCATCCCTCGTCCTCTTCCTGGACCACTCCCTCTGCCTCTTCCTCTCTGTCCAACTGCAGAGAGAAATCTGTGTTTTTTATTGCTAATTAACAAGTTTGAGATGAAAGACTATTTCATAAGTGCTTTCTCACATTGTTGTTTCATGCCTCTCATGTTGCCCCTCTTTCCCATCTGCTCCTTTCCATAGCGGCCCCTTCCCGGGCCGGATGTTGAATCTTTAGACTGGTGGTACTCTGACTCATCGTCATAATGATCCTCCTCATCTTCGTAGTCATCGCTGTAGTCACTGTATTTGTCAAAATTGCTGCTTTTGTGAGGCGGTGACTTGTGCATGCTGCCGCGCGCCACTTTCTGGTCTCTTCCATGCTGGAAAATCAACAGTGACAAGTGACGATCATTAACCGTGTGCACAAATATAACGTCGGGTCTATATACACTCACCGGAGTATTCTGCATGTCACAATCACGTCCAGATCCATGACTCGGCCTGTTTTTGGGTCTCTCTGGACGGTCGTAGTCGGAGTCGTAGCTGTCCGAGCTGGAGCTGCTTGAAGATGAGTGATGCTAAAGAGAGGGACCGAAACAGCAAATTCAATAATGGAACCAGTCCAACTTAAACTGTAAAGTGAAGTAGCTTACTTTCTGTCTGTCCCGTCTCCTCCTTTTCGACCTTCTCTTCTCTCTGGTCTTTTTGTAGCGTTTCCTTGAGTGCCTGTGAGATTTGTCTTCTTTTTCTTTTGCTTTGTCCCGTTCCTTCTCCTTTGGTTTTTCTTTGTCTTCAGTCCCCTCTGGCGCCTCTTTGTTTTCCTCCTCTATCCCAATTCCCTCATCGTCTATTTCTCCATCTTCCAACTCTCCATCCTCTCTGAAATAAGTCATTTAAAAGGTGAGTATTATGGCAACTAATGTCTATCAATCAAAACCCATTGTTGTAAACCTTTGCGGCGGTTCAGCTACTTCATTTCAGTTCCATCAAGTCCTCTCCATATTTCAATCAGTAAATTATTTGATTCAATTGATCATTTTAATCTCCCTTAAAGCAGTTCAAATCAACAATGAGATTATTTATCTTTTTACTTTTCCTACAGTTGATGTGTATCATTCATGCCTTTAAAGAACTACAAATAGAGAGATGTACATTTGTAAAAAATGACAAAATTTGGATAGTATGCTTTTTGCTGGACAGCGTTATTTTTTCTACAAAGGCCAGAAAAGCTAAGGCAATTCATTTATGTGCAAAATCAACTTCCATCCATTTTCTATCTCCGCTTATACTATACCTTTTGAGCCTTCAATTAAGCTAACAGGTTTTTGGAATGTGGGAGGGATAAAAGCCATGCAAGCACAGGTAGAACATACAAACCTTACACAGGAAAGCCAGAACTAAGATTCGCACATCATGCTGCCGGTGCAAAACACATACAAATTCATGTACCATGGATGATTATTACAGGCGTAATGGTTACAAGGAGGGGGTGGTTGGTCTCACCTCATAAATTACTGTACAATCAAATAAATGTGAAGTCTAAGATAAATATTGCTGCTTTAATGCCAACATTGTTTGCATATTTGGTGGACAGTGGACCCTGCATACTCACAGTTTGGCAACTGCAGATTTGCATGTTCCTTATTTTTTGGGGGGTAAATGTATGTTGAATGTTTATTAGCATTTTTTATGAAGTTTTGGGGTTTCAATTTCTTCCACAATGCATGCCAATGGGTGTCAATTGTAGGTAGATTTTTTGCTATGCCGGCCAGGTCCCTATGCCCCACAAATTGCTCGGGTCCACTGTCGTTTATGTAGAGAACCACCATAACAAGCTAAATCAGATTTTAAAGAATTCATTCTTTTTCTTTTAATGTCCAGAATAAAACTGAACATTTGTTTTTACCAATCAAACAAATACATTTCCAATTAGTTGTTCTAATAAAATACTTTTGGTTCAACATAACTCCTAAGTTCAATATGCACAAAGGAGAAAGCCTGATGGATCATTAACCCTATTAGGAGACGCATGATATCATCCTAGTCTCAACACATGGTATGCATTGTACCGAAAGCCATTTGAGCATTTATCCGATATCCTTTATTTCCACATTAAGGTCCACGTACTAGTATACTTTTATTGTCCTCACTAGTAAGACAATTCAGCACACTAGCATCGACTGTGACATTTCTGGCCCCTGGGACAAAATCCTTGGCATTGTAGTAGTACAACTACATGGTAGTTGTGAGACAAAACTGACAAAACTAGTAGCACTATTGTAGCGTTATATGATCTAGTAGAATTGTTATAATCATGTACATGGACTTTAAGATGGATACAAAGGATATTAAGTGTTCGTCTTCCCATAGGTATGGTCATCATCATCATCATCATCATCATCATCATCATCCCAACGCTTAGTTAACATGGCTCCTTTGCAGTACCGCCTAACGGCCAGCAGGAGAAAGTTTCTAAAATGGGCGTGTCATTACGTCATCTACCTCTGCAGATTGGCAACGCAGCAATGGATTCATCCCAACACTACACATAATTATGATGATGTCTGCCATCGCATGGAAATGATCGTGAATGAGTCGTTTCGACAGACAGGAAGGCAGGAAAGCTATAGGCGACATTTCAATGCACTAAAAGGCATGCAAGGATAGTAATTGGGGGAACCAATAATAAGTATAAACTGCCAAATGTAAGATGAGGGAAAAAAAAACAGAAAACAAGCATGTCGATGCACAGCACTGAAACGCACAGATGATTGCTTTAAGAATTGCATTAAGATTGTTACTCGACCTTTCGTCCCCTGCCAGCTCAGAGTCTCTCATGTTTTTGTCAAAAACGGGGGCTGGGGGACTGGAGACAAGGCTCACAGAGGCCATTGGAAATCAAATCTGCTTCACTTCTCTGTCCAGTACAAGAGTGAATTAACTCAAGCAGTCAATGAAACGTTGTGTTGTGACAGATGCTGGAAGATGTTCAGACTGCAGGAAAAAAAACTCACGGTGTTTCATGTCTCGACTGAGACAGTGTACAGACACTCTCCTCTTTCATACCAATGACGTTTTAACTCTGTGAGCACAGCTCGATACCCCGCTTTGCTAATGTCCCGTCGGTTGACAGCTGCCATGGTGAAAGAAGAGAGGAAACGGAGGGAGAAACAATCTGTGTTGTAACCATGTTCGTTGATTTCAGCATCTTCACGGGATTTCTCAACAGCGATATCATCTCAAAATGGCTACTCTGCCCAGTCGCACACAATCCCAAATGGTGTGTTCTTCCGCACGTTTCAAGCCCATTGCGGATCTAACTAACTGGAGCCTGCAAATCACCGTCTGTGATTGGTCATATTTTGTTGGCGTCATTACAGCGGCGTTTGCCGTTGGTTCAAATTGCTGTCAGTCAACTCCTACCCCAACCCCCACACCACTCACATGTCCATGTGTATGCGACGCTAAACGTCACTTAAAATAGTGAGATTCGCTCATGGGGAAAATGTGGATTTTCGTCAGTTAATTCTACAGCCGACGTTTGCTTTTAATATTTTCCATTTTTGAAATCCACGTTTTCGAAAGTGTATGACAATGTGACGCGCCCTATATTTGCTGTAGATAAGCTCGCCTTCAAGTACCCACTTCGACCACTAAGTGTCGCTGTAAGCTTCTAAACGATATGAAATAAATCGCCACAAACCAGATGCAAATCTAACAATTAAATACAAACTAATGAACATTTTGTTATTTCAATAACTTTAAATAATAATTATAACAATTGGGCCTGCAGGGGTAAGAAAGGATACCAAGTAATTGGTTTAGGCTCTAGAGATACTTATTTCAAGAGTTACATTACACGCACACAAAACAACTTTAACGTTACAATTCCCAAAACATTTATGATGTCATTTACGGAACACTTGTGAAATTAACCGATCATATGAAGCTACTTCCATGCTGTAAGAACGCTAGAAAGTGGAGATTGTAGCCTACAACGGTGGGAGGGATTCTTGCAGCAGCAGGCGACGTGTAGAACTCAAGAGACCAAACTTTCCAGTAGCACCGATCCATCTTAGACACCTTGATGAGCATCCCACCAAAACATTCCGAGTACAACTGAAGGACGGTTATTGTAATTATTATTAACTTGACTGTTAGGTGCCAAAGGGTCTTCCTGAAGAGGAACAAATTTGTTACTTGACGTGGAGATATGGAGCTGTCTTTTTGTTGCAGGTGTTTACTTTTGCTGTGTTTGACAGCTGTTCATGGCCGTGCTTCAGTTCAGGTAAGAATGTTTATCAGTTATCTGACATGATGTTTGTAATTGGAAGTATCGGTTTAGAGCATCTTTTCTCACTTTGATTGTGCGACATCATATTCACGAAATCATACAAGTGACAGTGACAGGCAAAATGAATTTTGCTGCAGCATCTGGGTGAAAGATTGGGAGTCCTCGTTCCTTGTCAGCTGGAGTCATTTCCCATTAGTCTTGGGCATGTAGAGCAAAGCACTAGGAGCTGCACAGGTTAAAACTTTGTCCATTATACCCTTTAATGTCTGTGAGCTAGTTGCTGTTGTAGTATGCCCCCCTCCTTACAAATAGGAGTACAGGAATTCAAGGTATGCCTCCCCTGAGAAATTGCTTCAATGAGCATGTGATTAATAAACCTTGCAGGAAGGATTAAATGCAATTCTGTACTGACTTGGCATCTACTTTTTCTCAAGTAACTGATTATGGCATCTGTGCAACTTTGATTTTTCTCATTCAGGAGTCAGGATCACCCAATAAGCTTACTGTCCTGCTGCCATGCAAAATATACAAAAGAGCAGCGTTTGGACTCTCGTCCTACAGACATCTGCCAGACAGATTTTGTCTTGCTGTGTTTGAGTTGCAACTTGCAGTTAGAAAAAGAATAGATTGAGGTTGTATATCTTCGACCTGATTGAAAATAGCAAATTATTTTGGATACGGGACATTTTAGTGTCAATTGACAAACATAATGCACATTTCCTCCAATAAGATTGAGTTGTTGTTTTTTACAATATAATTGCTTGATCCTCAGACCTGCATGGATAAACATCAAGTGGTTGGGGTGCTACGACAGATGGAGAAATTTCTGAAAGGCCAAGAGCTTCGATTCACAGAAGGTTTCCGGATCATGAAGTCAAAACTGGCAACTCTACAGAATTCTGTCTCCAAGTTGCCTCAAGCGGACCAGTCAGCTGGTGAGTAATAAGATCTCACATCATCAAATCATCTACGTGTAGTTGACTAATTTACAAAGGTGTAGAACTGTACTGTAGAATACTAATATTTTGGTTACCTACATGAAAAGGGCAACATTTTAGAAATATAGCTGTACCCCATAAGGGTACTCCTGTTCAATGTTTGTGCAGGGTTTATAACAGGGCCTCATAAGCATAACGCCAGTTAGACATAACTATGATGTGCATGCCTAAATGCCATGGTAAATATTTATTTTTTGAATGTTTCAACCTCAACCTTAATCAAATTCAAATGAATTCATTGCAATATTTATCCATCGTCGCAAGCCGATGAGCATTGTTTCCACTAACATGACTGCGAACAGAGGGTAAGTACTTTATAAAAGCAGTCAGTATTGCCAACTCACTTACCGCTATATTTAGTTATTATTCCGACCGCTCTACTGACTATTTTCTTTTCACAAGTGTGTGGTGATTTTAATCCCAGTTATGAAACAGACAACATGAGCACAGTAATTTTCACATTGTTTTCTGTAAAGACCATTGGAAGGCACAATCATATCAAAATTTGGCCCACATTCAAAGCAGAGAGGAGAAATTGGCTTAGTATGGTTCGTGGACCCACAGGGGCCCAGGGACCCCAGTTTAGGAACCATTATTAGTGTTTATAGCTTGCAAATCAATGCAAATGTGATTATTAACCAGTTTATCAACAATTTATAAATACTTTATCCGGGAACCCTTGTTACAAAAGTGGCCATTCAGTTAGAGTCATCAGATGTGCAAATAGTGTCATAGAAATGCTGTGTTGTTCTAAGGTGAAAAGACATCCCACTACTGTATATGTAAAGGTGCCCAATAATACAGAATACTAAGGCTGTCAGAGTTAAAGTGTTAACTATAGAGATTAATTTGACTTTTATAACGAATTAAAAAAATTAACTCAGTTAACTCAGTTTTATTTACTTCCTGTGGCAGCTGACCTCTGCTCACTTTGCAGTCAAACTTAGAGGAAAGTCACTGTCGTGAAGACGGACATTTGCGTAGTTTTACTTTAAAAAGTTGCTTGACGGCTCATTGGAGAAATCCAAAATAATTTGCACATTTTGCAAAGCCACAATCAAATGCCATAGTTGTACGTCTTTGGTGTATTGCTCATCACTTGTATATTACAGGAAAAGCATCATATTAAAAGATTTTTAAAAAAGCTATTAGAACAGTCTTTGGATCAAAATATACTTTTAATTGTGTCCACATTATTTTGCTCAAAAGAATATTGGTTCCAAGCTTCGTAAAAAATTGTAGTTGGAAAATACGATTAATAGCAATTAATTATGGACAATTTTGTGGTTAATTTAGTTTAAAAAATGTAATCGCTTGACAGCACTACAGAATACATATTTTATATGTATGATTCATTCAGCATTCTTTCAGCTATGACAGAAGATGCCTACTACTGAGGGATTATTCATTAAAGAAATTCAAGGTCATCTGTCACTACGGTTGACATTCAAAAGAGGAAGTAGAATTGTGGGATGGCTGTGTTACTTGGCTGGTTTGTTAGTGAAACAAAATCTCTGCTTAGCTTTTAACCGGATGCCAAAATATAAAAAGTCAACTTGGTGAAACAAGGTGTTATTTGCATTCAGCCATTCACAATTTGAAAAACAAAAACAAAAGCTTTACGCCTTCCCTCCCTTTCTTCTGTGCACACATTTTTCTCATGTGGCGTGATTCCGTCATGAAGCTTATCCTGTTCATCTGGAAAACATCGGACTGCAAAATTGGTCTCAAGGCACAAAAGAACAAAAGTCTGAGTTGTTATTAAACACTTTCTTGCAATCTCCATCGGTGGAGGAAGCATAAATGTGCCATAAAAGTCCAAATTTGAGTCCATTTATAATGTTATGTAATGTTAATACTGTATATTATGCAGGCATTCAACTTTCCCGTCTGCTGCTAATGATGCGTTTTAGACTGTGCTGTGACACGTGTATATCTTCAGGCAGAGAATGCCAGAGGATGTTGGGAGGCTTGTTGTTCGCCACGTGCGTTCAGCCTTCTCCTTCCTCTTCTTCTTCTTTTTTTCCTTCCTGTTCTTCTCCTTCGTGTTCTTCTTCTGCTTCTTCTTATTTTTTGCAGCCCCCGCTACGTGTCAGCCCCTGACAGAACTGGAGCACGGGACAAAGTTTGGATCCAAACACCTGGCTGGTCATGAGGTGCATTTTACTTGCTCGCAGGGCTACCACCTCGTGGGCTCAGCTACACGTGTGTGCCAAGATAATGGCACCTGGAGTGGAGTAGACGCCATCTGTAAAGGTGGGCCCAACCTGCACTTAACCTGCTACTGCTACGAACTACAGGCGTTTAAGTCAATTAGGAGACTGAAATGCTGTGCCCATTGAAAGTGACATTCAATTCCAATTTCGAACTCAATCAGTTCCAAGTATAGTTAAATTCAATTCCAAATTCAATTCACTTTCCTTCTTTATCCATCCATTTTCTCCATGTTGGAACTGAACCCACGTAGCCTGTATGGAAGTCATTTAAGTGAGTCGCTCCACTATTGGGGACCGTCGTTTCATTTAATTTCATTTAATTTTTCGTTCACTTTCTTTATATTTGAGATTCAATTTTACTCAATACAGATTCGAACACAATTCCACAAATCCATTTCAAATTCAACATGCTATTCCATTTCAATACAGATTCAAATTCCAAATTCAAACCCAATTTCTATTTTATTCCATTACCAATTCCATTTCAGATTAAATGTCAAATGTTTTTATTTGTCCACTGGGGTGACTAAAAGCATAGCACAGCTGTAAATAAACATCCATCAACCCCCAAAAAAATCCAGAATGAAGAGAAAGGTAGCCTTCACAATGCTTGGACCTCTTTTACATTCTGATAGAAAGCCTACTTAAATTTGGCATCCAATGTCTGAGAGGACAATAAACCACCTTTATTTCATTCCACTATGGGATGGATTCCCCAGCCAGCTTTGCGCGTCTCCTGAATAGCAGTATGTTGGGTGACTGTAACCCCCTCTTTCTCGTTTTCTCCTCCTTTCACTATCTGGCTCATGTTCCTGCTAGACGAGATTTGGACCTGAAATGATATCCCAACTATGGTCTGATAACGCTGAACTATGCTAAGCATGCTGTTCATAGCCCCATCAGCCTGCAGTGGCAGCACTTTTCCTCCCCGAAAAGCCCACATTTTTCATGTGTTTATTGACATTTACGCGTACAGCAACATGAGAAGGCATTACCCTGCAACAGTATTATCTCTGTTCATGTTTTTTTTAAATACCTGGCATCAGCATTCTAATTTTAGTCCCACTTAACAAACAATATTGAAACGGTGTGGAAAAAAATCTTGAGTTTAAATGAGTTTAAAAATATCAAGCGGAGTGAAGTGGGCCGGCCCCAAACAAGCCAAACAAAATATTAAATGAGTTGGTTGTCAATCTACTGTCGCTTCATTGCTCAGTTTTGAACATTCTCAGAATTTGCAGAACTGGTGACAGTGATAAATGAAGTATCTTGATTTGCCATTTGCACACTAAACTTAAGGCAAGAGGATTTTCAACCATGTGTTACAAAATGTGATTGTATTTACAATTATGACACTGTCCAAATAAATTAAGTGAGGATTAAGTGTGAAAATAATGCTAGATTGGCAGCACTCATACATGATATTTCACTGCTTGAATTTTTTTTTCATTGTGTAGAGTCCTCTGCAGTACTGCAAAGATCAACAGATAATGAAGTACATAATAGAAAATATGAAAACTAATTTACGATGAGGCGACATAAAGGGATACACTTAAGCCCACAGACATCTGCATAGAACCAGACTGCCCACAACCCATCTTACTGTGTATCCCGCCTCTCGCCTAATGTCAAAATTAAATGTCACTGCCCAGAGAACTCTTAAAGTAACAGTGTCACAACATAGTCAATCAAATCAAACTTTCAAGTTTGCTGTTTTAAAGATTGAATTTTAAATATTGGAGTGAGTGCTACAAGTGATAGAAATTAAGGACTTTCATGTTCTGTAACCTATTGTTGCTCGGTCGACCATAGCTGTCCAACCAAATGGTGTTTTGAGGGTTTTTACATTCTTTTTCCAAATGACTTAAAATGCATCACATCATATGTTGCTTTTTTGTTCAAATGCCCATATTCCATATAGAATGCTATATTTTTTTTTTCAAGTCATAACAATTCTTTACAGTAGTATTTTCGATGCGCCCTCACATATTGAGTTAGAATATGAATTAAGTGGGAAAATCCACCCATTTTTATCCATCTCAGGGGGCGGCCATTTTTCCACTTGCTGTTCACTGAAAATGACATCACAGTCGCTCGGGCCTCAGGTAACGACCGCCGGGGCTCACATGTTTTCTGAGTTTGGTCATGTGACATTTGCAAGCACAGCCTTAAGGCACCGTGATGTCATTTTCAGTCGTAAGTGGCAGCGTTGGGCATACTGGCAGCCCCCTGAGATGAATGGATTTTTATTCATAATTCATATTCCACAAACACAATATTAATCAGAATAGCGTGTTTAGACTAGTGGAGACCCATAGAACATATTATTGTAAAGAAAAATGTTGCTTTGACATATCATTATTGCAAGTTGCAACATAACTCACTGGAATTTTATCTGCTGCGACATTGTTCATTATTACATTACCGATCGGGGTTGAAAAATACTTTATATTTGCGTTACTCTCGGTCTCCTGTGACTTCAGACATCAGTGAATGTGCAAGTAACCCCTGCCAAAACGGAGGTACCTGCGTGGAAGGTGTCAATCAGTACAAATGCACCTGCTCACAGAGCTGGAGTGGCTCTCACTGCCAGCACCACACTCAGACCGGTAGGTGTCACTAAATAAAGCACACTGCTCTTTCTTTGGCCGAATTAGATTGTTTTTCTTGATTGCAGCTCCTCCTGAGTGGAGCGTAATGAATGACCCAGCATTCAGCCGAAAACCTCGCTGTGCCCAAGTGAACCGGGCCCAACACTGCAGCTGTGATGCAGGTTTCCACATGAGTGGCACCTCTGATAACAGCATCTGCCAAGGTGAGCTACTGTTGATTGTAATGGTACTTCATTACTGTCAAGATTGTGCTGACACAAATCATCAGCGTATAACAACTGTATAGCAATTTCAATTGCTGATCTGTAAACGGCGCAAGAAAACATCCACTAAATAGCTGAATCTTCGACCACTAATGAGTGGAGGCCAGTCTGTAATAAACAAAATAATCCTATCGAGAGGTCACAAGCTGATTAGCATCCATTTAGGTCACAGTTCAGGTGCTTTTAGGATGTAAAGTAATTGTGTGAATGGTAAGAGACAAGCAATGACAGTAGCATAGCATTGACATCAATTGTAAACAATGCCAAAGTATTTAACAATGCATTGTTAGTATCATCATAAGCTGTAGCACTCAGTGAACTTCTAGTCCATTGCTCTAAAGTAATCTCTCTACCGTAGAGCTCATACTCTTTGTAGGGGCATATTTGCACAATTTCCGGGGTTTGCTATGATATTATGTAGTGTATTCTCAGGCATTAGAGTGTCCTTAATTAATTTCGTAGCTATGTTAGTTCCTATGATTCTGAACGAGGGCCTTATAGTGGAGTAAAGGTTAACACGTTTGCCTCACAGTCAGCTCCCTCCCGAATTCCTAACAGTAGGTTACACTAAAAGACTAAATTGTCCATATACACGCTCTAGCTTACACATGTCCCTAAAGAGGACAATTGCTTCAGAAAATTGATAGATAGGGTAGTAAGAGAAATTGAGAGTCATTTTATAGTGTTTGAACAGTTGAAACACATAGTAAACATTGGTTGTATACATTAATATTTTTACAATATGTATTGTGGTGGGTTGATATTGGTAACCTACAATACGGTCCATACCTCAGTTTTTTCGTCACGGTTCGGTACATTTTTGGTATGTGTTTTGTGCATAAAGAAAAACAACTTTTTTCTCTCCCAAAATAATCTCTTCCAATTGTCATCAAACACTGCATTTTGTAATCTACTGAATAATATACTGTAACTTCAAGTTAACAGTTATTTTAACGAATTATATATTTTGAATGGTAAACTGCCTCTTATTCTTTGCCTGATTATAATATGTGACTGTACAGTAGTACAAAATATGTATTACAAATTTAAACATACACAAATCCAACATGTATCAAGCAACGCTGCAGACTGTCAATTTATTTTGTCAGTTTTCACACGTTTTAAGCAATGGTGAAGCCTAAATTCATCTATGCTGGAGATTTGAATGAAGCCGGTGCTTCTTCAAATTTTTGTCTCTCAAATCCTCGTGCTACAGTCTTTACAGTTTTTACGTTTTACCGAAATCGTGAGCTCTCTGAGGCAGCTATTTTTTGTTGTTGTTTTGGTTGAGGAACATTTTGAAAAAAGCAAAAGCTTAATTTGTAACTTTATAATGTGTATACCTAGGCAATCCTGTAGACAGAAACAGTCTTCCCATATGTTAGTCCCAGAATGTGATTTTAATATGGCAAATTTCCTCCATCCCCAAACATTCCTGTCGTCTTGTGTACAGCAGCCCTGCATGGTGCTGAGATGCCTGCCTTTTCCTGTTTTTAACAGATGTCAATGAGTGTGAAGTCTACCGTCTGGACCAGGGAGGGACCTTATGCGTCCATGAATGTGTCAACGTCCCGGGCTCATACCACTGCTCTTGTCCCAGTGGCTACAAGTTGCTCCCAGATGGGCGGAGCTGTGAGGGTGAGTGACAGGAGGGCACAGGGGACAAAGGCTCATTCACAAGGCCTTAACAGCTGCAAATCTAAGTGGGTGTGTACTGTGTAGGACCAAAGGGGGTTACCTGTGATTTACCACGGTGCAATGCTTCCAAACTCCTGTTCTCCTCATGACCAATTTTTTGAGCTTAAAGTTTGGCGGTGGAATGAATGACCTCATCATTTCCCAGCAGAAAGGATCTTTAGGACATGATGCATTTATGCGAGACTGACCCGAAAAACCAAATAAACAACTGGTGCTCAGCACCCGGCGCTCAGACTGCGGACGGTCTGGCTGCCGGCCCCTCACTCTACTTACATGCCTCTGCTGTTTTGTCTTCCAGATGTGGATGAATGTTTAAACCAGCAGCACAACTGTAGCCGAGGAACAACATGTATCAACACTGGAGGAGGCTTTCAGTGCGTCAACCCAGACTGCCCCCGTTCGCATGGCAACATCACCTACGTCAAAACATCTCCCCTGTACGTATACCTGTTAAACCTTTTCGCTGTTTTATCTTTCACGTTCCAGCAGCACTTAATGGACCCTTCATGTAGTGTTAAATGAGAATGGGAAAATAGGCTCCTGGGGGACATTTTGACTCATCGCAGGAAAAAGAGTCAAATGAGTGAAAGATTTATTTATAACCCTCAAATCATGTCCAAATTCCCTCTGTAAATCACGTCTGAAGGTGGAGATTAGCCCGAGAAGAAGGTAATACTTCCTTACGTCAAAGATAGACTTTATTCATGTTGACTGTTACTTTTGGTCAATGCAACGTTTACTAGAAATAACAAAACCTACGTGCCATAGTGGAGTGTAGTACAGCAAAATGAAAGTAATAATAGACTGCTGAGATGCTCTATGTGTTGTTGCATGTGCAACGTTTCTATTCACAACATGATAGTTTTCATCGTCTTAAAACTAAGCATTACATGGATATGCAAACAGCCTCAAATCAACCAAGAAAATTGCTATTTTTTTCCCCCTCTCATCAAGTTAGGGACAAAGGTTAAAGGGAAGTCAATCCAAACATATTTTTTCCAGAGTATGTTCTATGCAGGCTTACTAGTTGAAACAAGGCAGTCTGGTTGATAATGCGTTTGTGGAATATGAGAAATCCACCCGTTTTTAGCCATCTCAGGGGGCGGCCATTTTGTCTCTTCTGTCGACTGAAAATGACATCACAGCTGCTTAGGGATCATATAACGACCAATCATGAACCAATCATGGCTCAGCTTCAGAAAACAGGTGAGTTGTGATTGATTGTTACCTGAGCCCTGAGCAAATGTGATGTCATTTTCAGTCGACAGAAGAGACAAAATGCCCCCCTCCCCGAGATGGCTAAAAGCAGGTGCATTATGCCCCTTAACTATTATATCACAAATGCAATATTAATCAGAACGTTTCAACGTTCATCGTTAGTGGGCCTGCATAGAAAATATTCTGGAAAAAAACATGTTTATGTTGACTTCCCCTGTAAATAAGATAATCAGAATTTTAGAAACACTATTGCAGTGCATACTTTGTCACCACTGCAAACTACAACAACAATTACAAACATTTAAAAGATAAAATAAAATTTGAATGGTAGAGGCAGAATTTTCGAACTTCTTGAATGGGATATCATTCCCTTGTGCAAGTGTGCAGAATGTTGTGACTGGTGAGTATATTTCATCATTATTAACCTTGCAGTGCAGCTCAAAGGAGAAAGATGAGATGATTGTACGCACACACACAGAAGCCACATGAGAAGCCCAAAACTACAAAAATAAGATTTGTGGTCAAAGCTGCATAATAGTGAAGCAAACCATATGTGACAAGAGCATACGTACTCAGCAGAACCGCGTTGCCAAACATTTTCTCTTTAATGCCGTCCAATTGCTGAGAAACATTACAACATCTCTGTCAAGCCAAGCGGCCTGGTCTAAAGGACTGAAACATAGCACTGTGTGCTCTTACTGAACCGGCAGTGTGGTCGAACTCCGATGCCAGCAGAGGAGATGACTGAAGCTTTTGGCAAACGCTAACATGGACAAAGCAAAGAATTGCTTAGCACTGTAGCTTAGCCCAATCAGACACTACATTCCAAAACATAAAGCCCCTCACCAGACTCACAAATTCTACCGTTCTAAAGAAATACTGCAAAGTTCCGAGTGACACGATTAGAGAGATATTAATTCAACGATATGTATGTTATTAAATGTAATTGTAGTTTGCAGTGGTGGACAACTGCACTACATATAATGTCTCTCGGTGTGATGCAGGTTTTTGAGACAGCTCCACAGATGCAGCTGTATCTAATGAAGTGTCCGGTGACTGATCATTTACAGTATGTTGGATGTCATTGTTGATTCTTAACAACCGCATGTTCATTTTCCTCGCATTCCAAAAGCTCATCAGATGCAGCTGTACCTAATGATGTGTCCACTCACTGATCATTTACTGTATGTTGGATGTCATTGTTGATACTTCATAACCGCATGCCCATTTTCCTCACATTCCAAGTGATACCAACTGAAGGAAACAATCATCTTAAAAGAAAATTGAAAATGCCGTTTCCCATAATTTGCCAGAATGTATTGCTGTAAATATTTGTAGCCACAATATAATTTTAACTTTCCGAAAAACGCACACACACAGGCAAACACAAGGAAACGTGAGTTGTGTTCTTTCAGTAAAAAACACAACAGCAAAAACAACCCCAAAAAATCATTTTATTTGATAGTGATGCGATGGAAATCAATTGGAACACTGAAAGAAAGGTCTGTACACACATGAGTACACAATTACTTTAAAAATGTGGGGAAAACTTACACAAAGAAACTTTTCACAGCTTATGGGAATCTCGGGATTTCATGATCTTCTAAGTAAGTACTTGTATGTACAGTATGTGTCGCCTCTCCTTAAGACTTATAATGTAGTTGTGAACACACTGGCTGTACTCTCCTACATGTCTATATTATTCATTTAACACTCATCAAGTACATCGTTGCACCGTAAAGGACACAGTGGCTTGTCACTGAAGTGATTCCCTTTTAGTTACTGCTTTTATACCCTGACCAGTTGCATTTTCATGAAAAAATAATAGTATATGCAACATACACCAGGAAACCTGTAATAGTCTATACAGTGTTCCCTCGCTACTTCACGGTTCATATTGTTGGTTCATTCTGTCACTTTATCTATTGCAGGTTTACCTTGCTATTTCACAGATTTTCTTGTTATTTTTCTTCCTTCTAAGTCGGACAGTCAAGAGTGTTGATTTTTAAAAAATTTTTTTAGGATAAATTAGTTTTACAAAAATCAAGAACATTTGAACTCATCTCTCCCAAGATCCCCGTTCCTTCATAGCGGGTGTGTTGGGAAATACGCTTCGAGCGCACTGCTTCACTCAGACTGTCCCGAACCTCAGAACATTTTTCAAACGGTTATACGGCGGTTCGGTTATTCACAGTGCCCCAAAACGTTGACTACTGGAGCCCAGTGCGTCAGGCAGTACGAGGAAAGTAAACAGTTGAAGCTTGTCCTTGTGTGTTTGTCCTTCCTCGGCCTCTCTAACGCAGTCCTTCTCAAATAGGGAGCCAATAGGGGGCAGTGTGTTTCAAGGGGGGGGGGGGGGGGTTGCGTGTGTGACACCAGCTTTTTTTTCTTCTGTACTAGAATAAAATGTAATTGCACATCCACTACAGTAGGTGGCAGTGGCACTGTTATTGTCAGCACATGCACAGGGAGCATAAACAATGTTAATACAGTTATTCCGCAGATTTATATATATTTTCTTGTTTTGCTTTAATGTTATATATATGTATACAACGTTACGACGAAGTCTACTCCGAATAATTTCTATAGACAAATGATACTATTAACAGTCGAGGCGGAAAGTTGGAGGGGGTGTGAAATATTTTCTTCTTCATTGAAGGGGCGTAACCGAAAATAATTGTGAAGCACTGCTCTAACGTGATGTGTTTCTGTCTTGTGTAGTCAGTGTGAGAGGAATCCCTGCCCCATGGAAAGCCGCTCCTGCCACCTCGCTCCGAAGACCGTCTCGTTCCACTACCTCTCCCTCCCCTCCAACGTACAGACGCCCGCCACCCTTTTCCGTATGGCCACCGCTGGGGCGCCCGGGCGCGCAGGGCCCGACAGCCTGCGCTTTGGCATCGTGGGAGGGAACATGCGGGGTATCTTTGTCATGCAGCGCTCAGACAGACAAACTGGTGAACTGATCCTGGTCCAGCAGCTACGCGGGCCGCAGGAGATCAACGTGGACGTGGACATGTCGGAATATGCCGACCGCACCTTTCAAGCAAAGCATGTGGCCAGAGTCCACGTTCTGGTGTCACCCTACAACTTCTGAGGATTTTGAGGAGGAGCAACTGATTGTACTGACCACCTTTATTCCATTGCGGCCGGTGGCACGCCAGAGCGTGCTTCACTTTAAGATTTTCTTGTGAAAGTAAGCGAATGTGTTGTGAAGATATACTATTAATATTATAAATTAAAGTAAAAATATGGCAGCACTACAATGTCACTCAGTGACAGAGCACAGACCTCCAACAGGGCCAAATAACCCTAAATTGAGTCAACATGAAATTGTACACCCTCAAAGATACTCATTGTCTTGCATGGACTGCTCTCCTAGACGGACAGAAAATTGAAGAAACATGCCCTGAATTTGAATGTATGAAATATGATAGAGTTGGTTTCTGGACATTTTCCATGGGAAAATAGATTTTTGAAAATATTCATTTGGAAGAGCAGGACACTTTCCATGGCACTAAATGCAAATTGGGTATCAACTGGAAAATTGGGGTACTTATTTTTTCAAACGCTAACACATACAGGAATGTATTCGTTGGCATCGAGCTGAATCCTTGTACCTGGAAATCATCACTTTTCCCAAAACAGCATGTTTGTTCAGCCATTAACATTACAACGTCAAAGAACGCAAGCTATTTTCAACACTTCAGATTGGTCAAAAAATTGTAAAAATAACAATTTCCAATTTACCCTACTGCACCTTATGTATGTACATGTCAAATGGTCACTTCATCTTTTATATACATTAAACATTATATATATATATATATATATATATATATATATATATATATATATATATATATATGTATATGTATGTGTATATGTGTATATGTATATATATATATATATATATATATATATATGTATATGTATGTGTATATGTGTATATGTATATATATATATATATATATATATATATATATATATATATATATGTGTGTATAAAAGCCTAACCCTGTTGTATAATAAGCAGAAAAAAAATACTTTAATAGTATTTCAGCCACATTTACGTTCCCTCTATTCCCAATTTTGACTGTATTGCTATTAATCCACATTTACTTCCATGGGAAATATCCAATTCCCTAGTCAGAGAGCATGACCGTTGAGAATAACTGTTTTGCTACTGCACAACATGCCACAGTGTACTGCCCCACAATGATTTTCTACGACACTAACGGGCACCTATAGTATTACTGTATATTTTGGATATATTATTGCTGTTTCTTTGCGTTATCTTCCATTATATACTGTATATAAGCACACTATTAATTCCTGTTAAGAGTATTTTATTCTTTTAAAGAGTGGATGATCTACAGTAGCAGGACATTTCATATACCACACTTCATACATATATGCGTTTGCAGATAAACTGGACAAGTTTAAAGATTGTCTTTACATGAATGAAATAAACTCAGTGTAAGATCTCTTCTTTTGTTAGTTGTCTCACTCAACAGTATGCCAGCGCTTGGTTTCAAGTTAGAGTTAGGCAGTGAAACCAAAGTGCAGGGCATGAATAAATCCTGGATAGCGATCATATGTTCTCTGAATGGATGACGAGAGGTTTCAGCACACATTCAAAGCAATTTGGATCTCATCCGAGATGCAGGAGCTGTCAAATATGTAAAAACACATCTCACTGCGTCTTTTTTTTTTTCTTTTTTTTTTTTTTAAATAAGACACTAATATTCAACACGTGTTGTTTTCCTTCCCCTGTCCTCTCACATCTCCATCCAGGGCTTTACATTTGCACTCAAATGAAATTGTATATTTCTAGAGGGGGGCAAGGGGTGCATGCTTCTTTATTCGGTTATTTAGCCCACTTATTCCAAAAGATGGGCTGCCATCTTGCATGATGTCATACGAAACGTTGGCAAGTAGTGATGACAAATGAAGCTTCCAATTTGCTTCATGAACTAGTTGTATTTTTTAACTCCTCTAGATAGCCTTCTCTGTTTAACATTGGGCTGAAAATACACTGACTTGCCTTTATTTCCAGAGGAGTAAAAAAAATACAACTGGTTCATGAAGCAAATTGGAAGCTTAAATTTGCCATTACTCGTATACAGTGCATACAAAGAGCCTACACACCCCTGGACTGCTATGCAAAAAAAACCCAAATTAGATTAGTCTCAATTTGGAATAAAAATTACATAAATAAAGATAAACACTGAGATTGTGTGGTTGCACAAGTGTGAACACCCTGACAACTTGGGATCTGCCTTTGTTCAGAATCAACCAATCACATTCAACTCATGCCAAATGGGAGTCAGTACAAACCTGCCACCATTTGAAATGTCTCTGAGTAACCCCAAATTACGTTAGCTGCTCATTTTGTAATCACAATTTATAGAGCAAGTCATGATCCACAGAGAGCTTCCACAGCATCAGGTGGATCTCGTTCAAAGATGTCAATCAGGAGAAGGGTCCAAAACAATTTCCAAATCATGAAATATACTATGGAACATAGTGAATGCAATCATCATCATCTAGAGGAGAGAACATGGCACAACAGTGACATTACCAAGAACTGGATGTTCCTCCGAAATTGATGAATAGATGAGAAGTAAGCTGTCCGGGAGGCTGCAAAAAGGCCAACAGCAACATTTTAACCCTCCGCAGGCAGATGTTGCAGATTTGCAACAACTAATCGCTCATCCCCTAATTAATACACATCCATATTATATGAGCTCAGAAGTACTACTAAACTATTACTAAAACTTATTTTTTTTCTTATGTCTAGGATATGGGGTAGGGTGTCAAGATGTAAGGCTTATCTTCAAAGAAAAGCATCCAGGCCCTGCAAATGCACACCAGGAATCTCCCAAATGACTGAGGGCAGATGTGTTATGGTCTGATGAACCCAAGGTGGATTTTTGGGGGCTATTATTCCAAAAGGTATATTTGGTACAAACACAACACTGCTCATCACCAGAGAAGATCATACCTACAGTGACACATGGTGGGGGCAGCATCATGCATTGGGATTTTTGTTTAGTTTTTTTTTCTCGGCTGGAACTGGGGCCTTAGTCAGCATGTAGGAAATTATGAAGCAAGTCAGTGTTTGAACAAAACCTTTAAAAAAAAACAGCTGAAATTTATTTGGCGCTAGACATGCTTTAAATAGTGCTATGCATGTGTTAACTCACATTTAATGTGTTTGAATGTGACTGATGATGGATGGGTTACTCATTTTTTACACTTGTATGACCACTAAGAATGGTAAAATCTTTCTTACATACTGCCTGTACCATTACTAAAGGATACATGATAATGTCAGCTATGTTCATCTCCTCAAAATCGGAAGTCGTGTAGCATCCCATAACGCATTGAGTTCAACCCTCGAAGGTTGTACTCTGTACTTAGTTTTCAAGGCTTGTCCTCAGCCACATGTTGTATCCATTCCGACCAAGAGGAAGGATGCTGCCAGAGACAATTGGAGAATGTCTGACTTGCTAACACAAGCCATTTGCTGGAGAGAGACACACTCACAGAGAGAGAAAGAGATAGAGAGTGATAGAGGGAGAGAGACATACAGAGACAGAGACAGAGAGATGATGAAAATTCACAAGTAAGGCCTTGAGGCAGAGCCAGGTTCCAGTGCATTTTGGCCTGTGTGTCTCAAACCTGTGGTGACTTGAGTGCTTGCAGCAGGCCAATCAAACATAAAATGCCAAGTTGATGCAATTAACATATTTGGAGTAGTAGCAACTCACAGTACTCACTGACCTTTTTCTGATCTTTAAATATTTGATTTGCCCAATTAAATATGCATATTATTTGATTCTGCTCATGACCAATTCTTATTTTTGTTGACAGAGTTAACAGATGGGATCTTGGCAATTTCTTTATTTCAGTTCGTAAATCAGAAACTCGATAAAAGATGTGAACACATCCATCAACATGCTGATGTTAGTATTCAGTCACTTTCTGGTCACCGTGGCCTAGGATGATTTGCCCATTCTCAATGATTTATAAATTAAAAGGCTCAAATGTCATACACTCATCTTGTAAAGCAGTTCAAATCATGAGATACAACTGAGGAAGCAGCTCACCCTTACCAAGTTGAGGAACTCAAACATGAGGTTTTCACATTTTACTACTGGATGTGATGCAGCAAAGAGAAGATGCCACCCGTGCCGTGCCAACTCTGATGCTGCATAAATGATGTGAACCAACCATGAAATATATTCAAAACATTTTCTCGTCCCTAATTTGGCATCATAATACAAAGTACACCTCAACGCTGTAATGTGACCATAGTTGTAGTTCGTGTTTTTTGCTTTTACAAAGATAATGTTTAGATGAAAACCATGTTGTTTTTTTTGACATTTTGACCCTCTTGTGTAGCTATTTAAAAATACACTGTGTCTTTCAAATGCACGTGTCTGTAGGTACAGGTTGCCTAATGTCTTTGCCTGAGTATTATTAGTGTTTGATACACTGTAGTACAAATGCATCTTACAAAAAAGAGGAAGAAAGCAGGAAGCACATGTTCAACTCTCAATAACATTATCAAGACCAAGTCAATATTATGCTTTTCAAGTAAGAGCCTAAATTTCAAAGTCACTTGTAAGTGTTCCAATATCGATAGTTTATTTTGGGTAGACAAAAGTATTATATGTCAGAATTAGTACTGATATGCCAGATACATTGGAAGTGCAGCCTTGAAGATCAAACTGCTTTTGTGAAGTTTCAATTTTCACTATGTGATCTTCTTTCAAACTCTTCTTCTGTGTTTCATTAGCATTTGTCATAATACTGCGGCGCTTGAATCAATTTCTTTTTGAAGCCACTTTAGAAAGAAACACATTATGGGATTATGTAACCTTCCAACCAATGCAAAATAATTCATTTTATTGCAGTAATGCCAGAGAAAATTATAGTCCAGGAAACCAACATACTCCTGTTTATAATCTTAAACACTTAGCAACATGGAAAAGGTAAAAAAAAAAATGCATGAAAAAATAAAAACAAAATCAAGAAACCCTCATGTGTAACCCTCATCACTCAGGCAGAATTATGGCATTAAATCAGGCATCTGTAATAATATTCAAGGTGCAGGTGTCTGTAATTTATACAACCCGACGACTGATGTTGCCATCACAAACACATATTGTGTTTCCAACAACCCTTGAAATGGAACGATCATTAACATTAATCGCCCTGAAGCTTGTGCTTTTGCTTTAACCACTGAAAGCATCCCACACTGCATGACAACAGTGCTCATACTTCAGACATGGATAACGCCATCCAGCTGACATTTACTGACAATAACTTAAAAAAAAAAGAGAAAATGAGCACAAAAAGTAAACTTGGTCATGGAAAAAGAAACAAATTGCCATTTGCCCAGCACACTGAGATTGGTCCAGCTCTGACGAAGACAGTGTAAACAAAATAGGAGTAAACTTGGCAAACAAAATACTTGTAAGTACACTTTCATAGCAAATAAATAAGAATGACTCTATAAAATGTCTTTCTGATAATACAGTATATTGCTCCAAAGACACGCACACACAAAGGAGGACCCTCCAAGTACTAAACTACTGAACACACTTGTGGTTTAATTGTACAAATGACAGTCTTCAATCTTCCCACTCACACACACTGAATGACACACAACACTGAGACTATTGGAATATCACATCAGGCCTCATATAAGAACAACATGTAAGCACCGTTTTGATGATAGAAGTGCATAGAAACATAATGTTCTCTTCCAATGTTGACACCTCAACATCGTGTCTCACCATTACATGATACATGCAAGTTTCCTAAATCCCACTTTAAATCAATGAGACAATAGTTCAGTTAATCCCAATTGATGATCAAATTATTCCCACCTTTATAAATAAGCACCTCACTTGAAACCCCCACAGCACAGTGTGCATCTGTGAGTATGTTCATGCATGAGGCCCTCTGTTTTGACTTGTAAAAACTCTTAGACATAATGCAAATAAATACAGCTCTTAAGACTAAATATTTCATCTCTTTGGAAGGAAAGGCTCACACTGATCACGTCGGGTACAGGTCAACCAGTTGTTGAGCGGAAAAAAAAGGTTGGATGGTGGAAGGGCATTAGTAAAGCTCCACAATGGCCTGCCACCAGCAATAAGGTGTCATTCTGCAAAAGAGACAGTGGCAGAGTTGCGACTGGCCGCTTGCTTGCCCTCCTGATCCTCCGTTCAGAGCTTTTTCACTCCAGCTTGGACATCTCATACTTGGTCGTCATGATTTCCTACATGGTCATAACAGTAGTGTAAACAGTAGTGCAACGTTTATATTTCAACTCTGTAATTACAGACTTAAAAAGTAATACCTCATCAGAGTCAAGCAAGACCGGAAGGGCTCTGAAAAGAAAAAAAAAGGACAGTTTGACTCTCACTCATTAATTCAAAGCATGTTGCTAAAATGAGTAATTATCAAGGCTGAATGACTTACACATCAGTGAGAGAGCTCGGAATGTTTTCCTCAACCCACTTCAAGTCTTCTTCCTGGATTGAGACAAAAAGAGTAAATACTGCCGCCTGTAGTAAAACGCTTATGACTGCAGACCCCTGGTGGCTCAATTGCCGGCTTTCCCAAATGTTTTCAGATCAAGACCCAAATCAGAAATTGTCTTCCTTGCCAGCAACCATACTTACTAAAATATACCATTTATGGCCATAATATAATACACCATGTTCCTTACCTAATGATCCAATTACTAAAACAGTAAAGCCGTTTAATTTAATTATGTGCCTGATTCATGATCAATAGCATTTTATTCTTGCAAAACCCATTATTAATTTTAACAATTAAAACAATGCATTACTGACCATGTTTGTTTCTGGTGATTTCACTGCACCATTTGTCTCATTTTTTGTGGCTCTCAGTTTAATACCAGCTGTGGAGGGAAAGCGAGACGTTAACAGAAGAGATCAGACGATGCATTGCGCGATTAAGCCAAGCTTGGTTATGTTACCGCACCAATGTTTGCAGAGGCAATAAATTCCTCAATTTCCTCATCATCTGAATCATCAATGAGAGGTGTGAAGGCATACCTGTGGGTATTGACATTTAATTAGGAAAAAAAAAGGGGGGGGTGGAACAGGGTATTGATCCGTCCTGTGTAAGAACTTGCCTTTGGTTGTTGGCAGACGGTCTCCATAGGAACATTATGACAAGTAGAATGAGGGAGAACAAAAACCTCCAGAAAGCATCTTCCACCCACAGCTCGATCCAATCCTGAGCACAATATAAATCCTTGTTAAAAAAAATGTAGGTGTCATAACAACAAACACAGTCAATACAGATATGCCAAGCCTACTCACCGACTGGCAATCAGCTAGACGGAATTTCTTTGCTGTCCAACCCATGAAAATGATAGAAGCTGATGGACAGACCATGTATGCAAATAAGTAATCACAACACAAGCACACGTGTAAACAAGCGTCGTGTATTCGACTCACCAATGACTGCAAATATGAGTGTGTTGGTGAAGTGCCTGTAGAGGGACAACTTGACCGGGTTTTTTCTCAGCTTCAGTGTCTTGATGGTTTGAGCCAGGCTGACAAATATGTAACCGGCAGTCAAGGCAAACGCACAACTCAACTAAAATGAACCTCTATGCTTTGTTTGAAATGAACATGCAAACATTAAGTGGACAATATCAAATGTTGACAATGACGCGGAAATAGTGCGTACTCTGGTGGTTTACGCTTTAAAAGTCTTTGGAATGAGGTTTAAATACACCAAAATTCAGAGCTGGGCATTTTACTAATTTACTAATTTTATTCGTCATCCGTCTGCAGCGTGGGTATCCTTCCGTTGTCCGTCATTCGCCTTTTTGCACTTCTTTACAAACTAAAAAATGTTGGGAAACCCTGCTGTGGAAAACATTTTGGAACAGGGCATTTTAACAAAAACTATAGTTTTATGTATTTATATTGTTAAATGTTATCATTGTGGGGGGTTGTTTGAAAACATCCCTATTATTCTTTAACAGGAGATGACTTTAAAATTATGAGGAGTGCTATTTGCAAAGACGATAAAACCTACAGTAAGACATCGATCCATCCATTAGCGATACCGCTTATCCTTACAAGGGTCGCGGGGCGTGCTGGAGCCTATCCCAGCTGTCTTCGGGCAGTAGGCGGGGGACACCCTGAATTGGTTGCCAGCCAATCGCAGGGCACACAGAGACGAACAACCATCCACTCACAGTCACACCTAGGCGCAATTTAGAGAGTCCAATCAACTTACCATGCATGTTTTTGGAATGTGGGAGGAAACCGGAGTACCCGGAGAAAACCCACGCAGGCACGGGGAGAACATGCAAACTCCACACAGGGAGGCCGGAGCCGGGATCGAACCCACGACCTCTGAACTGTGAGGCGGACGTGTTAAGCAGTCGAACACCGTGCCGCCCTACAGTAAAACAATTTTCATAAATTGGAATGCGGTTTAGACTGTCATTAACTCATTCACTGCCAAGGACAAATTTATTTGTCTTTTCACAGTCCAGCCATTCAATCCCAGGAACTCAATTATATTTTTTTCAAACGTTAGGGTAAAAGATGTCTGGCAGTGAATGAGCTAAGTTGTCAAGATGTTGAGTTATTTTACACTGTATAACCAGATTGTATTTATTTTTATTCTATGTTAACTATTCTGCTTTTATTCACCTTAAGTTTGAAATAAACATTTGAATAACTATGTTTTTTTTTTCTTTGTATTTTTCCCCTCGGAATGCAGTGCAGTTGTACAACCACAATAATGAACACACTGTAAATGAATACTTCTTTGACAGTGCCAATTAAATCTGAGTATTATTACCTTTGTAAATGCAGAATTAGTGACACAGGTTTAGTTTTTAAGCATTTGATTGTGCTGTGGTCAGTGAGTGTAGTGGCATGCAGAAGCATTTTGAAAACTGGAGAAGAATGCATGCAAAGCATCTAAGACCAAGAGATGTCATTAGTGGCAACAAGTCAGAATAAGTTCATGATTTAATTGTGATTTGAGAGAGCGCGCTGGTTTGTAATATTTGTTGTGATGCCTTATTCAATTGCGCATATGCTACTCTTGGTCTAAGTGCTTCTAAAGCAAGGGAGACAGAGGGAAAGGAATATGTGCAAGGAAGGATATCCACCAGCATAGAGAGGAGTCAAGCAGAGCCAAGGGAATGTTGGCCAACAGGGCCAAGTCAGAGTCTTTTGCCTGGAAAGGAAGACAGAAAGGGACAATCACATGTGGACACAAGGAAGAGGAGGAAACAGACCCGTTCACAAAAGTGCATGAAGGGAAAACGGTAACCGGACCCATTAGGCCATAGCAATGACAGTTTAGCAGAGATGAGTTGACTTTGGAGAGTAAAACACTGAAAGGATATGAACCAGATGATGAACGAGTCTAGAACAGCCAGAACAATTGCTGTAATGAGAGCTGGACCATTGTCTCGACCCTTAAATACATACAGGCACGAAAACACACATTTGGATTGTTATTTTAACAATGAACATAAGGGAACTACCACTGCGCTGCTCTGTTCCTTACTAGGCCATGTTGCTTGCACAGTATCAAGTCAGAACACTAGACGTTACCAGAGGTGATTGTTGCCATGTGTATCGATTAAAAGATAAAATATTACATCACGGGGGGGGGGGCGAAATCTCACCCCAGTTATCCTCAGTACACCTTCAATGGAAGCAAAGAAAAAGTAAAGAACGCCGAGACCAACCACTCGGTGCATGACTGTCCCCAATCGAGGCCTGGGAAGACATAGATAGACCCACAGTAAAGTATTCAAAACAAACAATCACCTGTTCATTTGAAATCAGCAGCAGTGTGTACAGATATGTTGACATACTTAACAATGCCATAGCCCAGGCTGACGATGATGACGAGCAATCGGGCTATCGTTCTCTTGAGGGCCGAGACCAGCTCGGCAAAAATCAGCAGGCCCGGAGCTGAAGAAGCCAAACAGCGGGACCATTACCGACAACGGTGGGAAATGTTTATCTTTCAATTAAGAATGTCGGCGGACACTCACAAGCAGAGCCGACCATGTTGGTGTTTTCGTATTCAGCGCAGAAGACAGCCTTCTCCACCATCCCCAGGAATATGACTCCTGCGATCCAAAACTGGATCCTCAGTATATCTTTCCAGTAGCAGGCAGCCCAGATGAACCACAACAGTGCAAACAGGATGTACACCACGCACATGACCATGTAGAACTGTCAAGAAATTGTCGCGGATATGTTTTGAAAGCAACAAACAGATCATAATTTCAAAATGTTGTCTACTTACAATCATGAGAGGGTATTCGGTGATGGAAATGTAGCCATGGCTGCCTTTCATCATCACACTGACTGAAAAGAGATTTTTTTTTTGTTTGTTTTTATTTTAATGACAATGACATCAGCATGGAGTTTGCATGTTCTCCCCGTGCCTGCGTGGGTTTTCTCCGGGTACTCCGGTTTCCTCCCACATTCCAAAAACATGCATGGCAAGTTGATTGGACTCTCTAAATTGCCCCTAGGTGTGATTGTGAGTGCTGGTGTTTGTCTCTGTGTGCCCTGCGATTGGCTGGTAACCAATTCAGGGTGTCCCCTGCCTACTGCCCGAAGACAGCTGGGATAGGCTCCAGCACACCCGCGACCCTTGTGAGGATAAGCGGTATCGATAATGGATGGATGGATGACATCGGCATTATGTGAGGAAAAAAATTACTTGATGCCAGATTCTCAGACAGTGGTGCATTTCAACTCAAAGAATGGTTTGTTTCCAAAAGTTTCCATTTCTTTTCAATTTGATGAATCATCGTTTTTATCTCATTAGAGGCATCACTTTTACAGCTGCTACATTGTTTTCATTACTGATACATGTAATAAGGCGCATGACTATTATAAAAAAAAAAAATTCCTCACTTGTTAAATTCCAGTTCACATCTTGTTTACTGGGCACAATCTTCACCACGAGTAGGTAGGGCCCATCCTTCCATGTGGAGGCTATGACATTGTCTTTTTCTTTGACCATTGTATTGCTGTTAGCCACCTTGCCACTGTCATACTCTTCAGTAATCCATCTGATGTCACTTTCATCCTGCAGCGTTGCAAAAAGAATAGACAGATGACAACAGCATGAAACCTTTAGCAAATATGTATGGAAGACTTCCCAATTCTACTGACCAACTCTTTTCCCTCGACAGGTGGACTGACAGTTCGTGGCTCCGCCTTGGTTTTCTGGAGGAAGTGGAGGAGGTGAGATCATAACACAATCGCAACTACTGCATGTGACTGACTGACTAATGCACTCAAAACCTACTTTAAACATTGGAAAGGAGCGCAGATCACTGTTACAAATGACGGGTTTGTGTTTGTGCTCAATGTACTCTCCTTTTATGAGGGGATTTGGATCAAGGCTCTGCCCACGACTCAGCGGCGTTCGCTCGTACATTTCCTATATAGGACAAGAACAATTTAAATTGTCATTAAGCAAGGTCAACCTCGCTAAGTATTTAAATAAAGTCCTACTTACATCAATGTTATTGAAATCATTGTGGCAGGGGTAGTATTTCAAATACCACTGAATGGTGAACGTTACCTCCTCAGGGCATCCAAATGACACAACTGCATCCAAGTTGAACAAACAAGCCAGGGTAAACACAAAATGGGAGTTTGTTAATTGTGAAATCGTCACACTGACTTTTTTCCCCATGTCTTACCTTTCAATTCAATGTTAGTGTCTTTGAACATGGACTTTCTTAACAGCAACGGTCTGGAGGTCTGTTGAAGAGCCCACAAACAAGGACACACTTTAGATGTCAGACAATGTGATTTCTGATCATATGACTGTGGTATTTGATGTAATGTTTTCCTGTGCTGCTGTTCAAACTACTGCTAGGGAGTGCAGCTGTCGGATTTTTAACCACCTCTCACTGCTAGTCAGTTCTCTGATGCCTTTGATCAGCCTTGTGTTCCCGCGTCAAACACAGAGGAACTCAGCTCTTGGTTCCACTCAGCTTGTCATAATATATTGTACTGTATTCTGTTGATCCATTCAAAATTATGCGGCCAAAAGTAAGACCGGAGCCACGGTTTAATTAGAGAACTCATGCAGCTCAACAAGAAGGCCGCAAAGCTGAATGCAGGTGGAAAAGAGACAGGCTGCAGGTCTCTTATCAAATCCTAAAGACTGCTGACGTTGTTACCAAAAGGTGAAAGAGTCCAAAAGGGAACACTTGTCAAGTCTTATTCAGGCAAGTCGTCAAAATCCACATACCGGTACTCCATTTAAAACGATTGCTTCTCCACTTTAGCCCTGTCAGCCGATTTGAACACTCGTCCCCTGAAATGTGCGATAGATTTTTACAGTTTTTCACTGACAAGGTTGCTACAGCTACGGTTCTCGTTTTGAACTCCACATTTGACCCCTCTGTCCATGTTACTTGTTTCGCAGTGTTGGATTCCGTGGGGATGGTTTCCTTGACATTTTTGGAAGATGTGGTTTGCCAAATTAATCCATCCGGCTCCCCTGATGACTCTGTTCCTCCTCACTTCTCTGAGGAGGTTCTCCCGAGTATTAGTAAATTGGTTTTTGCCGTTATCAACAGCAGCCTGTCTTCTGGTGTAGTCCCCCAACATTTGTAACATGCTGTAGTGCAACCCCTGCTTAAGAAACCTGGCCTTGATCAGGGTGTGCTGTCAAATTTTAGACCCATTTCCAAGCTGCATTTTATTTCTAAAACTCTGGAAAATAATTGTGCACTCACAATTTAATATATTTCTTGGATGAACATTATGTCACAAAGGGTTTCCAGTCAGGTTTCAAGATGATGCATAGCACAGAGTCAGCCCTGTTACGAGTTTTTAACGATATCTTCCTGCAGTTAATAATACAGTCATACTGCAACTACAGACTGCGGGTAACAAATACATCTCTGCATTTTAATGATTGATTATCTAGCTTCAATGGAAAGGACTGGTCTGTAAACTAAATACCATAAATGATTGGCTTCTGTCCTATATTTATATTGTGTTAAATCGTCCGGGGGAGTGGTTAAAGTAATCATGAAAACAAGGGGTTCAAGAAACCAAAGAAAGTACACTGACATACCTATTTGGAGCTAGCATAGCTAGCCAGTCACGAAAACATCAGCATTTCTCTTTCACGACAACAGCTAGTTATATGTCCCACGACATATACACACTAAATTGAAGCCCAAGAGTTGAAACTATTTTTGTTATGACGTGTATCAGTAGATAGGCGAGAAAGGTTAACCATAGGACACGAGTCTTACATGACAGCCAGCTAGCATCACACGGCTAACACACCTAGCCGTATCAACCGGTAACTTGTGATTCTTTACTTACACTTAAAGCGGTAATTTTCCATAATCCTGTCTCTGGAGCAGCAGCAGCTGTTTCTATAGTAACGAGTGAGAGTACATACAGAAGTGTCCATGCATAGAAACTCTTCTTGGTCAAACAGCTCCACGTACTCATTAGAACAGCTGCCATGTCGTAACGCGTGAACGTAGTCCTTCACGAGGCGTCCTGAACGCACCACAGCAGAAAACTCCGATAGGTCACTTTCCACCTGCATCGTAGCACTACTCTTCTAAAACGCTATTATTTATCCAGGGTAATCGACATAGAGAGTATACGGAAACGTGATGCTCCATGACAACGTCATTACATTTGGGCTTTTAATAGTGTACAATGTCGATATTGTATGAACATTTTCAAAGATGAATTGATTTACATGTGACTACGTTGTCAGACAAATCTTCTATTACTTTCTTTATCTTTATCCAATTGTTAAATAGGTTTTATCATTGGAAATCTTGCTAAACACAGAAACAAATTCACCTCGTAGGAAAGACATAAAAACGATTCATTTAAAGTAATTATTGAAAGCCAAGGGCCCACCAAGCAGCTTTTTAAAGTGGAAGTCAACCCAAACATATTTTTTTCAAAAATATGTTCTATTCCAGCCCACTAATTGAAACAAGGCATTCTGATAAATACTGCATTTGTGGAATAAGAGTCAATCCACTCGTTTTTTAGCCATCGCCGGGGACGGCCATTTTGTCGCTTCCGTCGACTGAAAATGACATCAGAACTACTCAGGGCTCAGATAACGATTGTTGTTAATCGATTACTTGATTGTTAAAATAGTTGTTGACTAATTTTGACACTGTTTCCAGTTAACCTGTTCACCTGTGGAATGTTTCAAACATATATTTTTTTAGCACTCTTCAACTTTCTCAGTCTTGTTGCCCATGTCCACGAATAAAAAATCTGAGAATATTTGCACACAAAAAAACC
Organism: Filicampus tigris; assembly: GCF_054856515.1. Lineage (NCBI taxonomy): Eukaryota > Metazoa > Chordata > Actinopteri > Syngnathiformes > Syngnathidae > Filicampus > Filicampus tigris. The sequence continues at coordinate 11,838,772 of NC_141227.1, read as the reverse complement.
CACTATGAGGACCATAAGGAACACCTTAAAAGTGTTAAAATGATCATAGAAAAAATAATCCTCAAATACTCTATAAATTATTTATTCTTACAGCATACAATATGCATTTATGTAGGTTATTTACATTACAATATATACATCAACAGCAACAAAACACTACAGTAAACCATTTCACAGTCTAGTGAATTCTAAGTTTATGTGCAAACACGTTTTTAGGTGGACATCAACATTGACATAAAGTAAGCTGACAAAACCACCATTTGCTTATGAAACTAAATAACACTACGGGTGCTTTCAGTGCAACATAGCAAAATGTTTAGTACTCAACCACTGTAGAGAAATTTTAATACAATACAATTTAGTACAGTATAATACAATACCTTAAAACCTATTGATAGGAAACTTTACAGCAGGCGGGAAATATCACTGGAGTTGTGATCTGTCCGTGTACCATCAGGAACCATGTTGCCATTTGAGCGACTTGACGAACCACTCGACAAAAGAGGAGTGTCCAGTGTTGGAGATCTCGGAGAAGTATCTGTGGAGATAACCACCACATAACGGCCATCGTCATCCTCATCCTCCATGCTCCCGTGAATGTCTGCAGTAACTATTGAGTTTTCTGCTCCCTGGTGGCTGCAGGACGGTGAGGAGCTGAGCACAGGATGTTCTGTGGCCTCTCCATCAGGGTTCTCATCCTGGAAGCTGGTGTTGATGTAGATGATATCCTCTTTGCTGAAAGACTCTGGAAACCTTTCGGTGATTTTTTCCAGCATTTCTCGCAGTTGGGAAAAAAGGGGTCGGTCCAGAGGATCGGCCCTCCAACAGCTATACATGATCTCATACCTAGTCACAATAACAGATAGCTTTTAGACAAAACAGCAACAGCACGGCTGAGTTCAAGTCCAATTTAGTGAATTGAGCAGAAAAGCCTCACAGGTCGTCCAAACAGTCAGTTGGCTGCTTCAGCCTGTGTCCTTCAAGGAGGTAGTCATAAATCTCATGGTTCTGTATGCCGGGATATGGTGTCATCCCTCGTGTAGCGATCTCCCACATGGTTACACCGAATGCCCACTGAGGGATGAAACGGAAGGTACAATTCAGATTTGATCTATCTTCGAACAGTACCAATGGAAAGTGTGTGGGACACAAGGCCATCACACCTTCAGGAAAAGGAAAAAAGCATGGAATTGGTCCTCACTTTGCAGCTCATTTCTGTCCATTTTAGCTCAGTCTTTGTTTTAAATCACCCCAAAGGTGTTCGATGGGATTGAGGTCTACTTCTTTAAGAACAAACTTATCCAAGGAGGCCTTTATGGACCTTGCCTGTGTACACTTGGGTCTTCCAAATACTATTCCCACAAAGTTTGAACGATAACATTGTCTTAAGATGAAGAATTAAGATTCAGTGGTGACGAAGCTGTCTTAGTCAAATGCTATGCCGCTCATCTTGTCTTCTTATTAGCTAAAATAGGTTTCTTTTTCTCAGAGAATGAGCTTTCACTGCTTCCATGTGACGTCACAAGGAAGCAGTGCCAGCTCAAATGAAGGCTGAAGTGACAGCCGAAGAGTTGATTTGTACAGCAGACTAACTGGCGTGCTTACCACATCACTTTTGACAGTAAATACTCTGTCCGCCAGACTCTCAACTGCGATCCACTTGACAGGCATTTTGGCGATTCTGCCCTGCCTGTAATAATCTCCACTGTAGATCTTCTTGGACAAACCGAAGTCGGCGACACATACCGTCATGTCGTCTCGCAGCCTGAGGGGGAAAACCCCCCAACAAAAGACCAACATATACAACGATAAGGAAATATTACACATATTACAAGTACAACAGCCACACCAATAACTCACATGCAGTTGCGGGCGGCCAGGTCGCGATGAAGAAAGTTCCGACCGCTGAGGTACTCCATACCAGAGGCAATGTCCACCATGAACTTTAGAAGTGTCTGTGTTGGTAAGAACTGAGGGATAACAAGCAAGATGGCAGATTTAATGTGGTGAGAAGTGCTCATATTATCCACGATTCAATTGTTAGTCAGATTCCTTACTAATGGATTCTCTCCCAGGCGTGAGCGCAGCAGGAAGGTGTGTAGATCTCCATATTTCATAAAGGGCAGGATAACCATAGGCTTGGGGAAGTGTCCGCCGCCCATTTCCAGGCACACACCTAAAGGCGATAATTTCACACACAAGAACACAATATTAATCAAAAAATGGTAAACATGTTTTTTTTTTTTTTTTTTTTTTTTTTACAATAATCAAAAGATATAATGTGTATGTCCTAACCAAGCAGCCTGATAACGTTAGGATGGTGGAAATCTTTCATGCAGGCTGCCTCATTCAAGAACTCCTCTATTTCTCTCTGGGAAAAGCAATCCACTGTTTCAAAAGCGTGAAAAAATAATTACTACGTCATTTAAATCATTGCAAAATTACTGCAAAAAAAAAAAAAAGAAAAAAGACTTGCATTTCATTGTCTTCACAGCAACTTTTTCTGACGTCCCATCTGGTTGTCTTAAATGACCCTCCATCACTGAGCCAAATTCACCTGACAGGAGAGAAAAAATCATTTTAAATTCAATACATTAAAAAATATATAGTTTTTATAGTGGTTGCGCACCACCATTCACCTTCTCCAAGAACCTTTCCTATGGATAGCAAGTTCCTCATGACCATCACATCCTGCAGTTTGGCATGGAGTTCCTCGCTGACGCCGAAGTTTACAACTGCAGACAAAGTTACATATGTTTAAATGGATCATTTTAGATTTGTTTGCGCCAAATTCAAATATCAAAAGTCAATGAAATCAATTAAATCACTTAAATGAAATTTAATGTTCATTTTCCCATTCATTTAAAGACTTTTATTTATCTGTCATGACTGTTGCATTGATGATATTGCAGTCTACAAAGATTATTATCTTTTTTTTAATGTATTTGTAAACATACGTGTAATTCCAACAGCAGACCGATTGTAGGACCTCTGAGGTTTGTACTGGACCATTGGCTGTTGCTTTTCTCCACTTCCCAACAACCGCCTGCAGGGGGAGACAGTGAAAAAGAAAAGCCCGTGAGAAAGAAATCATTGCGCACACTTAGGTCATTATGCTGTTGTAGCTCTATGGACACAAGCTGAGATTCAGTACAATAGACAAACAAAGCTTGGACTCTCTCTGAGCTGTTTCTGGGGGTCAGCTGCTGTTTTCCTGAATATGTGTGGTGACAAAATCCTATCTGCATCCTGAGAGGCAAGACTGAGTCACTGACTTTGAGAATGTTCAGCTACTTGTTGTGAACCTCTGCAAACCAGCAGCTGCACAGTTACACTGAGTGCAGGTGCAAAGGGTAGTGATTAAGAGGAAGCAAAGACACTTCATGATCAGGAAGTGTCATAGTTTTTTTCAGGTCTCCAGAAGCTCATGATGAGTCAGCTCGCCTTGTGAACTACTGGACAGCATCACTTTACAAGACGGAAGGTAAAGAAAAGCTATTTCAAAGATAGGATCGTCAAATTTAGAGAAAGGTTCTTGATTAGATCGACTTTGAGTCTTCAGCATACCCAAGCCAAGAGTCAGATGTCCTGTTGTGTACACAGATAGCCACCCAGAGGACCAGCATCAAAAGACAGATTCCACACACCACACCCAGAACAACACTGACAGAATCTGGAATCTTGGTGCCGGGGCTTGAGGACGGTGAAGGACCTGATTCTAAAATAGAGAAATTTCAAAAATGCATTTTAATTTCAAATCCAATTTAAAGCCATAAAGTACATCGATCATACAGCAGTCGTATCTTGGGGGTAACTGTTAGAAGCACAGCATGAACATACAGTGGAACCTCTGAGGCTAAACGGAATTAATTCAGTGGTCGACCTCCCAGTTTTTCAAAGGAAATAGTGGCATTTTAATTAATGAGTACCATGGTCAAATTGTCACCATCATAAAACCGTTATTAACTTTACAGGCAATAAGTACCATTACAACAAATAATATATCTCCGTTCACCTTGTTATGCCAGTGACATATAGTGATGTATAGGCAGAACAAGTACAGGGTAAATGCTCTTCTGCTAATTGGCAAAAGGTACAATAAGTATCTTACTATTTTTGTGTTCATATTTTTCCAGACATATTTCAACTTGTATATTGTATTTTAAGGTTCCACTGTTGTTGTTTTTTTCCTTCTTATTTATGTCCAAAACAATTTTGGGGCAGTTCATCGAGTAAGAGGAAATAAATCACGAGAGTAGCTTACTGTTTTCTGGCACAAACAACCAGACTCGTGGGCTGACCATCCCGCTCCCAGCACGTGTGCATGCAGCCACCTCCACACTGTGCGTAGTGTTGAAATCGTGCACGGCTACAAAGGCCATGTTGGTGTAACTGTGGATCTGAGCAACATAATGACGTGAATAATAGTGCCATAATCACATTACAATTTGATTAGTAGTTATCTTTTAGAGGTTAATCATTATATGTGGAGAAATAAGAATCGGGAAAAAATAAGGTCACAAGTTTAATGGTTCAAGAAGGCAAGTCACGAATACTATACAAGTGAAACATCAGCATGCCCAGGAACATTTCGTGAGACAACTCAAAGTCAACTTAAACAACAACCTTGCTTTTGTTGGAGTCCCTTCCACTTTCACTACATATAGAATATGCTGTTCTTTAATAACCAAAAACTGCAACATAACATCTCCCTTGAGGAACAGCCACATTGATAGGAAGAAACCTCCTCTCCCCCAAATTTTTCCCGAAAAAGAGCGTGCGCTGGCTACCAGTAATAACGCCTTGAAAAAGGGAAACTTTTTGACCTGCTGCAATGGGAGTGACCATGTGACAGACATAGTGTTGTATTTCACAACAGTGCATGGTAGCATGTGCGGTTCCTCTGTGTTCCCAATATGCTGACTGTCCGACAGGCTACGCAGAACGCATGATTCACACCATTTGTCACGTCTGTGGCACCAAGCTGAGCCTGTGCTTACGATGCCAACAAAATGTGGTATACATACACACGCATTTCCAGTCAGTGCTGATATCGGAAAGCTTTTGCATCGTATGCACTGTTGTGACGTAAGCAACAATGGACAACACAAAGTTGATTTAAGCCTACTATACACATCCTGTTGTATTCATATTCCTTTGACTCCAAGGTGACTCACGGCCACATACCAAATGAAGAAAAACAGTGACATTTTTTTTTCACACCCGCTTCCTTAACTTCCACACAGACAGGAAGACCAGGAAATATACTGTACCATTGTCTTAGAAAGCATTACTGCAGTGCTATGACAGATAAACCCGCAGTGGAAAAAAAAAGACCACTATAAACAGTTAATAACTGTGCTAGAGAGCACATAACATTGCTTGCATTCTTTCTTTCCCATCTTCCTTCGCATGTTGACAGATAAATTAGCTGACCTCTGGCTCAGACACATTGTCTTCATATTAGTCATTTTTTGTCATTTTGTTAGTAAGAGAAACTTACCTTAACAGTTATGTAAGGCTGGGATATTTAGTGAAAATAAACAATGGGGTCTTATTTGATTGGTGGGCACACCCAGAACCTGTTGTACTGATGCACACCTCTTGTGTACATGAAGACATACATTATGTGGTGTGTGCAACTTGTAGGCATGGGCATCTAACTGATCTTATTCAATTATGAGGAAAGCTAATGGTCAATTAAATCAATGAGTTAGTTAGTTAGTTAGTTGTTTAACTAGACGTTATGTAAATTCCAGTAAATGTGACTTTAATGGGATTAGGGAAAGATGTTTTGAATTCCTCTTTCCATGCAAGTATGCTTATACTGGACAGAATAATGCTGCAAACATCTGTGTGGATGTACCTCAACTTCCCATAGATGATGTTTTTAAAACTAAAACAGAATCACTTGCTCACCTTGTTCACATGCGTCCCATGTCGGACAATAACGTCATAGCCTTGCAGGATACCGTTTATCTTATCATCCGGTGGAGGCTTCCATCTGATCACAAGCCATGTTTCATTCAGCTGCATGGTGACGTTTCGAGGATAAACTGATGGCACTGGGAATATTGGAAAACAAACACGTTTACACTCTTAGAGTATTATAACCTGGCAGCATAATAATACCTTTTATGGGGCAAAAGCCAATTACACAAAGAATGTCCTGTTTAAATTTTGATAACATTTTGGTATGTTGGCCTTTCCTGGCTAAAATAGCCCCCCACAGTGGCCCTTGAAGGGAAACTCCACCCTGTAGGAACTCTTTCAGTGAGACCGCTCCTATTTCCTACATGTATGTATCTTTAGAAAAACTGGAGGAACTTGTCAGAGGTAGGCTAGGTAGTACATTCCAATATCCACATTCTCCGTCTGCAGGGTATTTAAAACTGATGAAAGTCAACGTATCTCAGGAGTAATAATACTGAACGTCATAACACTATTAGTCCTCGTTATTGTTTTGATCGAATCCCTGTTTTTGCTGCTGACACAATCTATTGCAACAGTGTAGGCCAAATTCAAAACTTGCTTCCTCTGAATAGTGTCTACAGGTATCTTTTGTTATGTATCGAAGCCATAAAAATAAAATGACCAACTATTGTACTCTAATTATATTGATGTCAGGTTCCCTAAAGCGGAAGTCAACCCCAATTTTTTTTAATTTTTTTTTTTTTAAATATGGTCCATGCAGCCCCACAAGTTGAAACACGGCATTCAGATTAATATTGCGTTTGTGGAATATGAGTTGAGCAGCAAAATCCACCCGCTATTTAGCCATCTCAGCGGGCAACCATTTTGTCACTATTGTCGACTGAAAATGACATCACAGTTGTTCAGGGCTCAGATAACGACCAATCGTGGCTCAGCTTCAGAAAACAGGTGAGCTGTGATTGGTCGTTACCTGAGCACCTGTCATGTCATTTTTAGTCGACAGAAGTGACAAAATGGCCACCCCCTGAGACGGCTAAAAAACGTGTAGATTTTGCTGCTTAACTCATATTGCACAAACGCAATATTTATCAGAATGACTTGTTTCAAATAGTGGGCCTGCATAGAATATATTCTTGGAAAAAAAATGTTTGGGTTGACTTCGTCATTAAAGAAATGTCTGAGGACCCAGTTGACATTCACCCTAAACTGAAATTATATTTGCTTTTAAACAGATGGATTGTTCCTGAAGCAGTCACACACCTCCTTCTGTAGTGTTGCTCTGGATCCAAGGTGAGACCGGAGAAGCCCCCACCTCATTGCTGCAGGAAACACTCATGTTGTAAGACGTCATGGCTTGCAGCCCTGGGATTTCACACTGGAATGGCGGCGCCGTGACGTTGATGATCCTGGTTATCGTCACCTCCCCTATCCTACGACTCACCTCTTTCAACTTTGATAGCACACAGAACATGCCATGATATATCTGAGGGGCATTCAAACCTCAACAAGCAGATGTGACGCCCACCCTGATGTGGCACTTGGCCAGTGGAGAGAAGCCGTCATGACCGGGCACCCATTTTAGCATCAATTTATTGGACTCCCTTGCGATCACAGTCACATCAGACACAGTCCTGGGAAGCACTAAAAAACACAATAAAAAATGTTTTTAACATTGGCAAACACACATTATAGCTCAAGGAAAGCAAAATTAAATAGAATCTAGAGGTGTGTTTTAATGGGGAAAAATAAGAAATGAGACTGCGACATTGGTTGCACACGACATTGTACATAAAATCATATTTATCCTCAGAAGCGCTGAAAGTAACATGCTATAAAAGTAACACAATTACTGTATAACATACTGTATTCTTTTTTGCTTTAAACCAGTAATGCAATTACATTGTACGGCTTTCAGTAGTATAGTCCCCGTTAAAACTTAAAGTGGAAGTCAACCCAAATATATTTTTTTCAAGAATATGTTCTATGTAGGCCCAATAGTTGAAACAAGGCATTCTGATAAATACTGCGTTTGTGGAATAAGTGTTAATCCACCCATTATTATCCCGGGCACGTCCATTTTGTCACTTCTGTCAACTGAAAATGACATCATAGTTGCTCAGGGCTCAACTAACGACTAATCACAGCTCACCTGTTTTATGAAGCTTAGCCATGACTGGTCGTTATCTGAGCCCTGAGCAGCTGTGATGTCATTTTCAGTCGACAGAAGTGACAAAATGGCCGCCCCCTCAGATGGCTAGATTTTGCGGCTTAACTCCTATTCCACAAACTCAATATTAATCAAAATGGCTTGTTTGAACTAGTTGGATTGCATAGAACATATTATTGAAAAAAATATGTTTGGGTTGACTTCCACTTTAAGTAATAGTAATATTTCAACACATTTTTCTACAACACAGCAGCATACAAGTACTCAAGGAAAAGATTAAAAAAAAGTTTTTGGTGTTCCAAAAACAGATCCAGAAAACAGTGGTTGAACTTGCAGGAGGTTGTACACTGTATAATATATGAAACCACTGCATCCCATGTGGATATCATGCATACGAGGATACGGGGAGGGCATATGACCAATGTGAGTGGACAATTCATACTGGAAGTGCTATGATGTTTGTGAGTAAATATTCGTTTTTATTTATCTTTAATTTTGACAGTTTTGGTCCTCCATATGTGAGTACAATATTTTGGCATTGAATAGCTCACACCTCCCAAATGAGAAGCTATTTTTTATGGTCAAAATGTTTTTCAACAGCACTTGCACATTATACCTCATACCTTTAATGTTGATGTTTGCCTCTCTGGATGTACTGACCCCCTTCTGGTTGTAAGCTTCGCAGTTGAACTGAGTGTACTTGTTGACACCTGCAGTAGAAACAAAAAGGTTGAGTTATGGTCAGTGTCAAGCTTAGTATGTCATGATTATTTGGAGGAAACTCTAAATGCCAAATAACGCTAATCTTGACTAGAACTATTCTGTCTGTTACACACAAAAGACAGAACATGTCCGTCTCATCTCTTCTGGTAAGAATGTGGTCAACCTATAAAATGACACATTATGAGTGACTTCCTTCTTCACTATGATCAAAGGTTAAAAAAAAACCTCTGCATATTATCCTGGTTTTCTGTCTGTCAAAAGCCTCTAGCTTTGCTCCGTTAGAAAAGTACTGGAACAAATGTCCCTTTTGTGCCCCATTTCGGAAGCCAAGCTAATCACAGTACAGCCGGAGAGAAAGCAGTGGATGTTTTGTTTACTTTTGAGAGTATCTCGACCTTCTCTGGAGCACTAGTGTCAACAGTGCCACACTTTTTACACAAACACTAACTACACCACATGTTTCTGCTTTTAACTTTAAATGACAGTGACTGTCAAAGGCGGATGTGCAATTAACTGAGGAGTTGCACAATTCAGTGAAGCTTTTGGGAGTAATGTGCAAATACCTGAGCAAATTTCTAGGCAAGTTGTAAAAGCGTCATGACCCACATGCCTCACTCTTAAAGTGCACAGCAAACAGATGTTGGAAGCAAATTGGAACGTGAGCAGGTCTGACTCAAGTCACAAATGGAACAAATCATTATTGTTAAATGTGGAAAAACAAAAAGAGAAACTTCAATCATGACTCCTTTTCGGTGAAGAGTGTCTGACACCAAGATCTGTGCTTTAGATAATACATAATTTTCCTAAAATTAAGCTTCTTACAAAATATTTGCAACATGCAAATAGTTGTTTAAAGTCCATGATTTAATAAATTAGAAGTGTATTCTGCTCCAGGAGTGTATTCATGAACTTATGCTCCACTTGACATATAATTACAGGAAACCAGTTGCTATTCTTGAATTACCTAACATAGGTTTGTGTGTGTCAAAACGTGATCAAAATATATATTTTATTTTTATATAAAGATCATTCATTCGTATTCTGGTTTTACGGTAAATTAACAAAAGGAGCACAAGTAAGCTTATAAATCAGATGGAAACAACCAGTTCAGAGTAACAAGTGGTTTACAGTGGAGGGATATCTTGCAGCATCGGTCTAGCAACCTATAATTTGGAGGTTTTTGTAAAACTGCCTGAAACAATACGTTTCCATTTATAAAGTAAAGAGCTGGCAAATAGAGAGACTTCATTTTCCTGCTGTGTACCACCACATGTCGGTGAACCCAACTGGATCTTGCTTTATGCAAAGTAACCTACTGAATCATTTTACGATGCATTGTTGCCATGACTCAGACTCTCGTACTGATTCATATTGCAAATTTGAAAATCGATTTTAGTCCATTTGAAATGATGAAATACAATATACGATGATGAGAAGAGAAGAATAATTTATACTATTATGTGCACTGATACACACTCAAAGCAGTAGAACTTGTGCAATTATCAATGGCCTCAATGACACCAGCCTTGGTACAAATCTCTTTGAATCAGCACAGTGGAGATGCTTAGGCAGCGGAGATGAAGCAGAATAGAAACCACTAACAGACCAATAAAGCCACACGAGCTCGTGATAGACGCTCACTAGCTAGCCACTGACTGGCAAGCTGCAATATGTCATCACTTCTTATCAAGAGCAGGGTGGTTTTCTATTTATTTTTTTTTTTTTAATCATTTTTACAATGATACAACCTTTAGTGTTAAGATATACTCAAAGATGTGAGGTGAAGCTATGACTTGTATTGCACCTTCCTATTTTGTCAATAATATGTTTATTTTAATATTGCAGTGATTAACTTGGAGGTCAACCAGCATCCCAAAACAGATTGTGTTGTGCTCTTTAAGGTATATTAATGACACTTAATATGAACTCTTACAGTCGAACGCCTTCAGAGGAAATAGCGGCACTTGTTGCATAAGACAAGTGCAATGTGTGCAGTGAAAGCATTGAGCTCTCGTCTGGTAGCCTGCAGCCCCTCCCCGCTTGGGTAGTGGGCTGTCCTGTGAATGAGGTCTTTGTCTCAGGAGCCAACCCCCGGACAGAATGCCTGTATAACCCCCACTCCAGCTCCTTCCTGCCCCAGCCTTCGCACACACTGGACCAAAGCACAGCTCTGAACCTTTAACCCATTCCGCAACTGGCTGTTTTACCGCACAGGAGGAGCCTTTAGCCCGAAGGACACACTGAGCCAAAACGTTATCCTTCTCATAACAAATGCTTTTCAGCAAAGAGGCACCATTTAATACAAAATATGAAATTCTTCAGGATTTTCAGTCAAATAAAAATCAAATGAATAATAATAATATTGAACACTTAAAAAAAGGAAACATCTTAAACTTTGTATAATATATATATATATATATATATATATATATATATATATATATATATATATATATATATATATATATATATATATATATTACAAAGTCAAATTATGTTCACATTTATATTCACCAGTAGCTGCTGCTTTAACTAAAGGTATCCAAATCTATTTGGGTTATATCATGTCATGTAATGTTAATCTCAGAATTTTGGGGGTTTAGTTTTTCATTTTCTCAAGTCAAAGATCTTAAAAATAATAATAAAGTAAAATGAGGGCCAAAATAACAGCCCTCTAATATGTTGGGTTTGGAAAATAATTTACCCTGCACGAAAGGTTACTGTTAAAAATTCTTTGACACTAATGATAGCCTTAATGACACAAGTGTGTTTTTTTTGTATAAGCACAAAGAGATGCTGAGGTAGCGAAGATCAAAGCAGAATAGAAACCACCAACCAACCAATCCAACCTAACAACACACTAGTTCAAATTGGCTCTATTATAGGAAGAACAGTTCTGCTGATGATGACATTATTTATTGGTTTGACACGAATACTCTTAGATTTTCTCAATTGAGCTACTTTAACAACGTTGCACTGGTCCACGATTCTTAGTTATATGTACTCAGACGGCATTTATTGTATCTCTCATTTCGCCTACGCACAGACAGCCTCTTTTGAGTCTTTATTTTACTGTTAAACCTCACAAAACATCTCAAGCGAATGTGTCTGAGCCTCAAGGATGCAGCAACACATACTTAAGCTCGGAGCCACAAACCAATTAAATTATTGTATAATACTCATAAATAAAATGAAAAAAAATGCAATGATTTTAAGTTTTGTCTAAAAGTAAGTTTACAAAAAAAAGTACTAGCACCTGGAGAAACTAATTCTTCACTAACACTTTACTTAACATATAGTGTAAAGTTTGGTTATATGCAGAAATGTAAACAACAATGTTTGGTTTTGATGTTTAAAAAAATACATTGCATTGTATTGATATTTTTGCATCATAATCTCTCAATGGTAACAATTAATTTATTTTTTTTAATTCTCACCTTCCACATTGTAAGTGCTGGGCGAGCTATGGTAGTCACCATCGGGTATTCCATCACGCAGCCAGCGAATCTTAACGGGGTCTGGAGGTCCCACCGCTTCACATGACAAAGTAAAAGGAGTGTCCTTTGTTATGTTTCTATCCTCAGGTTGCTGAATAAAGGTTGGAAGACCTACAAAGAAAATTCACAATTGTGATAAATACGCAGCGCTAAACAAGACCTCAATACCACTTGGGACTTACCTTCAACCCTGATGGTGATAGGTTGAGATTCCACCATCATATTGCCGATACTGAGCCTACAGCGATACTCGCCAGCGTCTGCCCTCTGCACCTGGGTAATGCTGTGACACATTTTAAAATGTCACCCTGGAAACTCAAACAGTTCAATTCAACCTAAAAAAAAAATCTGTAAAATGCAGTCTAAAAGCCATACAAAAATCCAGAAAGAAATGCAGATCCCAAGCAAGCTCTTCCCTCACCTCCTAGTGTGGATTTTTTTTTACTTCCCATCCCAAATTAGCTGTCTTTTTTTTGTCGCTTTTCATGAGAGTACACCATTAAAGTGGAAGAAGGCTAAAAAGAACTCCAGGGCCACATACCTGACAGTGGAAAGGAGCGTCGTTGCCGTGTCTGTATTGGTCTGCAGTTCATTGATCAGTACCTGCGTGTTAGTAGCCAGGTCCTGGCTGTTCTTCATCCACAAGATGGTGGGTTCCAGCTGGGTATCAGGAATATCAATGGAGCAGCTGAACTTTGCCTCGTGTCCTTCTGACAACTGGATGGAGTCCGTGGTGGTCTTAAAATGGAGCCGTCTTAGCTCATCAGGGCTGAGGTACATCTTTGAAACGTGGCCCGGCACAACCAGGGGCTCAGAGGCCCTGACAGGCCGCTGGAGATGCCTGCTGGATTCTTGGGCTGTTTACACAATCACATTAGGTTTTAATTAAATTGGTTTTGGGGGGAAAAAGGAATATATACTCTTTGTGTATATATATATATATATATATATACCACGTGTGTGGCGAGGGGTTATGCTGTGACAGTAGGATCAGTACTATCTCATTATTTTGTTGTATAATACAACCTTGCACTTTCTTTAGACCATGTTGGGGGAAAAACTGTTTCTTTAAAAAGCCAATATTTATATAAAACAAGGCTGTTGATTTACACTATTGATTGGTTCAAACATTGTAAAGTCAGAGGTTCTCTTGACACATAGTCCAATATCCAACACAGCAGTTCAAAAATGTGACCAAGGCTTATTTTCATTTGTTTATCTCTGCAGTAATTAAGTCCATTAATCATTATACTACGTAAATGTAAATGTAATTTCAGAAGAAATAGCCTAGTGAAAGTGAACTACAATATTTCTGGAACAAGACAAAGTATGACATTTGGGAAATAATGTTCGAATGATATGTATGAAATAAGAAATAAAAAACGGACAATATTTCTATTTGCCGTTCACTGCCATTGACGACTAAACAATAAATGCCACATATGCATAAAGTAAGTGGGAGGGTTGGTAGTCTGTGATAAGCATCTGGTCAATGTTTACGTTCATCCTGACGAGTCAGCCAAAATGTAAACCATTTTTCGATTATGTTTCGCAAAAAACAATCGAGATTTGTTGACATTAGTGAGATGAAGACGCACAGATAATTTAAACCAATTAAAGAAGAAGGTTTTGCTCTTCAGGTCTTCAAGTAATGCTCCACAGGTTGGCACTTCGAAAGACATTTAAATGTGTCCCAGTTGCAGTTACGTCCAATACCTTGGATCGAATAAAACCTGCTTGTGTGGAGGCGTGAAATGAATAAAAGCAAAAGTACACATTACCGCTGCTGGAATTCCACACAGTCAGTGCCATGGTTGCGGTGGAGAGTATAAATCCAAACCAGCCATCTGAAGTGAGCGTCTTTGCCATTTTCTCTCTACACTTCTAAGTCCAAGCAGGCGGAAAACTACCCACTTAATAATTATGCCAACGTAGCTGGACTGCAGGACTGACCTACATCACACCAGTCGCGCTTTGACGCAGTTTGTGTGGAGACTTGTTGATACCAAATCACGTTGGACTCTGGATAGAAAAAAAGTTTACTTATGGCAACGTCACAGGCGGAATACCATGGAGGCGGGACAGAAAGGAAGAAAGAATCTAAATACTGGGAAAAAAAAATACAATATTGACATCTTAAATGTATCGAAGCTCATTGCCATTTAAAACCATGATATGCATTTAAAAAAAACTTTAAAATTGTGTTATTTCTTCCATTTTGTTCTTTTCGATACATATTTAGACTTGCAAGTTATTCTAAACCCTTATGACCCTGAAATTGATAATCAAGTTCATATTTATTCTTTGTCTCTAAATCGTCACATGCCCCCCCAAAAAACAAACAAAAAAACTATTTAAAAAATATATGAACACATTTAGAGGGGAAAAACAAAAGGTAGTAATGCGCAACTCTGTCTCCGTGTGGTCAATGTTGGGTACTGCATTATTATCTAAAAATTTAATTGTATGACAGCAAAAAAATATAGTACAGTACTAGACTTCCATTCTACAAAAACATATTACAACCCCCCACACCCACGCAGACACATATATCCACACACACGCACGCACACTCACGCCCACACACACTTACATGCATACGTACACACACAAAGAGATATCGTTTCATTATTTAATTCAACAAAGGTTTATTTCACAAAAACTGAACATTTTACACGTGCAAAGGTATGTGAACCCTTTTAACAGCACCTTGTGGCTCCTTCTTTTGAAGCCATAACTTCAATAAAATATCTTCTTTTTGCCCACTCCTTCTTTCATAATTCTGCTTGTTGTGAGAGGTTGCAGTGGCATCTGGTATGTACTGTACCTGTAATTATTCTATTTCAGTGTTTCTCCACAACTTGACTGACTGCCAATCCAGAGAACCATCTTTCCCTGATGCCATTCCTTTGTAGTTTTGTGCTGGAATGTTTTGGGTCATTGTCTTGTTGCATAATCTATTACAGTCCCAGCTTCAACTCTGAATCTAGTCAATAATTTGTTGATATGCCTGATAATGCATGGCTCCTTAGATAGAATGTATTGTATTGTATGTATGTATGTATGTATGTATGTATGTATGTATGTATGTATGTATGTATGTATGTATGTATGTACGTATGTATGTATGTACGTATGTACGTATGTACGTATGTATGTATGTATGGTATGTATAGTATGTATGCATGTCATACACAAGAGTTATCACAATAAAGATTTGTATTGAGAAGTTTTTGGAAAAGCTGATAATAGCTGTTTATAGCTAATGTAGATGCAGTACATGAATCAAATGCATGCCTCCCTGCATATGTCTGGCTTTGTCGGAAATGTAATTTATCAAATATTTATGTAACTATGCATTAAGTGTGAAATGGCAAAAGGGTTGAATTTAAATTATAATTAGTTAAAAAAAACTTAAGACAATCAACGGAGAATGGTCATGAATACAAGTGTATTTTAACTTGCGCCACCGCCTGTGTACACTAGACGGCGACAAAACAAGGAACAACAAACAAAACGTGCCGTATAACGAGCCGTAATCTAATCATTTTATTTAACAATACATATTAAAATTAGTTACCAAAAAAAGAATATCAAATAAAAATTGGCATTGACAAAACCTCACCCAAAATACGACATTGCATTTTCAAAAATTTCGTGCGGAAGTTTCACAGGAAGTGGAAGGGTGCCGAAGAGGAAGTCGCCTCCGTTCTTAACTGACTGATCTGAAATCGGTTTGTCGGACCGTGAGACACTCATAACTAACGTAACTTTCTGCATTACTGACCTCAAGTCAGTTTTGAAGAATTGTGCGATTCGGGGGAGCCAGGAAGTCCCTAGTGCTCTAAATTCGGACACTATTCTCCAAATGCACAGAAGTAATTATAGAAGTCGGGATTGTATTACTTTTAATTAATTTATCATCTTTCTGAAACCATGGACAAGCTTCGTCGTGTGCTAAACGGCCGAGAGGAGAACGAAGAACTCGGTCTCACGGCTCAGGTAGAGCATAATTGCAGTAAACGGCAGCTTACAGTGCTAATGCTAACTGGCAACAGTTTCAAATGTCAAAACAGGCTTTGCCTTTACTCTACTAAATACCGTGGTGGTCTACCAATAATTGATGATAATTAGTCATTATATTATATTTATGGTATAAAATGTTGTCATTTTGTCAACTGTTGGTTGTCGAAGCTGTGAAGTCAAACGTTTGGCATGTAACTGTAGTTCAGTCAATCAATGGCGTCCTTATACTAATCTGTTTTGTACTTTTCTATACTGTTTGACGCTCTTCATATTTTCATGTGATACAAATATTCATGTCTTGATGCTTATTACATGCTTTTCAAAGGATGATAAATTAAGGTAAGAATTTTACATTGCACTCTTTACACGACATTTTCTTGTTGATGCTTGTAGTAAAACTGAGTTGGATTGGGTTGATGCGTCCCAGTTCAGATGTTGATGATGTTAAAGGGACGGTGGGGCCGGGATGTTCATTTTATGTTTTGATCAGGAAAATGAAAAGAGTTGCCATTTTTTATTTTATCCATTCATTTTGGAGAAATTAGGAAATAAGTGACTCCATGAATAACACCCCTTGATAACGAGCACAATGGCCGCGCCCCCTACCATTCTATCCTTGTTCGGCCGGAATCACGTGAGGAACCGATTCCAAACCCTCCGTTGGAAATCATTGTACTTTTATTGCTAGTAACGTCCAAAAACAGTGATCAATTGGCACCAAAATGTATGTGGACATCTCTACTAATGACCACTTCAAAATATCAAAAGGATTAACCTCTCCGTGGCTGATTTATATGAGAATGAGGAAATGTGGAAGTCAGCAGAGCTACGTAGATTTAGGCTGGGACAAGCGCACACTGCTTCTTTGCTTTAAAGAAATAAATAGATAAACGGCCTCTTTGCTGATCACGGTTAGGACGGGCGAGGCATTAAACACCAGCCAGGATATTTACAGGATATTTATAGAGACTGAAGTGGGAATGAGTAGACGTGCACATTTATTTGGATGAGGAATGGTCCCAGTTTTTCGACTTACAACGCAAACTATTATGCAGAACACTTTTATACTTTCACAGGTTGAAGTGGACAAGAGTAGTAATGTGCATCTGCATTTTGGTGGTGATCGGTCACCGTTTTAGACAACACAACTGACAAAGCAAGCAATATTACCACGCATGCCTTCCTCACATGACGTAGACCGCTGAGACCGAAAACATGACATAAGGGCGTGGAAACTAATCACAAAAAGAGACCTTAAATCACTACAGAGTCTTTTGAGGTGGGCATTTTAGTACTAATGTAATTTTTACATGCAAACCTATTATATAAGTGCCAATGTTAAGCTCACCCAAGTGTCTCCTTAAGTTCAAAAGTCTTCGGCAATGACCGAGGAAAGCGAAAGTCCCCCTCTTGTCAACCAAGCAGGAAATGTTGAACTGTAGTTCATCATGTGACAAACAGTTGATTAAGACAGTTATATGGTTGAGATGACTCAACCATTCGAATACAGTAAAGCCTATAAATGGCAACTTGCCTAAATTGGGACTTGTACACTTCAACACCATCACAACATCTCAACACCTCAAGGGTTTGCCGAATCTGTTTAATTGTGTTATATAACAATCCTGTGACTTGAAGTCAGCTCAGCATGGTGTCTTTTATAATAACGGCAAGTTCAACATGTATAAAACAGCATCAGGGAGTGTGCAGGCCTCAATGTGGGTGACATGAGCTTTTCTTATGACTTCCTTCCATTGTTCTCACAAGGTCCTCGATGCTACTTCGCTCAGCTACAGCACCAGGGTGAAATGGTTCGTCATATGCTTCGCCTCAGGCATCTTGTGCTCAATACTTGTGAGTGATACTGCCTTTCTTTCATATTTCATTAGCTGTCTGGTATGTATTTCGAAAAACCCTGGGGATGCAGCACAAAAGTAAATCAATGGTATAGAGAGAGTGTCGAGTTATTATGTCCTAGATTTTGGGGTCGAGACCCAAAATGTGTTCGTGGGTTTATTATTTATGTTGTCGACTGTCCATTAAATGTTCATGGTCATTTTATAATCAATTTACACACAATTTGTTCACCAAGAGCCTGCTTTTGATATTTTCAATGAATTCAGATTTTGTTATTTATCTTTACTTTATTTGTACAGTTGAATGGCAACATGTGATGGTTTTGTTGGTCCCAGGGGAGTTTAACTGAGAAACCGTAAGAAATTTTCAATGGTTTGTATTACCTTTGCTTATTTGAATAGTAAGTGGACAGTTGTTCTTGGACTTCTTCCTAGAAACTGTTACCACCCTGTAGCAAATAAAAATGTAACTTTTGACAATATTATGTTTGTATTTCATTCTTCTTTGTTAAGTTTCAAGTGCTGCTGATGTCACTCTTGTTTAGTTACAGTAGCTTTGCTATACAGTAATGTGGAACTGTGGCAAAAGTTGTATTTGGGGAAAAGCGCTGATTTAAGTGACAACCAATTGGCACAGCTTATCTACTCTTTAGAGTGCAGGCCGCTATTTGACGATATATGATCACGTATGTAGCATCTACATATCATTCCTCTTTGGAACTAGAACTGAAGAACTATAAAACACTACTGCCCACATTGGTCTTCTCATGAATAATGTTCTATTGAGGCTATTTAAGTCGAGTTTTTAGTATATGTGACGCCCTTTCAAAGAGTCATGGTAATTTTGCTGTGCCAACTTGGAGAACCCCTCGGAATTTGCGGTCCATACTTATTGGTGATAGTTTTAATTGAAACATGTCAATTAAACGGAGAAAGGGTTCCCCGAGTAGCGATCGAAATAAAGGTTTCAAGGAGATATGTTAGGAAATAAAGTTGTACTGCTTTACTTTAATTTGGCTTGATCAAATTTGCGATGAAAATGTTCCCCAAAAAGGCCATACCTAACACAAAACACTCAGTTTCTCCAGAACCCATCATCCGATTTCAAAATTCTTGGTGTATTGTCCTTGGCTATTCCAAGCAGATTTAACATTTTGACAGATTTTTTTGTCACATATACACTTATATAATATAAATAATAATAAAATAACCCTTTAATGTATAACCAATGAAGCATAGTATTAATAGAGTCTTTTGTGTTGATTGATGAACGCTTACGTCACTGATCACCTCTAAGTTATGATTTACATTATTTCTGTAGCTAACAGAAATGATTTGTTTACATTTCAGGGATCCGCTCTACTGTTCCTGCCAAATGGAATCAAACTCTTTGCGGTTTTCTACACACTGGGCAATGTTGCAGCTCTTGCCAGGTGAGACTAAATCATAGCGAGACATATAGCGAGGGGTATAACTTCCAACTTTGGAAAGCAGGGAATCGATAGTTTAATTTATTTCCAGTCATCCCTATTGAAGCGGTCATAGTCCACTTCTCGACTCCTTTTTCTTAAAGGTAGCTCCAATCCACTATACTCTGGTGTTTGAAAGTTTCATTCATGTCACGTAAATCTATTGCTAGATGAGATAATGATATTAATTGTTAAACAAGGTAATTCAGGTTCAAAGCCTAACATGTGTCATCTTGGTATTGACAGCATGCCATATGTCATTGTTTTCCGTGTTATCTGTCAATAGGGTTTTCTCTTACGAAAATAGATCATTGCCCAGGTTCCTAATGCCAAGCAAGACAGGACCATAGAAAGAAATGTTAACATTCTTATTATTGTACATGACTGTTAATGTCTTAAGGAGACCCATTTTGTCATGTAACTAATGGATCGAAGATTTAATCATAGTGGTGACATCCTTAATGAGGGATGTTAGAAACATTATGGCTTCCATCACTGTAGTATATCGTACATTGTCTCTATCACAATATTACCAGATAGTTCATTCAGATTTGGGTTTTACCAACAAGTAACAAGTGTATGATTTTCCTGAGCTGTATCATGATCAGCCTTCTGAGCCTCAACGCAGCTTCGACAGAGTCTCATCTTAAGACCTAGATAGACCAAAAAGACCAACAGTGACAGACGCTTACACCCTGTGGCGTCCGGCATCACGCTGCAGGAATACATGACCATTAAAGTACCTTCGGCGCATGCATAAGATGTAATACCATACCATACCATTGGCCGGGGGAGGATTATAAAAACGTAAACAATGCATTCAGCTATATTCTTCGCTCACGATGAACTCCCACGCGAACAAAACCATCATGTTCTTGACACGGTATTGTGAAATACTTACATTGTCAACCCTCGCTCTTGTATTTGTAAGAAGATGAAGGCAGCGGAGGCGTGCTCACTGTTTTTCCGCATTTTTCACTTCCCGTTGGTGCGCCGAGCGCTGATTTGCTAGCCAGTCATAGTGACCAAATGTCACGACTGGCGATGCCGATTCAACATACGTAAACGCCCCCAAGACGCTTACAGACGGGTTACGACACTACGACGGTGGCCACTACACCAAACAGACGGCGCATTCAGACGCCACGACGCTTCACGACCTCCGACGTCGGTTTGGTCTGTCTGGGCCTTAACAGACATGACGCTCCAAAGGCACCATCCTCCCACTCACAGCTCAGCTGAGCACAGAGCTTTGCTTGGTCAGTGGGGGAAGCTTCTGTCAGGTTACATTCACTGACGTCATCAAAGTATCAGGAAGCTTTGAATGTGTTTGCCAGCCATTGGATTTTAAATTGGTTTTATATGTTATGTTGGCCAGTGGCCACATTTGTAATCGTTTGTCTAGAAGTACATGAATGCTGCTTTCTTCAATTGGATTTTTTTTTACATTTTGTTTCCCTGGTTGCAAAACTTGAATGAAATTCACCATTAACATTATTATTGATTCTATAAGATACTGTGTAACCAACCTGTTTTGTCCTCAATAGCACCTGCTTCCTTATGGGACCACTAAAGCAGTTAAAGCGCATGTTTGAGCCAACACGACTTATAGCGACCATTGTTATGCTGGTAAGAACGTTATTGCTGGCACTTCTAGCATAATGTTTTAAGTAGGTCTTAATTCATTGAAAAAGCCATGTCTACCCTCGTTAGGCATGCACACTTAATAAACCCATGTCAAAACATTTTTTAAGGAGTAGACCTTAGGAAGTTAATGATAATGTTACGGATAGACTGATACCATCTTTTTAATTTCCACAACAGCTCTGCCTCGTCTTAACTCTATGCGCAGTGTTTTGGGTAAGTTGACAACAGACAAAACAGTCTTGAATATTTTGTTGGAGTCTTTACAATGCCTAAAGTACACATTTATGTTTGTTGTTACAGTGGCACAAAAAGGGACTGGCCATCATTTTTTGTATTCTCCAGTTTCTAGCAATGACGTGGTAAGTGTGAATAACCAGTGTAAATGTGTAAATGCCAACAGTGTAGTATTCGTTAATGTTGAAAAGTTTATAGAATAACTAAGAAAAAAAATTAACATTGGAATTGCTATGTAAAACGATTTAAAACTTTGGCTGCAACAAAAAGGACAGTTTTACAATGGTCCACGTCTGAATGACTGGTGCTAAAATGCTAGCAGTCAGTATGCTAACAAGTAGCAAGATAGCATCTCGGGTACAGAAAACACAGGCAGATTGATAAAGATTTGACTTTGTGCCCTGTGGTCAAGTGTTATTGTGAAAGTGAATAGCTCAGATGCTAACATGCTAAAAGTTTTCATGCAAACATTTAAAAAGATAGCAACCTGAGCGGAGAAAGCACTGTGATACATAAATAAGGATTTTACATTTTTCGACATGCTTGCATACTATTTCAAATGTGAATTGATACAATGTTAACAGTGGTTATGTTAGCATTTAGCTAGACAGAAACTTGAGTACAGAAATTGCTGAGGCAGAGCAAACATTTTTACATTGTCCCCTGTGGTCAGTTAGCATTTTAAAGATTAGCTCAAATGACAACATTTTAACTATTGTTATGCAAATAGCTTTATAGCAAACCGAGTGGAGAAAATGCAAATTGCACGTTGATGAGAATTTTCATTCTGGGTCGTGGTTTGTATTATTTTATAGAGAATAGCCCAAATATTAACATGATAACAGTTGGTATGTTAACATATACCATGTATATCTGTTAGAATACTTAAACCGCTATGGCAAAGCCATAAGGTATTTACTGATATCTACTAAGGTGTGACTACATTGGAAAGCCCAGTGAGGCTGAACTGTCATGTGACCGGTGGCTGATTTTGATTGGCCGCATCTGTGTGGCACAGAGTGACAGAATGACTGGACGATCTGAACGACTGGATGATCTGTGTAATTCACCGCAAATGTTCAATATGAACAACTTGCTCTCACGACCACACCGATTGTGACATTACTTTGGCATAACGCTTGCCGAGGCATGTACTGCATATGCTCATTCTTTATATTTGATAAAAACTGACTGAATTGGAACAGGTTCAGCAAAGTGTTAAGTATTCATTCTTGCCACGAAATGAACACATTATTAAAATGGCGATCAATGGAGGAGGTCATCAACATTCTCTCGCTTAAAGTGAAATAAAAGGTGCAAAGTAACCTTTATGTGACACTAATCTTGTTTGTGTGAAAACTAACGTGTACGAAACACTAAAGTGTTTGGAGTCTTTTTTGAGAGAGAAAGAAAAGAAACAGAGGGTTACCTACTTACTAAATGGCAGGCAGCAAGAGTAAAGGTAAGAAAAACCTCCGTCGGTTACCTTATTCTAGAGCAGCATACCTGAGGAAAAAGGAACTAATTTCATCGGCCTTCATTCCTTTCAATGGGAGTCTATTTGTATTTTTTGGGACAATCGTGTTGCAATGGTTACCCCGAATTTAAAAGAGGAAATGCACATACAAGCGTGGCCGAGACGTATCTTCTAATATCTCATTCGTGGGTGGTCAAATGGCGTGGGCCGCATTCCGGGCGGGAAAAAAAGCACATGATAATAAGATGAAAAAAATGAGCAATATTAAGATGACCTCTTTAGCTCTGCCAATACAGCCACTAACTGCTCTGGAGTCGCGGTGCTTGCTGAATAATATGTTTGCTG
This sequence comes from Filicampus tigris, assembly GCF_054856515.1. Classification (NCBI taxonomy): domain Eukaryota; kingdom Metazoa; phylum Chordata; class Actinopteri; order Syngnathiformes; family Syngnathidae; genus Filicampus; species Filicampus tigris. The sequence continues at coordinate 11,815,397 of NC_141227.1, read as the reverse complement.
ATTCAATCTTAATGCTGGTATTGTGCTTTACATTGATCTAATGGAAGTATCAATAAGTAGTTACTCTGTAAGGTGCCAGCCAATTGTCAATATAGTTAACAAGTAGCTGGTAGGTTATCTTACCCAGATAAGAGAGCAATCTTTAAACGCTGCAGTGAAACTGATTCTTGTAGGTGGAACAGAATTGGCTTAGTTTAAGTCTTGTCTGATTATTTGCCAGGTAGGTCAGAATGATTTTGGCCAGGTGGTGCTTGACTCAACATGGACCTCCTTTAGTCTCACTCAGACAGTATGTGGTCCTGGCTAGTGAAAGATAAACAGGCTTTGATCTAACTGTGCTGTTTATACACAGGACAAAGTCTTTGCCAGCCTCTGTACTTCTGCCATCATCACTTTTAATACAGTTTACCTTGTTTTTGTCACTCCAATGTTTCCATTTACTTTTTTACACTGAATGGCTGATCTATTTCATACATCAGAGTTTTTAACATCTTAACTGTCAAGTTGATGTTAATCACTGTTCAATAGAACTAAATGGCATAAAAGTACACACTGATGACTCAGTGAATTTAAAGTACAGTACAGTATAGTAGTTAAATCCATTGGTTGAAGACTCAATTTTACCATTGTAGACATTGTCAAAGCTATTGACCTCTAAAACATTTTATCAATCTGTTGTAATTGTAATATCTCAATATAAAATGTGTCTTAAAAGTCCGGCATGCCAAAAACAAGTGGAACATACTAATCTGTCCTTAGTTCTGAGGGAGAATTATGTAAAAACCACCACATTATTATGTATAGATTTGTAACATTTGACATTAAAATAGCATATTGGATTGAAAGTATCCTTGAGCCAGCTTTTGTAGCAGGAGATCAGACTGTCAAGGTACCTGCTTTTGGCCTCTGGAGAGACTATGTCTCCCGGCTGGACTGGAAACGCTTTGGGATTCCCCCGGAAGAGCTGGATAAAGTGGCTGGGGAGAGGGAAGTTCAGGTTTCCCTGCTGGCTGCTGCCCCCGCAACCTGACCCGCATAAGTGGAAGAAAATGGATGGATGTCATTTTCAGTCGAGAAGCAAGTGGCAGTAAAAGACAAAATGTCAATGTGCTTCCTCAAGTTAGACATCGAGAAAATGTTTTGTAGGCTGAAATTCCCATGACAGCCCATTATGAAACAGTTTTCCTACACTTAAATGGAACAGTGGCCTAATGTGATAATCCCATTAATTTCCGAACGCAGCCTATGTTATAAACCAATCAGCAGCTGGTGCTTTAACCCTCTGTACTGCCTGACACATTTGAATGCACCCATGTGTCCCCATTTGGAGTGCCCTCCGGCACTCATTTTTGGTGCACTCTGAATAACCGAACGGCACATTTCCGAACGGTTAGAGTGAACCATTGCGCACTTCGGAGTGTATTTCCGAACGCGCCCTGAATTGCATGCTGGTGTAGCTTCTACTACTTCTTCCATTTTTCATGGAAATGAGTCACTTTGACAAACCCGCAAAGAATGCGTGTTGTCACGCCTTGTTGTGTTTAATTGGTGAAATGGAGTCTAAACGTCACTAGTGATTACCGTACGTTTGATTGTTGAAGTGAACCCAAGCAGGAAGTCTAGCGACTTCATATAACATAACGTGCACTCTAGTAAAAGTAAAAATATGTTGCATCAAAACTACTCTGGCAAGTACAAGTTATCCCAAAAGTTACCTGAGTAAATATATCTGACTAAATAAAGTGCGTTACTACCCACCTCTGGTTTATGCTAGTGAGGACACATTATTGACTTGATTTTCCATGTAAGGGTCAGTGAGGTGAAGGTCTATCTTGGCAGTACATGTAAAATCCTGTGAGTGATGTGAATGTGAGCATGACTGCTTGCTTGAGCATTAATGAGCATGTATGCACAATGTGGACAAAGGATGTCAGTGAAAGCCCCTGGACAAATCTGTGGGTGGAAAAAGAGCGTTTCGTCAGCATGACTGTCCGCGTCTCAACAGCCGTCTATTTCACCTACATATGGAACAGTCACTTCCGCTCTTGCTTGCGTTCCCCAAGGCGTCACCATGGAAACCACAAGTCACACATCCCAGGCACATTCTGAACAGAAACTGTGTTAGAGTACACGCCCACGCGGGTGCCTAACCGTCTTGGTGCAACATGGCCACTGACCCACACACTGCACTGGGCAAAGTTCAGACTTCAGGCTTCATGCTGTAAACCTAAGACAGGATCACATGACCCTAAACAGAGTGTGTCTGTATACTAGGTAGTCTTTGTTGGAGGACAAATAAGACAAACTTGTCTGAAAGGTATACTTAACCAAAGTTTGTTACTTGATTTTATTCGATTAATTTACCGTGGCTATGTGCGCAATAACACACTGGTTGTAATAATTAACACCTAAAAGCTGTCTCTTCAATGTAATGGTGATCTTGCTCCAGCTATTGTTAATCATTCAACTGCTGCAGATTCCTCTCATATTTGAGATATAGCACAATGTTTAATCAGAGGACTTTATAAAATAGCTATTAACCTCACGCTCTTTGGCCTAATGTCTTTGTTTTGAAATCTCTCCACTGGCACAAAGATCTGTCTCCTGTTAACTCATAATGATGATGATGTTAATTCCTGATTACATCACACTCTTGAATTCAGTTACAACAACTATGTTGTTTTCTTTTGTGTCCTGTGTAACCTTTACAAACGCACCAGATACCTATTGAAATCATGTAAACAGTCAAATGTAATTCTGCTGAGAGGTAATGTGTGTAAAGGGCATTTTGATAGAAATTGTAGCCTACTCCCCCGTGTAGTAGCAAATTTGCGATGGTCACTTGCATGGTCTCGCTTTTTAAAAAATGGTTTAAATTTATGTTAACATTCTGTTGTGTTTTGTTTTGTCGATCAGGTACAGCATCTCCTACATTCCTTTTGCCAGGTAAGACAATCATGATGTTAAGTGTAATGGATTCAAATGTCAGCTCTGAAAGTGTGCTGCAAAATGTTCCCTTTTCACTGAGAAAGTCTGTCCATTGCTGTCATCACGTGATGGGTTTCATCTTTAATCTCTGAACTAATGACGCAAGAGAGACTTCTCATTGAGACCACTGAAAAACAACATGTTTTTATTTACTTCGAAAGGTCCCACTGTTTGCTTTTCCCATTTGGCGGTAATCCTCCTCCCTCCCTCCGCCACTCATTCACCCCACTTAAAGTCAACCAAATGGCTGCTTGTTGTTTCACATGCACTTTGTTGCATTGCAACGTTTTCTTTTGTCTTACTATCAAAACATTTTATTTGCAATACTGTACAATAATGCTGTTTGAGCCAGATTTACGTCAACGCCCAGCCACTTCCCAGCCCAGTGTTGGTCTGACATCACTGTGATTAATTTATCCTCGAAGGGAGGACGCTCCAAGGAACGTTTTCATTGGATCTGAATATGAATACTCAAAATTAATATTAATTCCCAATCTCATAATCACATGAGCCCGTTGCCCCCGTTTTCGATATGAACAATGGCGAGTCTAAATGCCTTGAACACATACTGACACTGGAAGCATTTTTGGTATTCCCCCCCGTACTGACTGTTAAGACAGACATTACTGCTTAGTTTACCTGTCCCATTCCTGCATATTGCCGTCATCCAAGCACAAGCACGAGGTGTGATGTTGTTTTGCCAATCCAGATGCAGGCAGGATTATGTCTAATTTGGAGAGTGGATCCCTCCACCCGACAAAGCCTGGGTGCTGTGTGTGTTTTAGTGACCCTCTAATCCATCCCAACAGCTGAGAAACCTGCTATAACCTCCCCATAGTCCCCCTCCCCCAACCCAAACGCTGACAACAAAACAAAGACAGTCTTGCATGCTGCCCTTCCACGAACCAAATTCCTGAGAACAAAAGTTTGACATTCTAATGCTCGTTCATTTGCTCCTTAATTTGACTCCTTTTCTTAATATTTACATATGTTGTCAGCACATTGGCGAGCTTCTAAAACCATTTTCCAGCAGATGTTTTGGAGGTTCTCGACATACTTTTTACTAAACGCTCAAACTGAATTAGAGCCAGCTATGACACCACATGGCAAGAGGACTTGATCCTTTAATGTATTTTACCTGGCTGCCTCTTTATAAGCTCCCTCATTTAAAGTAGGTGAAGTACAGAATCACGCCGTCTGTGCAGTTCCCACAGTGCTTTGAGGCTAACATTGCTCTACATGTTCATAAGAAATGGGGGAGCTCTCAGAGGTGTATTATTTATTCATGGAGTTGTGAGGTGATGCAAAAAATAGCATCAAGGGGAACTAAAAACAAACCTGAGGCTGATACAAAAGGATGCTGGTGTACACAGCCAAAGCTTGAGAAGAAGCAAGTGTCCTTTCTTCACACTGACCTCCCCTCCCCCCAAGCCAGGCTATGATTCACCCCCCCCCCCCCCTTCTCCTTTTAACCTTGACGGGCTTCACACCTCCTCCACTGAAATGTAACCGAGGCTGCAGGCGAAGTCTGCATAGCAACACTCTCGTGGCAAGAACAGAATGTAGTTAGGCGAATGGGGATGGCAATGGTTTGCGGTTGCCATGGCAATGACTCCTCTTGCATCATTGCTCTACACAGAGCACCTGGCAAACGGGGTGCCCCACCATCACGATGAACGTGATGGAGCTTCCCCGCCAAAACACACTCACTTATTTATGAGATGCCCCACCCAAATTATTGTAAGAAAGGCTGGAAGTGCTTTTTTGTCGCTTTTCATTTCATATGCATGACAGCATTCTGTCCTCTGGGATGTCAGCCCATTTATGCCCGGATACTTTTTGAGTTGTATGTATGTCCCATAATCCATCATAGCACATGGCTGTCTCAATATATTGTATTCATTATCAATTTTATTTGTCTATTTGATCTAATTAGACCATTTCGCTCCCCCTACAGAGATGCTGTGATGAAATGCTTCACTACCTGTTTGAGCTAGGATTCTGGAGTCCACACTTTCATGTAAAGACTGGTCCTTATATGCAACTGCAAGAACAAGAACTTTGTACAATATATATAGTGGTTTATTTCCTCTTTTTTTTTTTTTTTTTACTGCAGCTCCTTAACATAGGCCTTTTTGATTTAACCGGTATTTTAATTTCATCAGATTTCACTTTTGTACTTTATGCTGTGAGTGCCTTCATTGCTTAATATATTTAAAGATTTAATAGATATTTCAGATTGGTTAAGGTTTTTTGAGTGATCAAATGATTTAAATTTGATGTGCATTGTAATTTACAACACAAGTGCAGTGCAAAATACATACTTAAATACTACTATACTATTTATGTCTTAAACAGTCTTGCATGACGTATGTTTTCTTAAGCCCTATTCAAATTAGGACATGGGCACTGCTGCCAAAACACATTTTCCCTTTTGTCTTTATATGAGCAGCTGCCTGCTATGTTTTAGTAGAAATTACATTATTTACCCTTGGGCTTTTGAGGCACTGCTTCAGTGATTTTACACTGGCATGTTTGATATCCACAGCTCTTGATCTTTTCCAGTTAAACAGTGTAAAAATAGCAGCATATGTTGGTAGCCTTTGTGTATATTAGCCCCCTCCCCCACCCAGTAAATTGCATTAAAATTGAGTATTTTTAAATGAGATTTTCTGCCAGACGCAACAATGACCCAGTTAATTACGCTTTTCTGAGCAATGTGGTTTTGGCGTGACCTAATAACCCAATATAGCTTCCAACAAGATCCCTGTATGCTCCAGCATGATGGCATCATAGCCTTTGAGAATGGAGTTGTCATGACAACGTGCCGTAAGATTCATTACCTTATCTACCCCCATTTTAGGTGCAGATGTTCGTATTATGATGACGGAAAGGCGTTTTCTTTTGTATAAAACATGGCCATGCATTTGTCTTACACTGAACTCATGATTTTAAAGCTGCTTTGGGTTTTATTTGAAGGAGCATCACACCCCATGTCGTGTTCTTTCTTTGAACCAAACAACTGCATTGCAATTCCTGTTGTGCAAAGCCCCCTCTTCATTTCATTAGGCTTCTGCAAAGAAGGATTATGGACAGTCTCCCTTCAGTACAATTTGTTCAAGTAACTTGTTAAGTAACAAGCAAATCCCTCTGCACCATACCCTCGTCATGTAATCTGAAGGATCAAATTATGTTGTAGAATGAAGGAACGCCCATTTGTTTTTGTTTTTTGGATCAGTTTTCTTTACCAGCCATGTTTGGATTAAAAGTTTGAGGAGGCAGATGTGCGGTCTGCCAGAGTGCCCCCAACTATTTCCTGCAGAATTGCGTTTAATCCAGAGGTCAGAAAAAGGTGGCCTCCTGAACAGTGCTCGCCTCTAAAAAGGTTATAAAGAGGAATACAGTATAAAACAATATAACGTCGCTGTCCTGTGAAAAACATGTCATTTTTTTTCAATTTTATTATTTTTACGCGAATGGTGTTTCCGCGAGGACGGCACGGTGGACGACTGGTTAGCACGTCCGCCTCACAGTTCAGAGGTCGTGGGTTCGATCCCGGCCTTCCTGTGTGGAATTTGCATGTTCTCCCCATGCCTGCGTGGGTTTTCTCCGGGTACTCCGGTTTCCTCCCACATTCCAAAAACATGCATGGTGGTTGATTGGACACTCTAAATTGCCCCTAGGTGTGATTGTGATTGTGAGTGTGTATGTTTGTTTGTCTCTGTGTGCCCTGCGATTGGCTGGTAACCAGTTCGGGGTGTCTCCTGCCTACTGCCCGATGACAGCTGGGATAGGCTCCAGCACGCCGGCGACCCTTGTGAGGACAAGCGGTATTGATAATGGATGGACGCATGGTGTTTCCGCATTACAGACTTCGCATTAATGTGAAAATTAAAAAAAAAATCCCCAAATTGGACATAAGTGTTTTTCACAGGACAGCGACGATAAGATGGTTTTTGGATGCTAAAATCATGGAGAATTTATGGGAGCCTTTCCTTACTCATTCCTGTTTGTAATGTGATCATCTGTACACTGAAACATTGTAAATGCCATCTGAGGTTATCATTCTATGATATTGAGTGCAAAATGTATTGCAAATTGTAAAAACAAAAGGTGATCAAGCAGTTTCTAATAAATGATGTACATACTTAGAGTTGGAATGTTTCCTGTCACACACACACAGAATTACTTAAACTTTGAATCCATTTTAGGACTGCCAAGAGATGCAATGTAAGAGCTGTATCGAAAAGTCTGCCTTCATAAATTAAATTTTTTTTTAATTTCACTGAGAGCTTTTGGTAACAAAATATGAGAAACACATACCTACACACCCTTGTGAACTAAACCTAAAACAATTCGCGCATTTTCAAAAGTAATGCCTGTCTGACAGTGTCACTCAAACAACATTGTGTTTGTAAAGGCAGAAATGTATTTGATCACAGGAGTGTAGCCATCGTTTCAAAATCGGTGGGGACAAGTTGTTGAAGGGTAAACCAACTTTTATGAGTAAATTATCATCCTTCTTGCATTCAACTGCTCTTTTACGTAGTGGCAAAAGAACTGAATGACCAAAAACTATTTAAAGCATAAGCAGGCATGTAATTAAATGCCCTATGGAAACACTGAACACAAATATCCAGTAAAACATCATTTTTGGAATGAAAACAGATTTTGATTTGATTGTAGCCTCTCAAATGGGCTATGAAAGCAGAGAAAATATATTTGTTTTAAGCAAAATGATATTCAAGCACAAAGCTGGCCTGCATGGAAAACTCATCAACACCAATATGCCAGTTTGTGTGTGTTTCCATGTTTTGAATCAAACACAATATAGCCGGTTATTCACACATTAATGGCGATATGAAATCTCACATTCCGCTGAAGTCCACCAAAAATATTTAATCATAAGTTTAATCAGCGCATGGTGAGACTATAGGATCAATAGTTTTCATAACCATCATCGTCATCGTTGTAGCTAAACGTTTGGCGGTTAGTACAAGTCCTTTCGTGTAATATGATGACTAGTGACAGCACCAGAACTGAAGCTTAGCAGACCCCACTCACTCTCGCACTTTGGCATGTATGATTCATATTTTGTTGCGTGTGATGTGTCTCTCATGGAAGTTAATAGCTTTATGACATCAGTGCCTCCTCTCCGTGCCTTTGTTTGGCGTTTCTCCTGACCACGCCCCCTCGCTTTTGCCACCATAAAGCCGTGGGCCGTGGGTGTTCACAGCGGAATTCCACGCTCACTTGTGTGGACAACAGGTGCAGTCATTCTGGATGATGCCCTTGGAGTGCCGGTCGTCGCTTTGCACTTTGAAGCACTTTTTGCACATTTTTGTAACGCATTTTACGTCCTGAAAATGCCTTTCCCACCTATTAGTCTCCAGCAGAAGATTCCCTCTCCTGCAAGGGATCTATTCGGCAAAAAGAAAGCCAGTGGTGAGAAGAGGGACGCTGGGAAGGAGAAGCAGACCTCATCTTGGACAGCAGCGAATTTAAGGAATTTTGGACGCAAGCCACAACATGAGAAGGGTAAAAACCCGTCGCAGAAAGAGGTGCAGGGGAAGTACTCGTGGCTGACCTCGACTAAACCTCAGGACTCAACTGCAGGAGTGAGGCGCTCCTCCTCCGCGGACTCCGGCCGACCGCTCGCAAGCAAGGAGGACGCAACCAAGAAAGAGATCCAGTTCACGCTCAGCCTCACGCCGGAGGCCATCCTTGTTATTCAGAAGAGAAATCTGGAGAAGCAGATGCTGGCGAAGCAGCAGAAATGCTGCGCTTCGGCGGACTTCCGGCACAGGCGCGTCTTCCCTTCCAAAAAAACGGCGCACGGGAGCTCGAAGACCGCGCAGGTGACCAAAGCGGAGGATGAGGAGCAGGACATCACGGCCATCGTTAAAATATCGCTATTGAACGACCAGCACAAGTATGACGATGTGGAGTATGAGGAGGAGGACGGAGACGTGGACGAGACTGTGATGAGGAAGTGTAAAGAGTGGCTCAAAGGGGTCGAAAGTGCCGCAGCTTTGGGAAAGGTTGACAAACTTCCTGCACTCCACCATCTTAAAAGCTGCTGATAGTTGGACTCAAGCCATGAAATGACTCCTCTTAATTAATGTTCAATGATGCAATGACAACTAAAGTCTTCAGGTTGTTATATTGTCCACGTGGAATGAAATGTGAACCTGAGGAATGTCTGCTTGCTATGGAATACTTCCCAGACTGACTTGAAAGAGCTGCATTTCAAGCTTATTATGCCTTTTGAATAATTGTTGGAACTTTAAATTCAGTGACTTTGCACATGCGGTTTTTGTTTCCAGTGAGGCGCCTCCTGTGGTTTAAAGCAGGGATTTTCGCTGAAGAAGCCCTTTGTGTGAGAGAACAAAACGCTGTCCACAATAATTGAGGTTTTACGCCCTGCCGCTAAAACCAAACACAACTGTCTTTTATTTCCCATTAAGTAAGAGGCTTCTATATTCTGATGTACAGTATTTATTAACATTTGTACCTGAAAATTGATAGTTGGTGCCATTTTAAAGGAATGGGTTTTGTACTAGCCACACAGCTTCTAAATATGAACTTAATTGTGCCTGTTTCGTATTCACTATAACTTTGTTGGATATCACAGGCTCTTTGTTGCCATTGTAGCTACCTGCGCCATTTGGGCATTAGTGTACTAAGCCTCTTAGAATTCCTGCTAAGCAGGGTTGACCAGTGTACTGTAGGGGCCAGGTACTGGAGCTCTATCAGGAAATTGCCTCTAATTTTTGTATTACCCGAGTAAACAATACACCTCACCACGAGACGGCGTCTTGAGACTTTTATTTCCCTCTACATTAAAGTGTTTGTGTATGATTCCCATGTGTCCATTAAATAGAGAGGACGGTGTTTAGCATCAATGGATATTTGAAGCAGAATGCAGTTGAGCTGTAAGCCATCTCTTTATTCACAGCTGCAACAAAAACAAATAATGTCATTGCAAATACAAATTATACATCAGAAAATATGACTTTCTATTGTTCTCCGTCACTTTGTAACCACACACACACACACACACACTTAGGCCCATTTATTAGTAATATAGTGAAAATGAGTGGAATATTTACTTGGCAAGTCAACGTTCACTGTGCATGCCTAAAAATTCAAGTTTGGGGACACTGTACTATAGTAATAAAAAAAAAGTTTGGAGCCCTGGACTAATGATTACTACACTTGTATAGTGGGAAAATTGTTGGTAATTATATAAGATGTCACAATACCCTATTCATGAGGATGAGGGAACCATTGATATAGGCCTGCTTGCTAAATTGTATAATGACATACCATAAGCATGTCACCTAGTGGGAATCAGAGTGTAGATTTAAAGGCCAAAATGTTAAGAAAATGTAAGTCATTTGTCTGTTGTTTGTGTGTTACGTTCTGGTTCATGTATGAAGGGCAGTGCCATTCTTACTCTGGCTGGAGAATGTAGTTTTATTGATGCCATAGCCCAGTGGTGCAAATAAATTCCTCTAACTCAGCCTTTTCCAGATTTTAATCAGTTCTTCTTCAACATCTCTACAAACGTTTGTGGAAATTGCTTATACTATTAAGAGTATCTGTTCTATACTATTTCTTCCTGTGGGGTATACCCTGGAGTTGTTGCTAGGCAATCACAGGGCTCATACAGTCTTTGTCTTAGTGTGCACACGTGGACACGTTGGTAATCCTCTATTATGGAAAGAAACACACACACAGTGGTCACAGAAATAACTTCAAACAAAAGTAATAGCCAATAAAATGTAATGAACATTTACAAAAAAAAATGACATTGCATTTAAATTGTGGTTCAACAGAATTGTTTTACAAAACAAACTCATGAAACTGGTCTGGAAAAAATGATGGTACCCTTAACTTAATATTTTGTTGCACAACCATTTGAGGCAATCACTGCAATTAAATTATTTTTAGAGAGGCTTCTGCACCTCTCCGTAGGGATTTTGGCCCACGCTTCAAAACTGCTCCACTTGTTGTCTGTGGTTTGGAGGGTGCTTTCTCCAGATGGCTTATAGAAGGCCACTTCAGAATGGTCTACTCTTTTAGCCATTCCCGGGCGTTTTTTTTTTGTTAGTATGTTGGATTATTATCCCTTTGCAAGACCCATAACTAGCGACTGAGACAAAGCTTTCTAATATTAGGCAGCATATTTCTGTCTTAGAATACCTTGATAGTCTTGAGATTTCATTGTACCCTGCACAAATTCAAGACACCTTGTGCCAATTGTAGCAAAGCAGTCCCGGAAAAATAACATAACATAACACAGCCTCCTCCATTTTTCACAGAAGAGGCACTGTTCCTTTCTTGGTATGCTTCATTTTTTAGTCTGTGGACATTCGGCTAATGTGCCTTGCCGAAAGTTCCAGTTTTGTCTACTCTGTCTATTGGGCATTTTCCCAGAAGCTTTGTGGTTTCTCAACACGCAGTTTAGAAAAGTCAGTAAGTCACCTGCTTTCTGAAGCTGAGCTGTGACTGGTCGTTACTTGAGCCCTGCAACGATGATGTAATTTTCAGTTGACAGCAAGTGGCAAAATGTCTGTCCTCTGAGTTGGATAAAAAGGGTGGATTTTTCTGCTTAACTCATATTCCACAAACGTAATATTAATCAGAATATTGTGTTTAGACTAGTAGGGGAACATGCAACATGTTATGTTAAAGAAAATTCCCCGCGCTAGTCTGTCATTTCTTTTCTAATCTCCTGAGACAACTCACTTCTTCGCTTCCTCTGGTCCATGTTTAGTGTGGTCTACACAATGTCACCAAGCAGCACAGTGACTACTTGCCACCTTTTAAAAAGGCTGACTCTTACAAGTTTGAAGACACCTGTGAAACTAATTTGAGGATACACCTTGGTTGAACATTTCCCTATGGTAAAATTATTTTAATTCTTTCCTAGGGGTACCATCATTTTTGTTCTGGCATGTTTTATGAGTTTTGTTTCCTTATTTAAAAAAAAAAAAAATCCAGTTTAACCACAAGTCAAAAGCAATGTGAGATTTTCAATGGTTAACTTTCATTACATTTTAATTTATTATTACATTTGTCAGACAGGACGAGTTAAGAATTTTCGAATAGCTTAAGAAGCATCTTTTGGGATGTGAGCCCGAGTACTGAGCGTAAACACACTCAAGCACAGGGAGAACATGCAAGCTCCACACAGGAAGGCCGGAGCCTTGATTTGAAGCCTCTAACCTCAGAGGTGTGAGGCATATGTGCTAAACTCTAGTCCACTCACTATTTATTTTACATAAAAACAACAGCAAACTGGTGGGCCAGTGTTTTCTAACATGTCAAGAACAACTGCCAGTGCTGTGGATTAGCAGGTCTGTGATCAAACAGGCTGCTGGATGAATGTCCCAGCTACTGTAGAGGTTGTCACTGTGTACAAACACACAGAATGCATGCATTGTAACCTGCAGTAGGCTGAGATCATGGCTGAGCGCTCGTACCAAGGCTTAACTGCCCCCTAGCCTCATGATGCCCTGCTGCTGATGATATTGTCATCTGACTTGGTGACCCAAAGTTGTGTAATCCTTTAGTATTGTTCTGCTTCAATTGGCCTTGTTTATAGGCCTCACAGTCTCCCTTTTCTCACAACACTAGTGTTCAATGCTGTCTGTTGGGGGTTAGATGTTGTGCTATTCATTCGCCTGTGCTGGAGGTGAAAACAACAACATAAGGCCAGGCAAGGCAACTTTATTTATATCGCACATTGCATACACAAGGCACTTCACTGTGCTTCACACTACCAAAGGCACAACACCTAGAAGCACTGATAAACAGCAAATCCGAAGACGTTCACAAAGCAAAGGGAAGAGCAAAAGTAGCGTATTATGTTTACTAAAATAACATACACAGAAAGAAATAATCTAAAAGGCCACAGAGTAAAATTGATTTGGAAAAAATGCTTAAAAGACCATAATCAAAGGTGTATGGAAAAAAAAGCATAGCATTCATACCGGTATTTATAAGTACTTTGGCTGACTTCGCTTCTGTCGGCAACTTACTCCATTTCAATGGCGGAGCCATGGGTGGGCCAGATTGAAAGACTGCCTACCCAGTAGGTTTTCATGAAAAAAATATATAGATATACAGTATATATATACGTAATACAGTAAATCCTATATAAATATGTATAATAAATACATTACTCTAGTGTCTTGTATTCTTTATAAAATTATAATTTGAAATAAACTACTTTTGTTTTAAATTTACCAAACACATTAGTTGTATTTGCTGAAAGTATCGGTATTGGATCAGTATCATTGATAAAAACCTGAATGACTTACTCAGTGTAGTATCGGAAAATAAAACATTCACCCCAACCCCTTACAATCTCACATTTCTTTTTCCTGCACACATTTGGCGTATTGGATTTCTTTTAATATATATTTTTAATGGCCATATTAATGTGTTGTCATGATCTGTCAGCATGACACATTACACCATTATTCCTCAATTGATGGATGGTGGCATTGGAGTGTAGATAGTTGCTGCCTCTGGCTCCTCATTGACACCCAGCAGACAGTGTGTACCACTATTACTCTGGCAACCAGTTTGATAAATACTGTGCCTCAAACGGCTTTTGTGGATAAAAGAAAAAAAAAAATCAAAGCAAGACACCTCTGGCCCAAGCACAGGCCTTAAAACTGAATCAGCTCATTCAGGTACACCACAAGTTCAGATAGCTGAATGATCAAATAAAACGCCCTCAAAAAGCAAATGCATTTCTCATTTGACTTCTATTATTGTGAACATTGCATCTCATTGTGATTTTCAGTATAACAATGATGGGCATGGCAAGAACATATGGTTGGTGCAAGCTACTGCAGTGGCACTGTTGGTAAAGGAAGATTAGATTGTTCCCTAAACATAATTTCGTAGAGTTGTTTTTCTTTATTTTATTTATTTTTTCGCTGGAGGCAGATAAGGATTTGTGAAGTGAAGGCAGTGGAAGACATTCGCTTCTTATTCTTTTCTTGATGTTTTTCTTTCTTTCATTTTTTAAAATCATCTATCCACTTTCTACACCCTACCTCAACTGACTGAGAGGCAGCCAGGCAGGGCACACTCTGGAATGGTTGGCAGGCAATCGCAGGGCAAATACTGACAAACAACCATTTATAGTCACATTCACATCTATTTAGAATCTTTAAATAACCTAACATGTACATTTTCGGAATGTGGGAGGAAGCCCACCACGCAAGCACAGGCAGAACCATAAACCTCAGAACTTTGTGGCCTCTATGTAGCTACGTCTCTTCAGTGATAGTGAAGTGCATGGTATTGAACGTCCTTGTACTATCATAATTTGTCCTGCAGCGCTACCGTGTGGCTTACTGGTGCATGCATTGCCTCAGAGATGTTGTCCCCTCACCAATATGCTGCTCTGATCGAACAAAAGGTCCATTGGCAAATAGTCGCCGCAGACAAGCCGAGCTAAACCACACAATGACTCCAAATGGGAAAAAAACATTGTTACACTTTATCCAGATTATAGTTGAACTGTAAATGACTTTAGCCGTAGATACAGCACAGTAGTCAAGACAATCATTTATTATATTTAAACAAACTTGCAAGGATGACCATAAATGGCCATTTAACTGTCTTGCTTAAAGAATGTAATCAGGAACCACAGAAAAACATACATAATCTTTGTAACTATTTACAATAATATGATAATAATGATAATAATAATGATAATAATAATAATAATAATAATGATAATAATAATAATAATAATAATAATAATGATAAGAATGATAATAAAACAAATTAGATAAAAATGGTGATACAACATTACATGTACGTTACATGTACGATAAGTCTGTAATGAGAGAATATGATGATCATTGGATTATAGTTCAATGATAAAATTCCATTTCTTTTTTTGGGGGGGGTGTAACTGTAAAGGATAGGCTTTTGTTTGTTAGCTTTAATTGAAAAATACTCACATCTAAGTTGTCAGACCCTGTCGCCCTAAAAACTAAATGGAATGTGCTCTTTTTTTTAATGACTATGTTTACTATCGTTTACTGTTCTTTCAGAAGAAATTGATTGGGAGGCAACATAAGTTAAGATGGTGGTTAAATATCATCTTCAAATGTCACAAGAAGGTAATGTTATGTTAATCACATTTTTCTGATACCCCAAGTGGCAAAATATATGTGGCGAATGTTAATGGTTAATGCTCACTACTGTCTACTATATTCCCATTCACATACTCTGGTTAATTCATGGAAATTGTTTTTTTCGTCACATTGTCCATCCATACTTTGTTATTCATCCATCCATCCATCCGTTCATGTATTCTCTGCACCGCTTAGCCTTACTAGGGCCATGGATGTTCTGGAGTCTATCCTAGCTGACTTTGGGCAAAAGGCGAGTTACACCCTGAAATGGTCGCCATCCAATCACAGTCATTGTCACTCAAAGTAGATCATTCTAATAAATTATAAAACATGCTTGTAGTGTCTTTAAATAGCAGAATTCAGGAAAAAGTCAGATGAGCCAAACGACCAGATAAAACAGCACACTCATGCACACTCACACACAGTGCATTATGGGTATTTAGGTCACTAAACTTCCTGACTGGGGAGCCAGACTTATTGCCTCTCTCCCAATGACACTTTCACTGGGCTCAAATACACAAAACTCCAAATCAAAGCGCATCTGTTTTGACTGTGATGCTGACACTTACCCCTTTAAGTCCTCAAGTTGCATGAATATTCATGAACACCATCACAGCATCTGCAACTTTGTGTCACTCAGAAAAGAGAAGGAAATGATTCCATGAACCTGCTTTAACTTTACTTGGGCCAAACATAGTTTTTTGAGTGATATTTGAGCTTGCTCGTAAAGAACTCTGCTGGGATTGACTTTGATTTTGACTCTCTTGTTGCAGCTCTGACAAGGTGTGAAGAGAGCAATAAGCTTCAGAGAGCGTCCACTTTGGGAGGGAGGGGGGGGGGGGGGTCAAACATGAGAGAGATCCTGTCTTATCTAGCCCTCCTGTAAAAGCAAGACTTCTATACAGAGGATGTAATTGTCCTCTCTAATGACTTGCACTTGAGGGGAGGAGACAAAGAGAACGCCATAAAGAACTTTAGAGGCCTTTCAGTATGAAAACCTTTGCCTTAAACTGCTCAGCAAATGAAACTGGCCGTTGTTTCCTCACCCTCAGATGGAGAGGCTCCGTCACACAGACGGACACTGAATGTAGCAGGACCAAACAAGACGAAGGCAAGGACACCTGCCGAGGCCTAATTGGTCCTCGCTGCCATTAATGGCTTCCTGTGGCTGCGTGTTTACTTGTCATTTGTTCTGTGTGCTCTGTTTCCCAGCCACTGACACAAGGGAGACTCATTTTAAATCTCAGTTTCCCACCACCGTCTGACTGTCTGTTTTCTGTCCGTCCTCTGACTGTCTGTCTGCCATCTTTGGATACAAACAATATGTTTGCATCCAATGGCTCGCATCATTTATTTTGTTATTTAACCTTCATACCGGGTTCTACGTGAGGCTCGTTCTCACATTACATCAAATTGTGATGCTCCCCTTTAGCGTTAAAATCACCTTTCTTATGCTTATGTTTCTGCCATGTTTTCTCTCAGTGAGGACATCTGGAAATGCATCGTCTTGTAGATAGCGCACGTTCATAGATGCATCAAATATAACCATCCACATTACTGATAAACCAGCAAAATATCAGGGAAAAACTGAGGAGAAAATTGTTGTACTGTGGAGGAGTCGGCTGGCATTGTCCACATGTTGGTGCAGTCAAAGATCAGGAGAAAAGATATGTTTCAATGTAGTCCTAAATTACACTTCACTGGATGTGCCCTAAGCAAATCTATTCCTTACGCATGCTTGAAGGTATAGTTGAACTTGTAAAGACACTATATAACAGTAAAATGCTGCGATGAAGTGAAGTCAAGATTTGTTTTGCCTTTTAGTGAAGCTTTACAGTAAGTACGGAGTTTGATGTTCAGAAGATACAGCCTGGGTTAGCGATGAGCATACAGCGTGACTATAGAAGGCATGTAACCAACAGGCCATAACAACCAGCCCCTCTGGGTCTGTGTTTGCACTGACTTTAAGAGCAAACACAGTCTCCAGTGGATGCTTGTTTGGCGTGGACCCTCCTGAAGGAGAGATCTGATTACTCACATAGAAGTGAGATGGCCAAACACCATCTTGACCCCCCGTCCTTTTCTGGAAATGCACCTCTTCGGAAACCTTTACAAACCTCATACTGGGATGAAAGTGTTGCGATTTTATTCGGTACAAAATTACCAAGGCGATTGGGCTGGTGGATTCACGTCATCCCAGTCCTGTAATCTGATGTACTGTTTATCCTATTTGCAGGTGTTACAAACTTCCAAATAAAGAGGTCAATCTAATCTGTTTGAGCGGTATTGGGGTAGTCATTGAAGTAATCCCAATTTTATGCTGTTGTGGCTGAAAAAAATCCAGTAGATTAAGAAAAATTTCTAGTGACTAATGACTAATCTAATGACTACAATCGAGTTCTGATTCGCTAAAGGATGCTGAAGTACTTCGAACCTACATTACCACAACAAACTAACAGATTTGAAAGAGAGAGAAACGTATCAACATTTAAGGTGGAAATCAACCCAAACATTTTTTTTCCAAGAAAATGTTCCCAACAGGCCCACTAGTTGAAATATGGCATTCTGATTAATAGTGCGTTTGTGCAATATGAGTTAAGCAGCAAAATCCACCCGTTTTTAGCCATCTCAGGGGGCGCCATTTTGTCATTTCTGTCGACTGAAAATGACAATCGCAGCTCACCTGTTTTCTAACGATGAGACGTGAATGGTCGTTACCTGAGCACTGGGTAGTTGTGATGTCATTTTCAGTTGGCAGAAGTGACAAAATGGCTGCCCCGAGAGATGGCTAAAAACGAGTGGATTAACTCATATTCCACAAATGCAATATTTATCAGAATGCCTAGTTTCAACTGGTGGGCTTGCATAGAACATCCATCCATTATCTATATACCGCTTATCCTTACAAGGGTCGCGGGAAGTGCTGAAGCCTATCCCAGCAGTCTTCGGGCAGTAGGCGGGGGACACCCTGAATTGGTTGCCAGCCAATCGCAGGGCACACAGAGACAAACAAACATTCACACTCACACCTAGGGGCAATTTAGAGTGTCCAATCAACTTACCATGCATGTTTTTGGAATGTGGGAGGAAACCGGAGTACCCGGAGAAAACCCACGCAGGCACGGGGAGAACATGCAAACTCCACACAGGGATGCCGGGGCCGGGATCGAACCCACGACCTCTGAACTGTGAGGCAGATGTGCTAACCAGTCGGCCACTGTGCCGCCCTTTCATAAAACATATTCTTGAAAAAAATCTGTTTGGGTTGATTTCCCTCTTTAAAATAAACTTACTACTGTTAAATTTAACTTTATTTTACTTACTCATAGCAAATAGCGATCATTTCTTTCTACCAATGCAGAGGAACATAATGTACAAGAAGGGTGAGAATGAAGCGGCACATTAAACAAGAGGTTAGCACAATGCCCCACAGTTCAGAGGTCATGGGTTCAAATCTGAGTGCCGACCAAGAAGATACATACGTTTCGATCTACTTGATAGATGGGAAGGTATCTAGGTTGTTGATTGTGACAAAGTTTAGTAAACGCACAGTGTACACGGCATGACGTCAGGATGGAGGCCCCCGCTGTGGCCGCCACATTGGCTCCGAGACATCAGGAGCTTGCTCAGAAGGCGAGTGAGGTCTTGATGCTGACAAGTCTTCCAGCGGTGTGAAATCCCACCACTGCACAGATAAACATGGCGAGACAGCAGCTCCCGGTGCTCCACCTCAACCCTCCCATAAAAGTACATTCCGCACAGGCTCGAGAAATACCCAAAATAAAAGCAATTAGAGCACAAGCCAAAACACGTCAACAACTGGCATCTTGGATATGTTTTTTAATTCGATTCATCCAATCAATCTGTCTTAAGGCCTATTTATAAACATTATTATTTGCAGCAAATGATTTATTCTAATCTAGATGCAGTCATTTTCTGTGTTTGTGGCCATCTCGTCATCGTCTCTTCAGCATGTTGAATTTCACAAGTGTGCGTCACTGACCTGCAAAATTAGATCGACCAGAACATAGACAGTACACACGTGTACTGGATATCACTAATATTGCCACTAGGAGTGCATTATGTATACTTAACAAGTGGGTTTGGTTTGTAGATATGTTTTTTGTAACCACCAAACCTGCATTCAGTCAGCATACAGTAACTTTTGTAATAATACACCAATATAGTTTGTGTACTCACAAGCAGCATCAGCTAAATCTCACACACGATATAATGAGAAATAAGACCTTTATCAAGTTAGTCATGCAAAGAATGTGCAAATGCTTGCACAATATACACTTTAAGGTTTTAATCATGACCCTATTGAGTTCTTTTGTCTGGTGATGCTGCCATTAAGTGTGGTAGTAATTGTATTAATCGTTCAAATAATCTCCTAAAATGCACTGTCGCTGTGATTCCCAACCAGGGGTACAAGATGACATTACTTGGGTGAGAGAAAGTCCATCAATCCATTTTTACAGTGCTTGTGAATGGAGCACTGGGTGATAATTGATCCCAACCCCATCAAGGTCAGCTATGAGCCATCACACTATGAGTGACCCCTGTTGAAGACTTGCACTTGCCTTATAACACATTTTCCTCAAATTTGGTTTAAATATTTTTTCTTTATCTTCAAATGAGATAAGGGCATGGAGTTGCAACTGGTACTGTTGGCATTTGAACAATGAAAGCATTAAGACCGTTTTATTTTTATTTTTTATATTGTTGTGTTGGATCTAACCAGATTGTGCATGTGTACCTAATGAAATGGCCGCAGGATTGTTTGAGGTTCAGGTCCAGTGGCAGATGGGGTTTGTATGAATCTGTGAGCTGCTTCACAGTCCTGTGTGTAAACGCTGCCTTGCTCAGGAGTCTACTTAGGAGCCAGTTTGCACCCATCAGACAAAGTGTGCTGTCACCCGAGTGTGCAGTGTTATCGGGTGTGAGTTGCGCCACACGAAGGCTTCTCTTGAGAAGTCGCACACCATTAGGAATATATTAACAAGTTGACATTTTGCGTACAGCTCACACATCACAGCAGCAAGTGATAGTCAACCAGGTGATGAGGATGTTTTTACATGTTTTGAAATGTTTTATTGCTTTTCTCTGTCATTATCCATTGGCAATGTGGATTAACTCACAGGTGTCTGTGTTTGCAGTCAGTTCGAAGCATCTTCACGTGAGAGTTCAGCACTGCAGATCTTTGGTAACAACCAAGAATAGGGTGAAATTGAGCAATTATTTCCCAAGGCAATTACACTGGTCAACAAATTTTCACAAAAATTTTTACTCAGAGATGCAAATAAACTATTTTAGATTCATTTTTGCAGTGATACCAAATCTGACATCATTTATCAGCTTTTCAGAATACAGTAACAATAATATAATATGTAATACAGTAATATATTTAGTAATATTTACAAACTAAGGGTTAGTTTCAGAAACAGTTGCACATTTTTCTAAAACGTCATAGTTATAAATTACAACATGGTGCAATTTGTATTCTGCCAGCTTTTACAGGTCAAACCTTTAAAAAAACAGAAAATAGCTAAAAAAACCTGATTAAAATTTGCTGTTATTAAACTTGTAATACAGCAATTGCAAAAAAGGCAGGACTAATGCGCCTGGCTCAACTTTCTAGTCAGATCAGTCATATTTTGTATAAAGGGTTCAGGCACATTTCACAGTGCAAATTTTTAACGCTCGGCAACACTCAGGAAATGTCAGCGTAACACAAGCTGTAGACGGCCTTCAAAATAAAAACATGCCACAAAGATAGCACGATTTCAATACAATGCACCACTGAAAAGGAGAGGTTTTGTTGATATAGCACAATAGGCCACAAGCTCGAAGTTATGATCCTCCCCACGAAAGGCAGTCAGAAACAATATTGTACGGTATTGTTACAAGGGTAAGAACTCTGGTCAAGAAATGATGTTGGCAGACTTGAGGATTTATAATAACAGCCTTCCACACATGGACGCACGCACAATCGGGGCAAGGTGGTCTCCATTTGCCCACATGCGCCTCTGACTACATCATCTGCAAGGGCAGATCTTGCTGTTTACCTATAAAAACTGCCTTGGTGTGCGCATCCCAACGAGTCAATTTCTGCTTTTGCAATGTGCCCAATTTTACGCCCAATTCTACCTTTGCAAAGTCTACGAAAATACCAAAACAGACAAAGCTCCACCCTTGTACACAGTTAGCTGTGTCTTGCGCTAGACTTGCGCTGGGAATGAAAACAAGACCCATTGTGGGTTTTTTTTTTTTTTTTTTTCGCAAAATAAGTACATTTTACAGCAATTTCTGTCATTTTACTGGTCTGTGTGAACGGAGAACATTTTTACAACCCTGTCATCTGTACAAAACCAGTAAAAAAATGTTTTCAAAATACACAGGAAAAAAGGTTTAGTGGATCATCATTGTGTAAACGTACTCTAAAGCAAGCCGTCGATCCCTGATAGTCAATCAGAGCTGACATATGCATTCTGCTGTGTAATAGTAAAGCGAAACATTGACTCAGGTAACTCTGTTTGACATTTTCATATAATGTCAGGAGCTTGGGTAGAGTGAGGAAAGTGCAAACACTGGAGGTGAGGTGAAGCTATGGTTCTGAGACAAGCACACACACTCACCCACACGCACACTCACACAGGCATGCAGGACTCATCTTTCTCTCACCTCCGTGCCAAAATGGGCCAGGAGAGGATGAGCCTGTCTAGAAGGAGGGAGCACAAATATTGGTCAGATGAGACTTAACCAAGAGCAGCCACTCAGCTCGGCTCTTCGGTGACAAGGCAAATCCACCATGGCCACAGAAGGATGTCACGCATCTATGAATTTTGACCTTAGTTTTGGATATCATTCACACAAATAAAGCATTTGCACTCAGTTGGAAGGTCTTAAAACAATTATATTCTGTAAAACCATCTACACTTTACAAAACGCTGAATCAGTGCTTCAACCACCTTTTTTTGTTTATATACTCATGTTTGTCATGTTACACCACATTATTTTGATTTAGACCTTGAAATTAAGCTTTACATTTTGATTTAGTCATTTATTTTTGTTTTAAAAATTGAGATTGGTGTTTACCAGTTATTGCACCTTACAAAACTTTTCTCTCACTCGCACATCTCCATAAAAGTAATCTTAAGAACAAAAAGCACACATTTCTAATTAAAGGAATAAAAACACCTCACCCCTCACATTGTTTTCTTGGTCTTGTCTTCTAACCTCTATCAAAAGTTCTGGCTTCTCGAATTTGAAACATTTTTTGTTAAAATACCACAGACGTGAAACAAACTTAATTTTTATTTCGAAAGTTCAAAATCTGCACGAGCACATACGAACAGAATGAAACGATTTGTGTTTAATCATTTTACACTCTCTATTTTTATAAAGAGATACTCTAGATAGATGAATACTTTATTCATTCACATGGGAAATAGCAGTATTACAGGGGTTCTTAACCGTTATTGATCCAAGGTACCCATTTAACATAAAAATCTCACTGCATACCACCAAATAAAATTATCACAAAAAGTATGAACATTAAAATAATTTTGACCTTGTCTCCATGAAATCACATTTTAACTTGCTCAGTGTGTAATCTGGGCAAGTTTCATTGAACACAAAGCTGACATACTTGCAGGATGCCATGACTTATTTTGTTGTAAGTTATAAGTTTATTGTACCTTCTTCCATGAATATTTAATAGTTCTGCCAGTCATTACACATTGCTGGCACAGATAGATGAGCAAGAATATATTTTCAATTGATAAATAATAATTTCATGACAAAGTGAAACTGGATAATTTCTCATGGCACCCTATAGTGTGCCAAGAGAAATTCCCAAAACTGGGTATTTCTAACTGGCTATTTCTACCTGAAAACTTTACTGGCGTTTTAAGATGTAAACTCAAGGGAGGATGACTGACTGCAGACTTGAAAGGTAATTTTTTTTTTTTTTTTTTTTAGTTGCACCTGCATTGTCCTGTGTGGGGCCATATAGCACCATACAGACCAATAACGTTAATTCACAGTGCTGCAGCCCCACACAGGAAGTGGCCTAGTGTGACACTTAGCGCTGTCCGGGGTGTTGGAGGAGGAGAGCGAGGCGCCAAATGGAACACTGGGACTGTGGGAAATGACACTGGCTATTACACCTCTGACTTTTACATCTCACTTACCGAAGGTCTTGTAGAAAAAAAAAGTGGGGGTGCTTTTTTTCAATCACACAATATTCATTAAGTAGGAAATGATAAATAAATGTAATGTGCCACCCACAGATGAAAGTGCCCACATTTGCAAATGTTCTGCTCAACTTTGTGTGGAACTTTCAAAACAAGAGAAGATATTTCACGGGTCATTTTGTTAGTGATGGACGTTTAATACTTTGGCCTGAACCACATTATTCCCCAGGCCGCACAGAAAAGCCAGGAAGCCCAATTTACTGTACCTGGGAGGGTTGAAGAAAATGTACTATGTTTGTATAAGCGTCACGGCCTTTTCCCAAAGGTGAGCGACCTGCATGAAATACTCCAAGATGGATCATTTGACCCATTTAAATAGAATCTTGTGTAACATTTAGAACAACTGAGGACACACTGAAGAAGTCTTTTAACTGCCCCTTAAACTGACTTGGTTTGTTTTTCTCTGCTTGCTGTGAACTCAGGTCCAGACTTCTGGACATGGAGACAGACTCTCATCGCTGGCTGCAGCAGCAACGAGGCGTCCAAGATTTGGTTAGTAACACAAACCAGCCACAACACAACACCACAGAGCTACGGAAGCTTGCATGTAGCTGTTACACACTTCAGCCTTTAATGTTTATTTTTGTTTTGTTGCGTAACTGTGGAAACGGGTTATCCAAAATGGAATTAGCAGTAGTCACTGTCCTCTACTATTTAAATGCTCTGCAGTACTTCAAGGTAAAGAGCCACAATAGGTACATGTGAGGTACAGAGGATCATTAACATGTGAAATGCAGTGTAAAACGGCAAAACACCGGTTATATTATGCATTTAAGAATAGTGTCAACACACTCAAGTGGAGTCCCAAAATGTATTCCTTGAATTGCACTCTATATTGTGTTTTTGGATTCTAAGCAGCAGATAAAGCTAAATAAACCTACAGATGCACAGATCACAAACTATTTTAGTTTATATCCTGGAAGCATGAAGACATTAGTCATTTTTAAATTATTATTATTTTAGGAATGCAAGTCCAACATTTTTACAGTGATATCGACTGCATTGTTTTTATGATCCCATTTTACAGCTACAGTAAAACCTCAAGTAATTTTATACAAATTTGTGAATTGAAACTACACTGAAAAAAATGTTGTGCATCATTTACTCAATTTTATTCGTCAAGTGGTTGCACAAAATAAAATCATCTAAATCCAGGTAGATTTTTTAAGCAGACTATACATCTACTTTAAAAATGTATCTGGATACAGATAATTTTATTTTGTGCAACCACTTGACAAAATAAATTGAGTAAATTAAATCATCATCTTTTTCTGTGTATTTGAAATGAATGTGTAAGATTTCACATTCCATGTTATAACTTCTAAATTAAACTGTAGTCATCATTGCAAGCAAGCTTTATCCAGACATGAACTACAACTGTCGTAAGGAATTGGAGGCAAGACTGCGACCAGGAAGGATGATGTGGGATGGTAAAAAAAAAAAAGAATAAAGCCTGTCTTCACCACTACAAATATCAAGTCAAGTTAATTTAAGAAATTGATCTCAACTAAATTTAGTACAAAGAATATCTTCTTGTTTTAAGCTTTATTAATTTTGTACATCATACCTGTTTTAAATAAATTAGTTAAACCCTATTTCTCATGACCCTTACAAAATAAAATTGTGTGAAGTAAAGTCGTATATTTTTAGTGCAATTTGACTGGTAATAATTCCTCCTTGTAAATTTAGAGGGAAAACAATTTAATAAAATGTAAATGCATGTAGGCCATCAGGCAGTTGGGCTTGTGTAGGTGAGCTTTGATGTAAGTGTCAATATTTACTAGTTCTTGTAATCAAGTGGGCCAAGCTGCTTCATTCACGACCGTGGGTTCCTGTGGATTCAATGGACTCCTTTCAGCCAATCGGTGCCAAGCCGCCAAAGATCAAAGTAAAGAAGAGCCAACCAGCTTTGTTCAAAGCAGTCATCCTGACACGTACCTTCTCCTCTGTCTATATATTTGACCTTCTCTCTGAGAGCGCCTCCGGAGTGCGTAAATAAAAAAAAAAGTTTGTCTTTTAGATTCATTCATAAATTGTGTTGTAGTAATCAGGCTACACCTTACTCAGCCCCGCAGCTGTTGGAAAGGATGTCCATAGCGGGGGTGAGCGAGTGTCCGGGGAAGGCTGGCCAGTACCGGGTGGATCACCTCCTGAGCGCCGTGCAAAGTGAGCTGCAGGCCGGCAGCGAGAAGGGCGACCCCACGGAGAGGGAGCTGAAACTATCTTTGGATGACAGCGAACTTTGGGGCAAATTTAAGAATCTCACTAACGAAATGATAGTGACAAAAAACGGCAGGTGAGCCTATTGCTTTGTAGCGCGTGTAATTTAGACATTGAAAGTAAAGTAAAGTAATCTCCCGGTTGTTGTCTTGAAGGCGCATGTTCCCCGTGATGAAAGTCAACGTGTCCGGACTGGACCCGAACGCCATGTATTCTTTCTTGCTGGACTTTGTATCTGCGGACAACCACAGGTGGAAGTACGTGAGCGGGGAGTGGGTGCCCGGGGGGAAACCCGAACCTCAGACCCCCAGCTGCGTCTACATCCACCCGGATTCACCAAACTTCGGCGCACACTGGATGAAGGCTCCTGTCTCTTTTAGCAAAGTCAAACTTACCAATAAGCTAAACGGGGGAGGTCAGGTAAGAACAGAACGTTTCATTCTCTATTTTCTCTTGCTCTTTGCTTTCAAACAATTTCACTGTACATTGTTTCGATAGATCATGTTAAACTCCTTGCACAAGTATGAGCCACGCATCCACATCGTGCGTGTTGGAGGCCCACGCAGGATGGTCACCAGTCATTCTTTCCCAGAGACACAATTTATTGCAGTGACAGCCTACCAAAATGAAGAGGTTGGCGTAATATCATTTTACATGAAAGATAATACATAATAGATTGTACGTGCGTGTGTTGTCGTGCGTAATTACGCGTGGCATTTACGCACAGTCTGTTTCTTCTGTGTTACGTTTTTATTTACATTTATTATTTATTATTTATTTTTCATTGTTGTCTTTTCATTGTTATATTTTAGATAACTGCTTTGAAAATAAAACACAACCCCTTTGCCAAGGCCTTCCTGGATGCAAAGGAAAGGTAAGGACGTTTAGGTGTTAAACCTTTACAGGACACAGATACTTGCTAATCCCGTACCCTATAGATGATTTTTGTACTCTTTATTTTTACTTGGGGTTTTCAAAATGCACTGAAAAAAATTGTGTGTTGAATACATTGTTTTAAGTGGATGTACTTAAAAATGCATCTGGATCCAGATGATTTCGCAACCACTTGAAAATTGAGTAAACTCAACAAATATTTATTTCAGTGTACTTGATTATACTCATTGCATTTATAACAGTGACATATCAGGATAATATACATTCGTTTTATTATATTTTTGTTATAGTTACATTTTCTTTTGATACATTTAATTATTATTGTTATTAACTTCTTTAGCCATGATAATTGGGTTAGTGAAATTTGTGCAGCCTGACTTCAGTTTAAGTTGCCAAATATGGTTCTTTGCCTTTTGTCTAATAGACATTCAAGTTAAAACTTCTTTTTTTCCCCTGCAGATCTGATGACAAAGAAATCAAAGATGAAACAATTGAACACCAGCAGTCAGCATATTCACCGTGTAAGTGTCTTAATGCTTTGAAATGTATTCAAATTAAAATGTCTAGACAAGGCTGATGGATGTTTTATGCGTCACTCCCAACCTGTGTCTTCCTTCTTTGGAGCCAGTAGGTGGTTGGTTTCTACCTGCATCAGGCTCCCTCTGCCCTCCTGCAGCTGCAAGTCCTCACAGTCAGTTTGGAAGCCCCATCTCCCTTTCGCCATCCCACGGCTGCGAGCGCTACTCCACGCTCAGGACCCACCGCTCGGCGCCCTACAGCACCTCTTCTTACAGCCATCGAACTAACTCGCCCAGTGAGTGCCCTTCTAATTCAGCCCTTCCCTTCAAACAAAACACATCCTCGCTGACTCTTAACAAGAAAGTGAAACAAATGTTACTGGTTGAGCCATGGTCTGCATTCCCCTTGCTTTTGTCCGAGCGGAGCCCCAAAGTTGTAAACTCAGACGAGGAATGTTTACACCTTCATTTGAAGGGGTAAAGGCCGGGTGGGTCATGACACAGAAGCCAACTGAAGTAGCTGACTGCTTTGCGGCAATAATAGTTGCATTAAACCACTGTAAAACCTTACTGCTTCTGTTTATGTTGCAGCAGGCTACACAGAGAACTCCTCAGCGTGTCTGCCAATGCTGTCAAGTCAAGACAATTGGTGCGGTCTCCAGATGCCAACACACTCCAGCATGATGTCCATGACCCACAATCCAACCTCTGCTACCAACTCCAGGTCAGTTGTTTGATATGATTTCTTTTTAAAAATAAAAACAACACGTATTTGTGGCCACATTTATGGAGACATGAGAATTACAATTTGTGCAATTTTATTAGCTGTACCAATTAAATCAATCTTTATAAAAGGATCAGCTCCCATTCTGTGAACACAATTTATGATCGTGGTTGTAGTTAGTGTATGTTGTTTTTTTTGTAAGATTATAGTTTGCCTCTGAAGCTAGCTTTAATAAAATACAAAAGTTGCAAACGTTCCACAAGAAGTAAAAGGATTTGATGTGAATTTAAAGAAATAACAATAAATGGCTATTTAGTGCATCCTTGTAATTTAAAAGTAGTTTAATATCTCAGTTAAAGTCAACAAATTTAAACTTCTTCCCTGCATTTTGTTTTTTGTCTATTTGCTATTTGTTATTTCATGTTATTTGTCATTGAATGATACTGCCTAAAGTAGAATTCACATGCAAGTCAGTCAAAAATGTATGTTTTTTGTCTGCAATGTATTCTTCATATATATGACAAAACAAAACATTCAATATTGTATGCAAATTTCACATTTCTAATTCTTTCTTCAAAATCCTTCATCTATTTTTTGGCCCTCCATTTTAGTTTGTTTTGAAGAAGTGTTGCTAAAGTGGTTATAGAGAAAATATTTGAAAAAAATCTCTTAAGCACAATAATAAACCAATGCTCACAAATATACTGCACATTACAGTGGCAATGAAGAAAAACATCCTTATCAATCAGAACTTGTATTTGCATTGGGTTGTTTGAGTGTTTTTATGCTATGGTTGATTAGTATTGATGTCACTTACTTGCTTGGTCACACATTGCATTGTTTGGTGATGAAGTGTAAGCAACCTGTCTTGTGCGTCCATGTCTTCATAAAGTCAGTACACCAGCCTGTGGTCTATGAGCAATACACCGCTGACCCCGGTCACCCCAGTGTCCCACCATTCGGGGGGGATGAACAACAACAACCTGAGCTCCCAGTTCCTGAGAGGCTCCGGCAGTCATTATCCCAATCTGGCTCACTCGGTCCCTGCGCCCTCCTCTGGCTCACCCATGTATGATAGCAGCAGCACAGAGGGGCACGATTCAGCTCAGTATGATTCCTCTCTGCAGCGACATTCTCCAGCCTGGACACCTGTCACGCTCCCCTCCATGTGATGGAGCAGTGGACTGCAGTTCAATGCTCCCTTTTCTTACAAGACTCTTTTGAAATGACATTTTTCAGGCTCGAAGAAATGATTTTGAGATTTTTCAATGCTAACATCTGATATTTTGCTTATGTTACTAAGAGGATGCAGCAGGTGAGGTTCTGTGCTTTCAAACCGAAAGGAAGATCTCTTGTTTTCTGCAATTTATATACTGTATTTATGATCTTTAGATCCATCACTTAGAATAACGGAATGTTTATCCTATTGTTGGAAGTACAATTTCAGTTTTCAACGCGCTTATATTAAGTGCAAGTCCATGATGAAGTGATGATTGCTACATTTAAAAAAAAAAAAAACAAAACGTTTCAAAAATTGTTTTTAGTGCAAATGAGAAAGCGACTGTACCATACCTCATGCAGCGTATGATGTAAAATAGGCTTCTACAAGCAACAACAAAAAAATAACATGGAAATTCTTCAAATGTCAAAATTCAAGGAAAACTGCATCCAATGTCATTAACTGCAGTGTAAAAAATGAAGAATGTTAAATATAACCCATGAACATCATATAAAAATTATTGGATTATTTTAGGCAGTAAAGGAATTAGAAAATAAAGGGTAACTTATACCTACACTACCTATTCTATCAGTAACAAGCGTTACCTAGAAAAATTGAGTAAAATATACCTAAACCTAAAAAAATAACTACAGAATCTATTCAATACATGTTGGGTAACAATCTGCAGCCATTTTAATTGGGTTAATGTATAAAACATATATTTTGCGTAAAGGGTACCTTAATTCAAAAGCTATAAAATACTTACATAAATTGAGTACATTTTACCTCACATTTCTGGTTAGCTTTATTTTGATTATTTTTTTAAAATTGCTCAATTTTATTTCATCATATGATTGCATGAAATAAAATCATCTGGATCCAGATACATTATAAGTAGATAGTCTACTTAAAAATATCATGAAATAAAATTATGCAACACACCATTTTTTTCCAGTGGAATATAATCATGCAATGCGTCAGCCCATCAGTGCCCCATCATCAGGTGGTAACGTTGACGCCCAACTCAAAGGTTGTGAGTTCAATCCTCAGCCCTTGTGACCATGTCGCGTAGTCCTTGAGCAAGACACGGATCCCCCAGTTTCTCCTGATACTGTGTCATTTAGGTGACTGAGAAGAAGCTTTTAATACCGCAAAGGTTGAAAAGCACTGTGAGTAAAAACACTTTCACCATTTTACTCTTATTAATTAATTGTTAGTAATCATTCTTAATTGAGAATAGTATTATTTTAAACAAATCATGGGCTTGTTTACCTTAATTTTAATGAGTAATTTAGTTGTCAAATGTAGCAAAGGTGAGGTAAACTTCATTTAATTTATGTAAGAATTTCATAGATTTTAAATGAAGGTACTCTTTACCCAAACTATATGATTAAAATTTACACAATTAAAGTGGCTTCAAATTGTGACACTACATTTATTCTATAGTTTGTTTTTGCAGTGTGGTGGTGATGACATGTGATATATTTTGCCCTGATTTGTCCTAGACAATATTTACCATTACGACTCAAACCATCTCCTTGGGACACCCAACTCCACTATATGAAGAATGTAAGTTTCTTTACTCTGTACCAATTCTTATACACTACCTGCTATGTCAACATCTAACCCTTGTGTATTTTTAAGTTTTCAGATTGTAATTGTGTCAGAAAAATTAACACTCGGGATAAAACTGTCAACATGTGTCGGGCAAGTGTGTGTCATCAGCAAACGCTGATTCGCAAAAAAATAACTAACTTTGTTACAAAAGTTGGAATAAGGATGAAGCTGTCAAAATCATGCACGGATCGTGCTTTGGCAGAGATCAATATTATTCATGCTGAGTGACAGTGTGAGTTTTTATTGTAATATTTATAATGTTAACGTCAGTGTGATATGATTTTCTTTCACAATGTTTACATTGAAATGTTTCCATCTTTTCAAATACCATTACTGATTGGTTCCTCTTCTTATGGTTCTACTGCCTTGTAGTGAGATGTGATGTTCATTTGGACTTAAAGTTCAATGGTCAAAAAAATCATTTTGGACACTTCATTAGCTCTGCACACTTTCAGTAACACAGTGGTGTTAAACTGAACTGCATCATACTGACACAATCTCTCATATTTGACACAAGAGGGTGAAAGTATTAAAAACACCTTTTTGTATAATGCAGTGCAATTCTACACCACAACAATAATTAACCCCTTCTGACAGTGTCAATCAAAATGGAAAATTGTTATTTTTGCAGGCTTGAATTGTTGACACTGCTTTTGTGCAGGAGTACTGTACCTAACAAAATGGCCCATTTATATTGCGTAATGCATGACATGTAAATCATTGGCATTTGTTAGTGTAGTACATTCTAAAAACAGTTGCACACCCTGTGCAAGTCCCCTTTTGATGATTATTGATGCTGCTGCCACAAGGAGGCGCATGCACTCTAAAAAAAGTTGGGTTAAAAATAACACAATTTTGTCTCAAAAATGGACCAATCCACTAATTGGGTCAATTGACCCTCTTTCTTGCGTTGTTTTGTACAAAACTACCAATTTTGGGTTGTTTTCTGCAATAAAAACCCAGAAGGTGGCGTCAAATTGACAAAGTAGTGGATTGGTCTATTTTTGACCCAAAATTGTGTTATTTTTAACCCAACTTTTTTTAGAGTGTATGCGCCTCCTTGTGGCAGCAGCATCAATAATCATCAAAAGGGGACTTGCACAGGGTGCCATTCAAGATAGGACCGCCACTGCATGTTGATGTACTGAATACTCCATTCAAATATTAAATTTGGCTTTGAATATTTCATTGCTTTTGGTTTATATTACCCAACCATCTATGCTGTGGCATGTTTTGCAAACATTGTTGAGAAAAATCAAATTAGTGCTCAAGTGGAGAATTTAATACACACATATTTGAACAGGCAGCCAATGACTCAAAGTGTGCTTGTAAGTCGAAGTGAGAGACTCTAGGAAACCTATGGGGGGTAAATCAAGGCCGCCCGACAAGAGGTAGAGTCCATTCATTGAGAAGGTCAGCGCTTAAGGACATCATAACATCCTCCTGCGTCTCACACATACACTGACATAAATAGACAGTCGATTTTTTTGTGAGCATCCCTACAGTGCCTGATATGTTTATTATATGCATTCTTGCATATTATGCAGATACTGCAACTTCCTTGTTTTGATATTTGTTCAAGTTCTTTTGATTTTACTTTAATCTATAAAATGATTAATTCCAAAAGATACAACGAGATCATGAGTCCCCTTTGATCATAATCGCATTTAGTGCAAGGAGGAAGGAAAAACATGGGTCATTGATCATGTTTTTGAAAAAGCCATGTAAAAAACATGAAGGCAGGGTATTTCTCTAAATCTAATAATCCCATTATGATCACAATGAAAAAAGCCTCTCTGCCAAAGCAGGCAGCATTGACGCAAGCATGTGTTGACGTCAGCAGCTGCAGTGGAAGGGGGAGGGAGGGAGGAAAAGCGAGAGAGAGAGCGAGAGAGAGAGAGAGGTGTTTGCATGTAGAAAATACCACCAAACACCAGCGTCAGCGAATGCAAGCCTTCAAATTAAAGAGAAATGTGCAAAGAAGCAGCAACAATTGCATTTGTTATTAGAAATAAAACACAAGTCCTTCTGAGCACAAACGTGCAGCTTTGGGCGTTACACTGTGAATGTAAACCAGATGTGAGGAAAGGAATATGATCTAGTGACCCTCATGGTGTGTTCATGAATAAATCAGGATGTGGGAGAAATGAGAGAGAGGGGGAAAGAAAGAGAGGAGAGAGAGGAAGTGTGTGTGTGGGGGGGGGGGGGGGGGGGTTTGAGTGCGTGTGTCCGTGCGCGTGCGCGTGTGTGTGCTCAACTGGTGGCACCCATCTGTGACTTTTTTTTGGGAAAGGAGAGACAATGTGTAATATTTGGTTATCGCTGCTTGTGTTTTAACCAATTGGATCAGCCACATGGACGGAAACCTTCCTTGGATGTTATTATTATTATTATTATTATTATTATTATTATTATTATCCAGGTGATTTTGATTTCACGCCCTATCACGAGGGATGCAGTTTTACATATTCATGACTGTATTAGTTTTGTGTAGTTGCTGTGTAGCCGGCAAGTAAAATAAAAGGCTATTCCTCGATGGTCCTCATTTCACAATGCGCGTTGGGTCTATTTATGTCATTCTTACGCGTGGATTAGTGGGTTCTTCGTCGACCACAAAGCTTCGCAGTATTTATGGATCCATAAAAGAGAAGGTAGAGTACCCGCCCGCACTCCACAATTAGTTCACCAATTTTACGCACACGTGTCCACCTATACACACGTGACAAGTAGAATTGACGCGAAGTGCGTGTTTCATTTATGTCAAGGGTCGGTCCTTTTACATTGAGCGAACACTCCTTCATCGGGATATCCAAGAGTTCCCGCGATGTCCGCTGTGCGTCATCCCCGCCTGATTAGATAGGTCGTCTGACGTCGCCGTGAGCCATTCGCTCAAAAATAAATAAAGCATCTTAACGTTTTCACTTGGGAAACGATAGTTTCAAAGCGAGAGCGGGCACCAGTGAAGAAACCCACTTTTAGCGGCTCACGTACGTGGCGGAACAAGTCACCAAGCTCGTGCGTAAATTCACATTTGATCAAGTCCCACATTGTAATCCGCCGCACACGTGAGTGACAAATCGCTTCATATTTTTCATTCGCGTGGACCCACGCGGCCGCACACTGAACCAGATCGCGACAAAGTGAACAGGGCAGGCTGGCTCTTGGAAGGGCGATGCACGCACGCACACGCGTATGAATGAGCCCCTCTCATGGTGCTCGTCACCCCTCTTGTCACCCCACGCAGACTGTTCCACGTGTTGTGTATCCCGCCGGCTGACAAAGGCGCCCCAAGTTGTCCAACACATCGGCGGGGGATTCTGTCACGTCCCGCAAATGTCGAAGAAACGGAAAAGTCTTGACGATTTGGGATTCGAGGAGTCTCCCCTGGAAGGATGCCGTGATCAAGGTAGGCAAAAACAATTTCTCCAGGCATTGTTCACATGTAGAAGAGTGAATCGCCCATTTAATCATCCCTCTCGCTATTTTTAATCTCAATCTTGTGTGCTGCTGTGGATTATTTTCTATAGTCTGGTATCTGTCAAGTGACAGTTGATGCGTCTTTGTGTTCCGAGTATTGCAGACTTGAACAGTAGGTGTTGTGTGGATGCATAAAGACAAACATTCTGTACACACATGTGGAGCAGTGGTAAGAAGTAAGTACGTTTGTTGTTGTACATGAGTAGATTTTCCAGTATACTTTACTTGAGTATGTATTTATTTTTGGAACCGCCTGCAATTTCTGCCTGACTTTTAAATTGTTCAGTTGTATAATTTTCACGAGAAATAATGAAGTGAATTTGTAAAACTGTCACCATCATAAAACCTTTGTTGAGTGTACAGACAAGTGTACAGATAGTGTAATCAGTGATTCTCAACTGGTGGGTTGGGACCCAAAAGTGGGTCGCAGATTAATTACGGGTGGCTGTGGACAGGTAGTTAAAGTCTACAGGGGGTGTTTGATTTCCTACATGCCACAATACGTTTTCACTTTTCAAGTCTCTGGTTCGAAATGACCTTTTCCTCTTGGTCATTAAATGGTGACAGAGGCAAAGCAAACTTGCAACCCTTAAACTGCTCACTGTGCCGAGGGCATTGACATATTTGCTCAAGTGATCAAGTATAATGTCACACGTGTTGATGGCTAATCTTCAGGTTTTATTTGACTTTTGAGAATGATTTTTACATAAATATTTGGTTGAATATCAAACGTGTGACTTTTGGGGCACTGTATAAACAAGTAATAAAGAATACAGCGGACTTGAATACAACACGCATGAAACCAAATAGCCCCGCCCCTTTGGCAAAAAGCCTATTGATGAGAAAAGGTGTTTTCAGAGATCCAGTAAAATCTGTTTTGACTCTCAAAATTTGCTAAACTTATACCCACACACATAGTGTGGAAACATGTGTTTCTGATTGTATATTGTAATATTGATCGTAATATTTCGTCACTTTCAAATCTTTAATTCTCGACAAATCTTTCCCGAATTCACGAGTTTGACTGAGGGTGCAAGAAATTCCCTGCTTGACAATAACATCCATTCTCCATGTTTGTGCCCTGGAGGCATGTCACTTCCTCACAATACAAGCACACTATGCTGAATGGGGAGGGGGCCTCAAATTGGCTCCCAAACACTTTATGTCAGAAATCATGTCTGTACCGGCCAGACAGAAATTTACATCAGTGCATGTGAAATTCATCTGATGGTGTCAAACTGCACAATGTAAAACAACCAACTGGAGGATGTTGACATAGTATTTCAGTATTATTATTGTACACTCACTAGAAGTTCTGTATCAATCAATTAGATCAACATTACAACCATAACCAAGATGTCACTCAGTTGAAAACAAATCCTGTTTTGCCTTGTATTTGTCATCTATTGCTGGCATTCTTCTTCCTGGTTCATGGAGGACGACACAAGACATTATGAACTTGCAGGTGGTGCCATTTTTTATCCTGGACAACCTGGAAGTTTCCACGATTAGTTTGTGACTCAACCCGCAAAACTAAATCCGCAACTTAATCCGGATCCTTCTCAAAACGTCATTAATTATTCCTCAGTCATCGCTCCACCAATGGGTGCTATAGAGCTTGTTTTCTGCTTGATGCCACTGTGCTATACTCGCCTCGCAATAGTGTGTCAGAAAAGTTCCGGGACTGTTGTCACAAAAGATATATTTCAAATCCAGATCGCAAATTACAAGTTTTTCCAGTCGAAGTAATTCTCCTGGCATCTGCTGCTCTTTCCCAGCCTTCTGGAAGGATTCTTCGGAGATCCTCCGCAGCTCCATCATCGCCATCATGGTTGTGCATATCCGTACTGCGCCATAATGCAAACCATTTCTAATGCATACATCGTGGCAGATTGTGCATACAGTATGTACCTAAAGTTGCGGCCGGTAATTGTACAGCACATTTCAGGATTCAACCTGCTCTGTTCTGTGACATTTGCGTCACAGGCTTTGGATCTTTCTGGGCCCACACCCAAGCGAGAGTTTCCTCTGGCTAACACAGAAGGAGAATACGGGCACTTCCTTGCCATGACTGTGCCTGACATCTGTGACCACTCAGGGGGTGCACGCCTACTCAAGATGTTACTATCTTGCGTTTCACGGGGATGAAATATGTATTTTGTTGTCTGGTTTAATGCATCTTGTATTTTGACTGATGGCTAAAGACACAGAAGACCATGTCAAGTCATTTATCACCATCATCACTCCACATCGACCCCTGTGGCCCATATGGCTGCTTACCGATTATCAGCGAGGCAAGTAAACTTTGCTAAGAACACATGTAGCCTATTATCATGAACTGCGACTCCCTTAAAGTGGAAGTCAACCCAAACATATTTTTTTCCAGAATATGTTCTATTCAAGCCCACTAGTTGAAACAAGGCGTTCTGATAAATATTGCGTTTGTGGAATAAGAGTTAATCCACCCGTTTTTAGCCATCTCCGGGGGCAGCGATTTTGTCACTTCTGTCGACTGAAAATGACATCACAACTGCTCAGCGCTCAGGTAACCACCAACCACGTCTGACCTGTTTTCTGAAGCTGAGCCTTGATTGGTGGTTACCTGAGCCCTGAGTAGTTGTGATGTAATTTTCAGTTGACAGAGGTGACAAAATGGCTGCCACCTGAGATGGCTAAAAAGAGGTGGATTTTGCTGCTTAACTCATATTCCACAAACGCAATATTAATCAGAATGCCGTGTTTCAACTAATGGGCCTGCTGGGAACATATTGTTGAAAAAAATGCGTTTGGATTGATTTCTTCTTTAACTTTAGTACCTCAAGCATCTGGAATGGGATTTACTGAGACTCTTATCCGCAGCCATGATAGAATAATTGTATTGTTGCTGTTCACCGCCACTCAACAGATAATGCTCGGAATTGTGCAACAGAATCAAACAATGAGAAATCAGAAGAGAAGAGAGTCGCAAGTGTCAGACGATAATGTCCGACTAGTTGATGTCTTGTCTCGCTACGATGAGTAAACGGCATTACCGCGCATACAAGTACTTCCTGTACTCAAAAGACAAATGTGTCAAACAAATGTCCCTTTCAATGGGGGTGTTCCATCGTGTTCATATGACCAAATATTCGGTTTCGAAAAGGGGTAGCGCAAGTTTTACTCAGGATTTTAAAAACATGAATATGAGTACATTTGGGTGTTATGACAATATTCGGGTGATTTACTTCATGGAGACATAGTCAATGCTAACCTTCTGTGGTGATAACAAACTAAAACGCCTAAAAAGAATCAATCCTTTAGGCCAGGGGTCGTCAACCTTTAACACTCAAAGAGCCATTTCGACAATTTAATATACAGATCTACCTACTGTATCTAAGACTATTCTGTATATTTTATCCCAAAGTTGAGCTGCTATAAACTTGAGTATGTAAGATATTTTGCTGTTTAATTTTGTACTATTTCATTTTCAGTGATTTCTTGACATAGTACAATTGACATAATACAGTACAACAGCATATTTTGTCATTACCGCCCCAAGGAAACTGATTTTGTGTACAATTTTAAAACAACCACCTTTATCTGAAGCTGTGCTTTTTTTTTCTACCAAAAAACATAATTTTTGTCTTATTCAAATTCAATGACGAATTTAATGCTTATTTTTGTCAAATCAGTTTTGAATTGGATAATCATGATGATGATGGATAATATAATAACATTAATAACAATGACAATGATAATAATAATAATAATAATAATAATAATGATAATAATAATAATGATAATAAAAGTTTTTATTTTTATTCGTAATAATAGTTGTTGTTGTTATTATTATTATTATTATTATTATTGGTAGTAGTAGTCGTAGTAGTAGTAGTAGTAGTAGTAGTAGTAGTAGTAGTAGTAGTAGTAGTGGTGGTAGTAATATTAGTAATATTGTATCAAATGCTTTATTTAGTTCATCGCATACTCCAACAGGCAATGTTTTTTTAATCTATTGTATTTGTGGTTTCTTCTATCAGTTCAATAAGAGTTTGTTTCTAAATATGTATTGATTATTGGTGAGTAATTTGAGTGTTTTGACATGAAACCCTCAAATCAAATTCAGATTTTTTTTAGAACTGCAGGAAAAGTTAAACATATCTGGTTTTCAAGTCAAGGCAAGTCAAGTCAAATGTATTTACAGTATGTATCCCTTAATCACAAGAACGTCTCAAAGGGCTCCACATACCAACAGTTGACAAATATTAGCGACATCCCCTGATCTTGGTGTTTTTTTAAGTGTTATCCTCCAGTTGTAAATAGAGGAATTACTTTAGCTACTTTTAATTTTGACTGGTTTGGAGTAACATATTAACGTTGTATGTCACCAGTGCTCATCTGTGTAGGTGTGGACACATGAATTATACCTGTTGCATGTTCAGTTTGAGACTGCCTACAAGTGGCTTTTGTGTAACTTGCAGGTCACTGTTGAGCTCTTGGAATCCAGAGAGATTGTTCAATTGTCTTCATTTTATCATACCTGATGCATTTAATGAAACTGCTGACCTTTCTTAACCACTTTAATCTCATAAAATGCCCTCATCACGATGTCTAAACGAGATCAACAACAGACACTAGGCGGCGCCACAGTATTAAAAAAATGAGCATACAGGAAGGAAATCCAAGCTTGATGCGGTTGTTCACTGAGTGATATTTTATGAGGGGTTTATTTAAGGAGTCAGTCCCACTCCTGAAAGACACCACAAAACGAGTTCATTTATAATGTAAAGAGAAAAATTGAAAAAATACAAGAAAATAAGTACATATATGTATATATATATATATATACATATATATATATATATGCATGTACGTATGTATATACGTATATATAATATATGTATATATAATAATATATATAATTATATATATATATATATGTGTAGATATATAATAGTATATAATATATATAATTATATATATATGTGTAGATATATAATAGTATATAATATATATAATTATATATATATGTGTAGATATATAATAGTATATAATATATATAATTATATATATATATATATATATATATATATATATATAATTATATATATATATATATATATATATATATATATATATATATATATATATATATATATATATATATATATATATATATATATATATATATATATATATATATATATATATATATATATATAGATATATAATACACACACATGTATTGTTTGGAGATAAAGAAGACGTGCCTTTCATTGGACAATTGGTACAGCATGAGTGAGGTGCATGGCGAGCATGTATCCATGTTTTATCGGTAAACAAGCAGAGCTGACGTCTGGCTCCTCATCTTATTTGGCAGACACACTGACAAGCGTGGACGTCAGCGCCCATATTTCTCACCTATGATTCATACTCACTTTATTTGGCTCGTGATGAGGGCTGCTGCAGGCAGTTGACTTCGACTCGTCTTCTCAACCACTCCCTCAGTTCTTGGCACTTGACATCCTGAAGGTCTCCCTATCTTTTCTCTTCAAGGCCCGTGATGAACTTTTATCAACATGTTGAGATTAGTGCTCTTTTGCAGCTTCTTTCTTTTAAATTCTTGATGTCACTCTCTAGGCTTTCTCCACACAGGACAACACCAATATTTAGTAGCCGACAATGTCTTTTCAGATATCTGTTCATGCTTGGATTTCTTTCACATAACTGACTCAATCTTTGAAAGTCATCATTTGCTTGCAGCTATAAATTAGTCACAAAGTACACTTTTGCCCACCGGCAAGGCAGTGGACATTTGGATCAGCACCAAATTTTCAATGATACTAATCTTGAATGCGGCAATGTAATTTTATGCTTTAAGAATGATTCACTGAGATGCAAAAAAAAATAAAAATGCACTATTATAACACTTTTATACAGGCTACTAATATTTAACATGAATTAGCAATAACATTTTCCCAGAGCCGCAGTTTTAGCTAGACCCATGTGAAAATTCTACAAAAATTCATCCTTGCCTAAGGTGACTGTAAAATATTAATAAATTACAAAATAGCTGTTCAAAATTATATATATATATATATATATATATATATATATATATATATATATATATATTCTTAATAGCGATTTCAGTCAAATTAGAATGAACAGGTAGAACAGAATAAAAAAATATAAAGCAGCTTATGATCATCAAAATAATTATCGAAATAATAACAACAGTTGAGGGAAGAAAGCCATAGTCTCAGTGCATCTTATTTTGTATTCCTATGCCAGGGGTGCATTATAGTCTACATTTAATAGGATTAAAAGTACAGTCACCTTACACAATCACTTGACATACATGCAAGATATCTTTGTGCAACCAAACCCTTGACATCACATCTCTATTGTTGGGTCATTTCTCTAAATTTGGCCGGCTCGCACAATAAAAATGATGGGACGAGCTCCTATCAACCTCATTAGACAGCATGTGTGCGTGTGTGTGTGTGTGTGTGTGGTTAGTGGTTTGAAGGGGGCTGCCACACATCCCCTATTTGCGTCATCACATTGAAAAAAAAAAGCAGAAGAAATCAAAAAGGTAGTTCATCCCACAGGCCACTTGAAGTTATATTATGTTAGCAGCACAAATCTACACTTATGTAAATGCACTTGTGCCCACTCGTGTGTGCTCTTGTTGAAGACACACTCGCACACACACACTTCATATTGCAATTTTACAAGATTGGACAGTGCAGCGTTTGCTGTGGCCTAGTGACGTCAGCGAAGCAAATGAACACTTGTGAACCACATGCTCGTCATCACCGTCGTCGTCCTCTCCAATTACACATGCAAAAATCTAGGTCACAATTGAGCGGCAAGGGTTTGTATTAGCGGGAAACGCATGAGTGTGTGTATGAAATTCATTTGATGCCGTGGTATACAATCAGCATTAGCGATGGGTGTTTGACTCTATTTCCTTGACGGCTATGATGATCTAGTCATTGCTTTCAATATTTCATCACTATTTTAATGGGGGATGTCCGTCTGAATGCTCTAAACTCTTGTTTCCATACAAGTGTTGTATGGAGTATTTTAATGCCGTCTAGAGGATGCCATAACGTGGCTCAAGATCAAATTTCAATAGCTCATGTCTCGCTGTTCATCGTCTGAGACTGCAAACCTGTTTAGACTAAATCAACGGGACTTCTGCTGGTCGAAGCATTTCAACAATCATTTCCACACAACTAATCCAATTACTGTATTAACAAATAATGGAACCATTATTTAGCAATAACCCAATTAGCATATTTAAATAGTACAAATACTGACGTACTGACGTAGGAAAGGATTTGTCATGCTTTCATTATTAGTTTACTGTAAGTGGTTACAGGCGCATGATACATATGGATTATATATAAAGTTTCCGAGTAAAATTGCTTCTCTCTCGTCTAATAGTCTCAATAGATCATAATGCATCAGCATCATGGAGAGTATATGACATCTGCATTTAAGGACAGCAGCTTGTTTTTCACCAGCTGTATTATTTGGGTTACATGAATTCAATTCACTAAATGAGAGCAATCAACAATTTTGTTTTCTATCATGTCAAGTGAAGTGCTTCTTACAGAAACGCCATGAATCCATGTCGATAATTCAAAGAAAATTGTTTACTCAGACCTGCAGATTTTACGAGCATTAATTCATCCCGTTGAAGCAATTACAATGAAAAAACCTTTTGTTGAATTTACTCAATGACTCTTTTTTGAAACCACTGGTATCCTTTTGCGGGAGCTCTACAAAACAAACAAAAAAGCCACACACATCTGTGGAGTTAATTGATGCTCTTTGAAGTCTCACGAAACCTACTGAAGCCTTGTGTGACGTGACACACACTTTTATGGCCTAGTTTCCCCATTTTTTTTTTTTTTACTAAATTGTAAGACAAGGGGATTTCAACTTTGGACCACTGTGTTACACTTAATATATTCCATCCATCCGTTATCCATACCGCTTATCCTCACAAGGGTCGCGGGCGTGCTGGAGCCTATCCCAGCTGTCAACGGGCAGTAGGCGGAGGACACCCTGAATTGGTTGCCAGACAATCGCAGGGCACACAGACACAAACAAACATCAATCACACTTAGGGGCAATTTAGAGCGTCTCACTTAATATATATTATATAGAGTGTCTCACTTAATATATATATATCTAATATATATATGAAAATACATATTCGCAAAATCCTCTTTTCCTGACATGAGTTCATTTAGACGGACTAAATGCTACACTTTACTCCCAGTGGAATAAAACACATGAGGCCGAGGTAATTCAAAGGTCATTAAAAGGTGTAGAGTGGTGTGGGAAATGCGCACAAATTCCGTTCTACATTTTGCGTGCATGTGTGCGACGCAGTGAGACGGGCATAATTAGTGCCAGCTCTGTGACGTAGACGACGTGAGGCCCAAATGGCTGCCGCGACAGCATCTCCTGCTCCAGCCCGCCTGCCTCCGTCTCTGACTTCATTTCCGCTCGCTCTGACGCAGATAGACCCCCCCCCCCCCCACCCCGCGCCCCTCCTCCCAATTTACACTCACACACACGCATGCACACCCCAGCCTCCCCCACCCCCAGCATCCATCTCTCATCATGAATTTTTCTCACTCAGTTAAACGTCTTTTTTTCTTTTTCTATTCACCGCAGTGCTCCACATACCTGTGTGATGTATTCCGTCTACACAAGCATTGACTCATGCTTTCAGATTGCAACCACATTCTCTCTCATTTCGAATTGTGTTGGTAGGCTGGTGGACGAGCTATCTTTGTGAGTTAAAAAAAAAAAATAAAAGATGCGTAATACTTCACAAAATATATTTGAGATCTACAGAAATTTAAGGAAGCCGCTCCTATCTAATCTGATTATGTCACATTGTGGCAGCGTACGTTTAGTTCGGTTTACGGAACAAGACCCCGATAGACACTTATGTACTCAAAGCAAAAGAGTTCATTCAGTGAAATTGGGGGCCGATTGAATGCAGCACAAAAGCACTCATTTCATGCCGGATGCAGAATCGAATGTATCCCATAATGCCTCGTGATGCAAAGAACAGGGTTTGAGAGAGGATGTATCACCCCACACCAAAGTTAGCCACCGTTATCCTCCTCGGCTTGCCATAAAAGGCAACCCTTCACTTGATCAGCCTGTTTCCTCTTGACGAGCCCGCGCCGCCTGCACCCCTGCTGCAAGTCAGTTCGATGCAATACTCACAATTACAATGTCAAGCGTGCAGTGTTTTCGCCACTACCCTCCCAAATCATGAAACACTTTTGGTAAAAAGTAAGTTCGAGTCCATTACAATGTGTCTTTTGAAATTAACCAACAGTAATTAGGAAAGTAACATTTTGAAATAGATTTTTGTAAATTAGAACCTACTTGTTTTATCTTGAATTTGTAGTTAACGAAGCTCGCCCAAGCAAGCACGGAGGACATAAACGTAAACGTAACGGAGACGTAAACTCCACCCAGAAAGGCCGCAGCCGACCTTTGAACACCGAATCTCAGAACTGTGAGACGGACGTGCTACAGCCACTGTTGCTGCCTTCTTTTGTAAGATTCTTGATAATGAAATGAGCAGCAAATGTTTGGGTTCACAGCATAAACCAAACCCTCTGCATTATTGTCCTTCTCACTAACTCTCACTAAAGGTGTTCTCGTAAATTATTGCAACATCATTGGCAAAATTATGATACATGTGCATTTTGTGTCCTATTTTGTAAAGTAAAAAAAAAAATCCAAATAGAGCAGTAGAGCCATGCAGGCAAACAACCACTGTTACATAATGTCAGATATACTGTAGATGACAGGCGAGAGAAGTGTAAGATGAATGCCTCTCATGTCCTAATGGCGACTTTGCAGTAAAATCCAAACAAAGATGTTGAGAACGGCGAGTTATAAACAACGATGTCATCTTTTCTCCGGGGCCTGTGCGTCTCCTTTGGGTGTGTTCATTTACTCTAGTCTGACAGTCACTCTTACAAGGCAGCTACTTTAATGATGTGCTCTGATTTGTATTTCCATTAACCCAAATTATGTACTTATCTCACATTTGTCCTAATGGATCACGGTGCACGGTGACGTCTATTGACGTCACAGTGAGATGATCCGCAATGCAGTCGCATGCAAATGTGTCCGCGCCGGGCTTTGTGTAAATGTGGCGCTTCTTCTTCTTCTTTAATGACTGCATTTTCAGACAAATAAAGGGCCAAGCGCAAGAGTGATCTGCCGCTTGAATGTCGAGCTAGTTACGAGCCAAGCTGTGAAGATGTGCATAGCTCCCTCAGCCCCCCCAGGGACCCTGTATTTTCATGGGCCTGCCTCTGACGTCAATGCGCCGGCTGTCCTGTGGATTGTCAGAACAGA
This sequence comes from Filicampus tigris, assembly GCF_054856515.1. Lineage (NCBI taxonomy): Eukaryota > Metazoa > Chordata > Actinopteri > Syngnathiformes > Syngnathidae > Filicampus > Filicampus tigris. The sequence goes on along the minus strand of NC_141227.1, from coordinate 11,770,914 downwards.
CTATTCAGTTGGGGGGAGGGGACTGCAAGTCACTGTGGTGTGTGTGCATGTGTGTTCTGCATGTGATGTGTGAGCGTGTGCCTGTGTGCCTCTGTAAATGTGACCATGCACCTCTGTGTGTGCGTGTGTGTTCATGTTTCTATGCTTGCATGTGATCTGTAAATGTTTCACTAACATCTCAGGCCCGTGTGCGCAAGTATATATAGTGCACAAAAAAGCGCCAAGATTTTCCTTGAATTGGAAATGTGCTTAAGTGGATAAGGTCCGTAATAAGGGGTTAGGGGGCAAATGTGAGTGTGTGAACAAGCGCTCATGTCTGCGGATGCCGGGAGACAGCGGTTGCAGTCATCAGGAGGATGTTTGTTCAAAAACAGCCAAGAGGACAGAATGTTTCATCATGGCCGCCGAGCACTTTGAGTCAGATGGTGATCGCACTGGGGACACGAGCGCATCGACGGCCATAGGAGCTACTCTGTACATATGTCAGACAGACAAACAGACATACTGTGGCTAGATGATGATGTAACACATTATAATACTGTATAACACCGCATTAATGTACGGACTTGCTTTGGCCCTGTTTGGAGCGCTGCGGATAAGAACGGCTTCACTTCGGGGTCAGACCGAGAGTTGTGGCATCCCTTGTGATCTCCCACATTTCCCTTTAGGTTATTCATCCAGAACCGTTTCGCATAAGCTTATAAACGCCCAGTCACAAATATAGCAGGGAACATTTTAAGGCATTTGTTTTCTATTTTAATCCAATGACTAAGCTACTTGAAAGCCTGAAAGAGCTCTTCATCCACATTTTTGAAATCGATATCCTGCTTTGAGTGACTGTGGTTTTCTCATCTGACTTCAACGTAGACAACGTAAAGTTTAATTGCCATTCCGTGTCAGTGTGAACGTAATTGTGAACGGGTGTGTGTCAATGTACCCTGTGAATGACTATGACTATGTTTACATGCAGCTAATAAACCTTTTAAAACCCGGATATTGGCAGTATTCAGGTTTTTAAAAGCCATGTAAATGTGCGCAATAACCCAAGTATGCCCTTATTTGGGTTTTTTTTAATTCCGGATATCAAGCTTGGGTTACACCCTTTCCAACCTGAATATGCATGCATGTATATCGGAATATCTCGAATACATGGGACACTCAACTGCTCAACCGCAAGGAATCTTGGTCTTTGTTTTCCAGGAAGTGCTTGTATGTGCGCTGTTTGGCACGCAACCCACCGTAAATACACGTTTAGTGATAAACAAAACATAGCGAAAGCTAACGTAAGTACGATGCCACACTTTTAAAGCGAGGAGGAAACCGTCTGCTTCATTCGTGCGGTGAGTGACATGAATGTAATGTGTTTTATTAATGGAAGCAAGTAACAAGCGGCGGTGACGTGTAATTGTGTCATGACGTCCGTGCGTCGCCATTTCAATCGGGTTATTTAAATGTGGGGAAACTCTGTCCGCTCCAGCCATGTAAACGGGTTATTCCGAATGACTCAGAAATCGGAATTTTGATTTTAACCTCCTAAAATAACATCGTGTTTTTTTTTTGCAAAAAATATTTTCATTGCAAAATAACACCATCAAATCTGAAAACGTATTGCATTATAACACTAAAATTTTGCAATAATATGCAATAGTATTGCGTTATAATGCAATCGGTCGTACTGCCAGAAATGTTTTAAAAGGACCAAGATGGACATGGTCATAGGACGATTATTTTTATGCGTAAGGACAGGGGGAAGATGACGGAAGGGTGCCCAGGTCGCAGATGGAGGGCGGATGTCGGACCAGCAAAATAGGGTAAAGTACCCATCAAAAAAAGGACTCTACAGTGTTGTAGGCAGCAGTAAAGGCAGCTCCGTGGTAACGCAGAAGAGAGGTCTTTCTTTTTAAAAGTACTCAACACGTCAGTCGGTACTTGACACAGTTAGGGACGGTTACACGGAAGGACAAAAATCCACTTCTGCCTTTGCTTAGTTCGTCCTTTTTAAAAAACTTCTCGTCCTCCATCCTCTGTCTCGAAAATGGGCGTCTGCCCGGGACGTTCGGACGGAATGCCCATCTCTGTTTAATTGTTGATTCCATTCATTAAGAAACAAAAAAGTATTTTCCCCACATGTTAAATCACGTATTGACTGTGGCTAATCACATTTTTGGGGAAGCTGAGTTTATTTTCACTGACCACATGCAAGTCTGATTACCGTACTTTCTCGAGAATAACATGTACCTCTGTATTTTACGGCCCTCAAAATCTCCCTTCAAAGGCTTTTTTTTCTATGAACTCATAAATAATACGCTCCCCGATTTGATACTTGTTATCTTCTCCGTCAGTACCTTCAACTATAGACCGTAGTACCTGGCAAATGTTGTCATGCTCATTAAACTGAAGGCCTTATTCCATCCTTCAGCAGCACACAGATGATAGTGGCCCTAGCACAATGCAAATTTATGGCGTCTAATGCTCCTGCTTGATTATGAGTGTGATGGGCATTGCTTTTCGCCTCTCGTGCATTTGCGCACTCCTCTTAGCTTCTTCCAGGTTCTTTGCGTCAACCACAGCAGAGTGCACACATTACAGCTGTCTTAGGCTATGATAGTAACATAGTAGGCATGCTCAAAAATTCAAGTATTCTCCTCAGCATGAAGTAATTTGTTTTATTCGTGATGTATCAATTGCCTCCCAGTTTTAGTTTGCTGTCAAACTAAACACGAAACAAAAATAATTACATTGTGTATTTAAAACAATCACATCAGTTGTGTCCACTAGCTTAATGCTAACAAACTAAATACAAAATGTCACAGACAAGCTAAAGAGTTGCATCAATCCGCCGCTGTTATAATTCTTTAAATATTACTTGAGAAGTTGTACTGATATTTGAACACAAATTATGCAACAACACATGTGTACAGACAATATAACAATGCTCACAGGCATATAGCTTTTATCCTCTGCAAAACATGACTACGGTAATATTGCTGCAGCTTACTGGGTCACTTAGTTGTGAAACTCTTCTTAGTTTGTGTCTGTGTGCCTGGCCAAGTGGCGCACACCAGAAGGAGCACAAGGTCTGGAACAGATAATTGCATTTCCATTAAATTTGTATGAGAAAAGAAGATCTGAGACACAATTGTTTTGTGTTAAGAATGTGGTCACTTAACGAATTAAACTTGCCACTCGCTTTTGCTTGTAAAGACATTTTTTTCTATTAGTCCTCATATTGGATCTTATTTTATTTCACATTTTCAATGTACTGAACACACGCTATTAATATTTCGTGTGCATGGCTTTTTTTGCCAAACCTATGGTGGAATGTGGCAAATTTAAGTTAAGTTTGCCAAACGTCAGCATTAATAAAAAGAGGGAAAGAGTCAAAGCAAGATGTTTGTACCTTTTTGCACTGCTTCCCCCAGTAGAAGTGAAAAGCGACAGAATGTGTCAGAAAGAATTCATTATGTTCTACAGTACGTGACCTCTGAATGGACCAGCTGCTGGAGAGTGTAGGAATGCCAGTGATTGATAGCGCACATGCTGACGTAACCCGCCGCCGCTCCCACACCTTCCTCTCCGACTCTCGATATGATCAGAATGTAGCGCTGCGGCACAGAGGGTTTATGCTGGATCATGTTGCCTGACCACTCTGGTGAGCTGCTGAGGTGCACTCAGTGCTAATAAGTCAAGTGCACATCTTTGAATGCCGGGGTAGATAGGGAGCTCTCTTCATTTTGGACACCTGGACTTCTTCACTGATTATTACAATGGAAACAGAGACGGGCTACTGTATATTTCACCTCAACTCGGTCTTTACTATAGTACCTTTAAAATTGTTCTTTAATATTTATTAGAAGTAGTAAAGACAAATAAAGTTGTTGGCACCAGTTGATATGCATGCAACAAAATGATTAAACCCTCTTTCAGTTCTGATGTTTTACTCATGAGGCCATCAGAAAACAATCATATAGTGTAGAGATCAAGTAATTAATTTTTAGTTTTGTATTAACCTTCAAATGTTTTGAAATAGAGATCAAGTAATCTATTGTTATTTTCCAAATATTAAGTTTGTATTTTTTTCGTTTGTTTTCCCCCAATTACTTCTATCTTAAAAATACAATATTCTTTAAATGAATTATTTTAATAATGAAACGTTAAATAAAAATATCAAACCAAGTCGTGTTAATATTCTTCGGAGAGCGAAAAATGTTAAACGTAATAAAAAACTCCTTTCCTGTTTGCAGCCATGCCATTTTACCTAAGTTGCTTCAAGATTATCAATAATTAATTCCACAAATACTACCATCACTTTGTAATATATATGAAAAGTAATAGATTATTATGTCCATTCCTACTCTGGTTCATAGCACCTGCCACTCTAAGATATTATGAAGGTCTTCCCTCCTTGGCATTGTGTCAACACAACGGTGCAGGCACACAAACAGTAGCTTCAACGTCCACATTTAGAGAGAGATTCACACTTTAACTTCACACACATTTAGGCTTAGTTGGCAATAGTATTTTGTCCTAATATGTAAAAAATAGGGACTGGAAAGAGGGGATTGGTCATTCTATACCACCTGACTGTTTGTAGGTGACATATGGGTACCTTTGGAAGTTCCATGTGTCTGATGTCACACACATACCTAATTCAATATTAAAATGGATGAAACTCAAGCATGGCGGGGCCAGAAGAAGGTCCAAGGCAGTTTTGAGTTGAAAATAATCCAGAGCAAAAGTCTCACGTCTGGTTCATGACAACAACATAGTAAATAATAATAATAATAATAATAATAATAGTAATAATGATGATGATAATAATAATAATAATAATAATAATAATAATAATAATAATAATAATAATAATAATAATAATAATAATAATAATAATAATTTTCTTTTACTTACCAACGCGTCTTTTGAATACCCTCGATTATGATATGTGGTTCACTAACCAATACTTCTTTTGGTAAGTAATGCGACATTAATAGTGTAGTAGATGTACACGTCCTTGGAGTGGTTTTTTATGCTTACACTGCTTTAAGTTCCACAACATCTATTTCACATTCTGATATAGCTGATTTTCTACCGAGAGTAAATATCGATTACTGCAGAAACCTTTTGTGACATCATCATTGTAGTTGGCAGAATACCGCAATAATATTAAATCATGCAATAAAAGTACCGGCACTGCACGATTTAATATTTGATTGCGTAAGCAAGCGGTCACCAACATGGCGCCCGCGGGCAACAGGTAGCCCCCAAGGACCACATGACTAGCAGGACTGTTCTAGAGGTAGCTCACCAATGATGGGAAATTGTGATTTCCTGGTAATGTTGCAGAAGTGATCATATCAAAATGTAAACACTTGCAGAAATGTATAGAAATAGAGTTGCGTATTAATATTTACTGTATCTTAACTCAACTTTATTTATAGAGTACTTTAAAATCAACCATCGCTGCATCAGTGTCCTACCTCGTTAAATCATTTGAATGATGAGATACTACGATTGATGGCTGTAATTTTATTAAACTGAATTGTGCAGTCAGGTCTGTAGGAATGTCCTTGTGCCAATACAATACTGTCATTTATATGAAAGTGCAACAGCTTTGGGAGTTGCACAAGCCCTTTAGTGAAGCTGTAACGCACAAACAAATGTAATTCACGTCACACAAGAGAACTTTACGGAATCTCTTGGTAGATAAGAGACAAATAAGACCTTGGTATATGGAATATTTTGACTAATGCGCCACACACTCTCATGCCATCCACTGAATGTCTCATACAGCCAAAAGCTGGATTTGCACTGCAGGTTGTGCGCAATTCCAATTTAGTACCATACTCTTCAGTTGGCTTGGACTCACTTGGTTTAGATGCGTGTAACCTCTCCAATACCTTGCCAGTTGCCATTATTTTCCTTAGTTAATGTTTTATGCATCGCTTATGTATTGTGTTTAGACCAATGGTCTAGTCTTTCACTGTAGTTTACATTTGCAGCAGTTGCATGTTTGCATGTTTAATGTGAATATTCGTGTTGTTTGGATAAACCTCACTGATGAATGTATTTCAATATCGTCAGGCTTGCATTGACACGGTATATCAGATCTGTTCATTTTTTCCCGTTACCCTCCCAGAATAAACATTTGAGCTGAGCCAAACAGGCTATCGCACTTGATTTTTTGGTGATTTAATCAAGAAAATTTGGTTCGAATCATGCACTTTGGTTGCACATATGCACTAGTCTTTGATTGATGTGAAAACGCCCCCCCCCCCCCCCCGATACATACTAAAAAACCCACAAAGAGCGATAAGATAACGTCATAGTTTAGCTAGCATTACGAAGACTGTTTTGGGACCAATAAAATCTGTGTGATTGTGAACATGCAGCTATAACTAGGGGTGGGATGGTATTTGAAAATTATCCAAACTGTTTGTTTCGACCAGGAGCGGAGCCATGGGTGGGCCTGGGTGCATGTGTACAGGCCCACCCAGATTGACAGACTGCCCACGCAATGAGCCCATGTTGTTTTGTTGTTATTTTATTTTATTGAATATTAAGAATGACATCATTGTCGTTATCTGAGGAGGATCTGAACTTCTTATTATTTAGTTTGTCATTTTATTTGAATATAGGATATTTCGGGACATGAGGATTGTGCTCAGTGAGAGAAATATTGAGGCCCACCTTGATTTTTCCGGTCCCATTAGTCATGTTCTGGCTCCGCCACTGGTTTCGACTGTTTTGACCCATTTAGTAACGAGGTGAAGGGATAGTAGCAGTAAACTGAAATAAACTGAAGAACAGTAAGAACATGAAAACGTCACACACTGTGGCCCTATAGTCAAGATACTTCTCGGCTGAGTCCGCCGATAGTGTAGTGGTACCCACGCCTGAGTTGTGTGCGGGCAGCGTGGGATCGATTCCCGCTCAGTGACAGTGTCTATGTGTGCCCTGCGACTGGCTGGCGACCAGTTCGGGGTGTAGTCTGCCTTCGCCCATTGACGGCTGGGATAGGCTCCAGCAACTACCCGCGACCCTATATAGGATAAGCGGTTTGGAAGATGACATGACATGACTTCTCGGCTGTGGGGCAGATGTGCTGACCGCTATATAGGTGATCGTGCTGCATATGTCCAATAATTTGGTGACCATTTGTAGTTACAGCACTGGGCGCTACACCAGGGCGAGGGGGTGTTATAGCCCCGTCAGAAATCTGTGTAGCCCCAGATAAGCCTATCCAGCATTTTATTTGATATTCTAAAATATCTTTACAAATGATTGTAGCCCCCATATGTATCAGTCAAGCCCCCCTTTAGAAACTGGAGATTAGAAAAAAAATCCTGGAGCTGTCCCTGAGTTACAGTATGAATCCTCTCAACCACCAACATTGCACCATCCAGTTTCATTACCGTTTTTCCTAATCGTCAACAATGTAGTGACACTGAGCTAATAAGGAGCCAAAAAAGGGCGCATGTGTCATTTTATTGTGAAACCAAATAATCGGAAAACGTTTGCTTTTGCCCGACTTGACAGCACGCTCTTTCTCTCTTCCCCTCTCCGCGTGCGCGAGTGTGCGTGAGAGTGTATGCGTGCGTGTGCACGTATTTGATTGCGCTCGCTTCCTCCGCCGCCGCCCCTGCTCGCCCAGTCTTCTGCTGCACATCCACGGCGGAGCTAGACGCCGAGGAGGCGGACGGACTGGAGCTACACCTCGGCCAGCGGTGCTGGGTGGAGGTGCGGTGGCGGAGGTGGTGGGGGGCAGCACACGACCCTCTTCGCCCTTCCCAAAATTGAGGACCCATCTTGTCCTGGAGTAGTTTTTCCCTAGTTTTCTTTTTTAATTATAATATTTTGTTGTGGTTGGTTTAGCGCACTTTTCTCCGCGGCTCCTCTCTCAGTTTGCGCTCACTATCCGACATGGAAGATGGTCCGTCTTCGACAAGCTGTTTCAGAAGGTTAACGGACTGCTTCCTGGGTGCAAGTAGGTACACTTTTATTTTTTAAGAGATAGTAAATTATAAAGATGATGCCCAAGTCTTGGAGCTCATAGCGCGCAGCAACAGTTCCGTGCGAACGCCTCGACATTTTGACGTCTTGTCTCCTCATGTGAGCCCACTTAAGTTTATGAATGACACATTGATGGCTCCTCCACGGGTGGGGACCTGGAAGCAAACTGATTCGCTGCTTGTATAGCGTGTGCGGTCCGGTTTAATAAAACATGCAGCGTGTTGGTTGTGAGTCACGCTGAGGACCATGAGCAACCAACCAACCAAACTACCAAGAAATGCCAAATAACGCTTTATTTCCATTTAAATATTAGTAACATCCGTTTTTTTGATAAGAGTTGAATACCAGATTCCATGTATAGTATTGAAAGACATTTAGCAAATAAATTCAGAGCAGGTACCGGCCCATGACTCCCAAAGGACCCTGAGAAAAAATAAAATTGTGGTTGTCAATAATTACTATTATTGAACATTCATACATATACTAGCTATTGCAGAATTGTTACACTACAAGGGCGGACTGGCATTAATTTACACACCATTGATAGTGTTAAAGCACCGAGAGGGATAGTGAATATGTATCAGCTAAAAGTAACAAAAACTATACCAGTGCAGTATTCTGTATTTAGTGTAAATGTGTCATCTGGTTGATAGTTTTTGGTTTACAAAAACCACAACACGCAACAATAATGTGTAATGCAAGAACAACAAGAAAGGGTGGCAAAAAGTAAAACTACTTAGATTTATAAAAAAATACCTTAAAATAAAAAATAAAATGTCAATCAAACACCTAAATAATGGTGTCACTGAAAAGAGTGCTGTAAAAAAAAGTGCTGAAAGTAAAATGCTGAAATATTATGTCTTAAAACTAAAATATGCAAAAGCTTTAGTAAATAAAAATAAAACAAATCAAATAAATTATGCGTTAATCCAAACATTTAACTTTTTTCGTCACTTCCTCAATACCCAAAGCTCCTTTGACTGTTGATTGTTCTTGAGTGGTCACAGGGCCCTATAAACAGGTGTTTCGTTTGTCCTGTATAAAGTCATTTAACCTTTTATATGTAATCACAAAATCAAGTAACTATGAATATGTTATTTAACTACCCCAGAATGTGCCATGAAAACAGTTTCCTTGTAAAATTAGCACCACATGGTTATTATCTTGTGTAACTCTTTAACGTCTCTTAAAAGTCACCAGTTTTCCCCCGCAGATACGCTCGCATCTCCTCAGAGAGCTTCTCGGAATGAAATGCTCTGTGTTTGATCTCCTACTATGTGTCGCTCCGCAGTACAGTCTACTGCGAGGATAACATTGTCTTCGATAGTATTTCCGATTAGCTTGCGCGCATTCTATCACGCCACATGAGATATTCAGTGAGTCCGGTGACCTTTAGGGAAGGTGCATTTCTTGGAATGTGAGTGATGGCAAAGCACACATACAAAAACATGCTGTTTGGGTATTCATTTCAAGTATATAATACTTCATTTTATTTTATCATGTTATTGGGTGTCCGATCGTTGCACTATAATAAGTGTCGAAGCTCTTTTTGTTCGGGCTATACTGTATATCTTTTGTTTCCCAATGTTTTGCAGGAATAATATATCGTCTGTGAAGAGTTGATAAGTTACTCTCAATACTTAATGTATGTTACTAGTTTAATATTGTCATTTGAAAGTATTCAGATGTATTGTAAAATTACTATCTTATAATGAGTCAGACTGCCCCTGCATTACTTTTGCCAAAACAACTGCTTTATTCTAAAATATAGTATGACATTAAGAGAACAATGGCCTTGAACAAGACAGCGAATTAGGAAAATACACCACTTTCCACTTTGTTAAAACTGTTTTTTTATTTTTGGGAGAAAGTGTGACATAAAAACCAATCATTGGTTCTACTATAATGACTAAAAAGTACATGCCTTGTAACAATTTGTGACTGGTCAAAGCAGACAGAGCGTAGAGGAAGTATTTCTATAAAGTTCAAATTTTCTGCAGACGAGTAGGTTTGGTAAGTTCACACAAAACACAAAATAACAAACCCGTTAACACAAGGCTCTGCCAAAGAGAAAGAGAAAATTACAAAACTAAAAGTCTAATTAAAAAGAATAGTGAAGAGTAGTGCACGTCTCCCTGCGCAATTCTTCCCTGTGTCACCTAGGGCAAACAATGAAAAAAACGCATTTTATTTAATTTACCACCACCTACTCATTGGCCAGTCAGGGAGCTTCTTTGATTGGCTACATTCCGTTGACATCACAGTTCATGGAGTAGTCGAGAGTAGTCGACTTCTCACACGCATGAAGATTTTGGCTCGTAAAAATTGAACACGTTTAATATTTAGGATTGTCAACCCTGACTTGTTTTGGACCCTAATATTGCGAGAAATCCACTCTTAACAACCCTCAGACATAAGAATAACTTTATTGGACAATCTTAGACATTCGATAGTCTGGCATTTGACATCTTTGGTCTGGAAGTGTGTACCCGGCCTAATGCTCATACATCACTGGGCAGCAAATGCTTGCAAGTGTTTGTGCAAGTAGTGAAATTTCTTTATCGTCAGTGTTCCTTAAAAGTTGCAAAAGGTTGCAAACGTGTCAGACGTTCGTGAACAGTTTTAACATTGGTAAACTGTTTTTTTTTGTTGCAAATTTGATGCCAACAGCAAAAACTGTGTGCATTTGCAAACACTTGCAAGCTTTCACTGCTTAGTGAGATAGAACCTTAAGAGAGGATGAGGCATCAATGGTGACTAAAAAGTCAACTAATGACAGATATTCAGACATTGCAGGGCGGAACCGAGTTAGAAACCCATGTTACAGAGACAAGAGTAATATGTTCTGATGGAATTGATTGGAATCAGATTATTTTAATATCTCAAGGCAGTTTTTTTTTATAGCTCCAAAATATTGAAATCATCTGTGTTCCACAAAGTTATAATGCATTGCAACTTGTGTTACCGAGATTTTGAATGGATTAAACACTTCCAAATTGTCATTAACATGAATTTACATGACTTCTATGACAATATGATGTGGGATGCGGGAATAAATGCAGTCAGTATTAGTTTGCATGGACATCGTCTCGCAAATAACATAACTGCCGCCTAACTTGTCTTTTGTCTTAAAGACAAAGACAGATATTTACAACACCTGCTTTGAAAAATATAGTATGGAGAGTCATTTTCCTGCAAAAATCTGGTTTTGGCAAAAAAAAAAATGGTTGTGTTAATAATGTGACGATATGTAAAAGTCTTTGGCCACCACTTCCTTTGTTCGTACTGTATATCACCATTAAAAATGTGTAATTTAGAAATAGTAAAACACCAAAGGTAAAAATATTCACCATGACATTAAATGATGTCCCATTACTTTTAGGTTAAAGATATACTGTAAAGTAGCCTATTGTGTTTGTTTTTAGTGTTTTCTTTGAGAAGTACCTATATATCACATAACCATAGCATTGTTAAAACAACAATTCAAATTGTGACACGAGTCTTGCACAGTAGTTACTGTACACAAAGCCATGGCATTGGATACCTCATGTGACAGGCCAGTATGCACAGGTGGGTTGCACTATCTGTGGTTTGTTTGGCAGCAACTAATGGTATGTTTACCATTGTTTGGCCCCTCTGAAATGAGACTTGATGCAAGAGTGGCCAGCTAATGCAGATTCAAATATGTTGACGTCCAGAGACGGGCGTCGTCTAACCGCCACAGAGTTCCCGTCTTCATATTTAAACGACCCACGTGGTCCCAATCCGTCCCTCCTCGGCGACAGCACACACACGCACAGCGTGGTGATCGGTGAGATAAAAACAATATGGCGCACATGTCATTGCGTTTGTGGGACCGCAAGGTACACAACGCTGTTTTATTTTTTATTTTTTCCTTTCCGTGCCACGTGTCTGGATTGCGCCGCCCGCGTCTGACGCGGTACAGGTTAAGTCCGTTCTCGACGCCGATTGGCTGACTCGGACCGAGTGGGAGCACGTGGGTCGTTTGAATATGCAGACGGGAACGCGGTGATGCCCAGCTCTGTTGACGTCACCGCTTGCTCTTGAAACCTCACAACCCCAACGCACAATTACAATCGTTCCAGCTGTTTGTAGTGGCTTGCATGGCTGCATTGTCGGCCAGCCGTGTTCATTTAAGGTCAACCCTAATGTGATCTCTCCGGCATTTTTTTTTGTTCAACCCAATTGGTTTTTCAACAAATTGCTTAACTGGATGAAGAAGGGTGAACATTCTCAGGCAGGAAGTGCTCACTCTGGACATTTCTGGCCCGACCACATAACTTCTCGCTTTCACCAACTTTTTTCCTGACACTTAGTGAAGGTGTAAACATATACTCGGCTTGGTTTTATGGAATGAAAACAAAAGCTTCAGTGAAATGTCAAAAGAGTCAGACACTTGTCCCAGATACGCTCACCGACTGCCCAACGGCTGTATGATCGCTACCACATTGCAATGATGGCCGAACATCAACATAATATCATATTAATTTATAATTGGTGAACAAAATAATCAGTGCCAGCGGACTTTCTTCACCTGTGAGGAGCATTTCCACTTGTTGATGGGGCTTGGAGTTGAAGCGCCGATCGCAAAGAACTCCAGTCATCGGACGTGAGTTAAAGATTTATTTTTGTGTGTCTATTTGATGCCCCATTTGTGCATTCCGTTGCTGTTCAACTCGTAATCTGCACCGTCCCGTAAGCGTTCGGTTATGAGCACGCTATTCTGGTTCAGTTGCTTTTATTGGATTTATTGAAAAATTAATGCAAAAACACGCGCTCCCTCACAGTAGCCTATGGATGAGCCGTGCGCATGTCACTGGCGAAGATCAATTTAAATTCCGGATACACTACTCAAGTTAATTTCACGTTTAAAGTGTGATTTATTTTTTCCAAATGGATCTCTGTGGAATTCAGTCTCATCAAATGATGGATAATGGCACCCATTTGCATTCAAGTTCAGAATAAGGGATGAGACTGATTATTAATTTGCATTTTTATATCTATTTGTTCACATATACTTACAATTGGGAATTTGGGATTTTATTGAACCGAGTGTCATGTGTTGAGGTTTTGATGGGCTTCCGAAGTTTTCAGATTGCAGTGGCTTGTGGTTAGTGGCTATCATAGCATATCAAAAACTGCATGAGCAAAAATGATCAGTACACACTGATGTCCATAAATGTCCTGTTTTGCTTATAACACAAAGACAATTTGTTTTCTTTCATGGAGGACAAACGAAAACAGAACTTATTTACACGTGAGATGCTGAAATCAGTGGATTTGGATTTTTGGTGTGTTTAAAAAATGGTTGCAAAGCTTTTCAATTCCTTTCACTTTTGTGTGCAATACGTTAGGTGACAAGAGCCATGTTTTACTGAATTTTTGTGTTACGTGTAACCATTGGACATTTCATTATCTGGAATTATCCTGCCAGTAACACTTTATTGCCATCGTGTTTTACCTGAACCAGATTTGGACAGTTTGGCTGTTTAGTTCTTTAGCCTCTCCGAAGAGGAGCAGTTAAACACAAGAGGATCGTCATTTGCTTGTAAATGTTGGCTTACTCCTGACCAATTTGTGCCCAGTCTTCTGAAATAACAGCTACATCCCTGAAATTGAGTATGTGCCGCTTGTCTGTGTGTCATTCAACAAAACTCTGTGCAGCTCCGCTTACCTTTGGCTTTGACATGAAAGTGTTTCAGAATCAAGTAGGGGATTTTTGACCAGCCTAGTGTGGTGTATTACAATTTATACAGATTTAACATTTCACTGTAAATTAAATAAATAGTTGACCATTGTATCATTTGTGCACTAGCTTCCAAGTCATGGGCAGAGAAACTCTGTGCCGGAGCGGTTATTATGTAATTTAGCTGAATCGAGATGAAAACGTTTGTAAAATTCAGAATGGCTCACTCACTGACATATTCTTAGAACTTGGCAGATGAAACATTTACAGTGCTTGGTTGTCTAATTTCAAGCCCGGTGGCCGCATAGGAACTTCAGGAAATCAATTATTTGTACGTTTCCCGTAGTATTTTCCCTCTAAAGCGACAAAGGGTATGTACTTATGGTATATTCAAACTTTAAAATGTTTGCCATGGTACACTGGCTTATAAAAAGGAGAACAGCATCTTTCTCATCCCCACCGTGACTCTGGATCAACTACATTGTGGTGTGTTGTTTTTTAATACGGTATTGTTGGACCAACCAGTTCACTTCTCATGTTACGTTAGCACTAGCATCGGGGCCAACATTTGTTTTTGAAATCTTAAGAAGTGCACTGACGTTGCAGAGCATACCATTTTAAAACATAACATTATAATATAAGTTTGTCAGCATGCCCATTAATTGATCTTTATCCAACATATTTTTGTTGTTAAAAATTTTTTTGTACATGTATTTCCATATGTCAGTGTTTTTATTGTTAACGCAAAGAAAGTTATTTTTGTTGAGTAGGCCAGTAAAAATATACATACTTTACATTTGACAGTCACGAAATGAATGGTTTACTCTGACGTAAAAGTATTTGTACTTACTTAAATTCATTTGCTTACATTTAACACCTATAGGGGGAGCCTTGGAGCAAGACCTTTTCTAATGCTTTGAATAGATAATGTTGAAGCCAAAGAAAATAAGCCTGTGGTGCAGTTTGAAAGCTCTTATGTCAAAATCTGTGGAGCGCTGGTTCAGCGCCAGGGCACAGTGCATGATATTAGTGACAAAACAGATGACATTCTCTTCAAGGCATCCTCCATCCATTGACCCCTCTGTCAGCTGGTCAAAGTCTTGGTATCTGAGGGGATGGGAAAAGGCCACAGACGGATGGATTCCCTTCCAAATTGTCCTCATGTTGGAGCTCATCGAAAAACGTGATACAGGAGAAGACACAGGATCTGAGTTCTGTGGTTCTCATTAGCAGCTTCCCATCAGTTCAACATCAGTCCAGATGTGCGGTGACGAACGCGACCCCATCGTCGATGGGGCTCTGGGAAGCGGTGGAGGTGGTGGGAGGGGGGATGTGGTGCTGCAGCATTTACGTCAAACCGCTGGTTTGGATAGAATGCTGACTTTGAGGCATAATGATTGGTGCCATCCTCAGAATTTTCACCAAATGAAGCAAGCTGATGTGAAATTATAATGGTTCACAGTCACACTCACTTTCATGCAGCTGGCGCAGGCTCAATTCTAGTCCAATGGCACGTTCGTAATCGCCCGTGGTTGACAGGCGATCAGTTCAGGATGGAGGCTGCTGTCAGCTGGGTTTAACTCCACTTTTCCTGTAACCGGGGATGAGCAGTATAGAATATGGATGAACTGCAGTTCAATCATAGAGTTAGGTGATGTTCCACTGAATGTGTCTGTCGTGTGTGTCACTGCTTGCCTGCGAGCACACACCAAGATGTCTTATCTACATCTCAGCTTGCCATTTATAGCCCCCTCCCTTTATGTGTATACCTGGGCCAAAGAAGTGGAAATAATGCAAATTACATTTCCATGGAGATCCTCTCTCTCTCTCTCTTTCTCTCTCTCTCTCTCTCTCTCTCTCTCTCTCTCTCTCTCTCTCTCTCTCTCTTTCTCTCTCTCTTCCACCACATGTGTGTCTTGAATGGGGATCACAATATAATAATATATAATATAATACATTGTCATGATTAGGATTTATAGATGATGTTAAGAAAAAAAATCCTTTATCAACTAAATTAGTGTTGAACTAATTGATTCATCAGTATTTATTCTTCTTTTTAAAAATATATATATTTTTTAGTAGTCTCAAGGTGCCTGAATGTTTCCATGGCAGTGTCACATTGAGCAAACTAGTCAGTCACTAGTTGTCATTGCAGAGGATTGAGTCTACTATGTCATATTTTCTTCTTTGGATATGAAAATAGTTGAGACTAGATTAACAGTACCTCTGCAGATTGCAGCCAAATAATATATATGTATATATGTATATATATATATATATATATATATATATATATATATATATATATATATATATATATATATATATATATATATATATATATATATGTCAAGCACCAAAGATGTTGTGAAATTATTTTGGAGTGCTTGAAAATGCAGCAAGATTTTGATTTTGTTGGATCTAAAATTCATTACAAGAGATAACTCAAATTGTTGTACAGCGACGTTTTGTCCCACCCCTAATCAAGAAGCGTGATATTTATCTGCTTAATCTGACAACTTTGAACTGCCTCATATTGATTTAGCAGTGTAGGTCAGAACACACTCTGCAGAGGAGTACAAGAAGTATGTGTGTGCACTCACCTGCATTTGCTCACACATGTACACACTCTCTTCCCGGCTCGATGAATAAATGAGGTGAAAAGTGGGAGAGTGGAATCCAAGCCTATTCATCGTTACTCTTGGTGCCCACTGAATGTCGGTGTTGGCCGCTGTGCTGCGCCCCTCTCCCACAGTAGATAAGATAAGAACCACATATGCTCTTCAAACCTCCTGGCAAGGGAGTCCCAGGCGGAGCTGCTGACGCACGCACCCTGCATCCAGCCCGCCGCTCCCCACCCCTCACACATCCTCTCCCTTCCTGCCTCAGACTCTTGTCATGAAAAGTGAAAAGTAGTATCCTGGCAGCTTGCCCTTGACTCTGTGCCAGGCAGTGTAAGCTTCAATAGAAGTGCTCCTTTCCCCTTTTCACTCATTTTTCATGAGTGTGTAGCAGAGGAGAAACATGCTGCCCACTAAAGATCAGCTAGACTTATGACATTACCACTTGACATCATCTGACCGGAGCACTAAAGGCACAAGATCACTTAACATGCTCCTGCACAGCTCACTAAGGTCATGTGCATGTCACCTCCACTAAAAACATTTACTTGTGACGTAGGTTGGGGCACTTGAGTATTATGGTCAATAAAAGAAACCCAATTTGCTTTGAATGTCGTTTTGTCAAACGGCAGAATTAGGCAAAAACTACATAAGCGATTTCCCTGAACATTTGTAAATGGGTGAACGACACATTTAACTCATTCACTGCCATTGACGAATTTATTTGTCTTTTCACAGTCCAGCCATTCAATCCCAGGAACTTATTTATAGTTCTTTCATATTTGTTTTTTAAACGTTAGGGTAAAAGACGGTCTGAAAATGTCTGGCAGTGAATGAGTTAAATACGTCATTCGCTATATGCCATAAATGAGCGTGCTAATGATCACCGACAGACATACAGACAAATGAACAGAAGGACAGCTCTTTTCCTTTTTACTGTAGCTATTCTCACATCTGAACTTGTACGGTCTAACGTCATCCTTTACTCAACTTTTTGGGGGGTGCGGGTGATGCGGTCAGATTTGCGTATCAGAACGAGCAACTGCAGAAACCAAGCCACAAAAACAAGTTGTTGCTGTTCACACCACAGAGTTCCCTTTTGTTCCTCTGTAAAATTGTAATGATCCATGTCATGTAATCCTCAACAGGTGATTCGATGGCAATTTGGCAATTTGGGTTTACATTAGGATGTGCGTTTATCATGATCATTTCCAGCCGTGGATCCTGACATGTTACAGTGATGAATCTCCTCTACCCATGGGTGACCAGCAGTTTTTGTTGTTGCCTATGTGGTATTTGCTTGCAACTCTCATCTTAAATAATACCTGATAGTAGCTGCTCTTGTCAATGAAAACATATTAACAGCGGCTTTGTTTACATGGACACATTTATTTGGATTAAATGCCTGATCGGAATAAAAATGCTTCATGTCCACACCCCATTCTGACCCGATCAAGCCCATTCCGATCAAAATTAGATTCAGAACGAGAGAGGTGGTTTATCTCGATTGTTAATCCGTTCGGCACGGAGCGCATGAAGACATTTATTCCGAAATTTCGGAACAAACCGCGTTTAACGCGCGTGCCTGTGACGTCAGTCTTAATGTTTCGGTCATTGCCGCAGCTAGTAGAAGCAGAGGGAGTGAAAGACATAGCAGGCGCAAGACTGAAATGGTACGTTTGCAGCTCCATTAGGAAGTGTTTACTCAACGTAACAGCGTAACCGTGAAAATACTTGAAATAACGCTAACGTTTAAAGTACAAATGTATGGAGCGATGTTTCGTTGACATGGAACTCGCTACTGCTTCTTCTTCTACTACTACTACTTGCGGTATATATGGGTCAATCTGCACGTCAAAATAATTTGTTCCGATCGAAAGTGTGATGCATGAACACACAAATCCTAATCGGATCAATATTTTTAGTGTCCATGAAGTGCATCCAAACATAATTTGAATCTAAACTCTGATCGGATTAAAGAAATGTTGTCCATGTAAACATAGCCACTGTGCAGCATTGTGTCAAATTGAGCAGGTACTGTGCAGTTAAAAAGGAAATTAAAGTTTCTAATGGTTATAGCCCCGCATGTTGCTTTGGCATGCTACTGACATATGGACAGAGATCGAGAAAAATTGTCCATATGCCATTTCCCATGATCCTCTACTGCAGCATCTGCTTCCTTAGTATATATTACATTCTGCAACTTTCCATTGGTTGGTACGTGATCCTCTCACCATTATGGATTCTTTCACTTATTTCTTTCTTTCTTGTATATTTTCTCCTTTCTTCTACGTCATTGCAAGCCCGAGCTGCACTCACAAGCTTCCTGCACTGAAATCTACCGTATCAGCATTGTTCACCTCACTGGCACACTGAAGTAGTAACTAGGAGTCAGAGGAAGTTTGTTTAGACGGCTGAGCAGGAACTGTTGTGTCGGTGTGTCACTCAGATTATTAGATGATTTGTCTTGTGAGTATTTTGATCTTTAATATGGTTTATACTGTTCCTGCGTGCAAAGTAATCTTTCATGACTAACGCCAACTTTCTTTTAAACACAATAAGAGTTTTTCCTACAGGCAATCTTTGTCTCATCCTGTATCTCACCAAGAAATATACAATAAAAACCCACCCCTATGTGGATGTAGTATGTGTGATTACCAATGTACAGGAAACGAAATAACTGATAAACTGCTGTTAAAATTCCACACGCTATATATATTCCATAACAGCTCTCTTTCTCACTTCAGAAGATGGTCATTTTCTGAGTCATGTATCAGTTTGAAGCTTGGCCAGCTTGGTTTGTGATTGAGATTTCACTCTTTATTCTAATCAATCTAGCAGCCTTGCAACAGTAATAAAAACATAGAAAGTCAAATATGTTACTCAAGAGTAGAGAACATTCCCATGCAATCCCAATCATTGTTCTACACAAAGGCTGTGGCTAGAGAAATAAGGCCTTGCTTCATAGCACTTTCTTTTTTCCAGCAATTCTCTAAAGGAGCCTCATATAAAAGAAATGTGGCGTCAAATAGACCCTGGGGCTTTTTCTTCTTGTGTGAAAGTGTAACAGGTCAGATGTCATCAAGCAGTTCGGCATTTTCCAGTACTGATTGAGAAAAAGGGGGGGGGGGAAGAGGGGGGAATAAATCATGTTGGATTTATTAATAAATGACATTGCTGTTAGGTGGCTTGATCTCAGCCCGTTTCAATGCTTTAAAATCACGACAGAAGAAAAAGCCTGCAAAATACTTATTGAAAACACTTCCCCGTGCAAGTAATTTACTTCCACATAGTCAGCCCATACCTAATTGAATAAAAAGCCTTTAGACTGAGATTGTATCTGACAAGAATCCACTGTTTTGCTAAAATTCTGCACACACTACATAGTGTAGCCAAATATTGTTGATTGATTGCGAGACTTTTCGTGCTTAATTTTGAAATGACCAGAGCAGCAATCCAGACAGACTGTGACTCGTTTGGCCTTCCTTTTCCCAGTGTCAGGGTGTGGTGTGTTTGTCGTCCAGATAAGTATTACGTAACAATACCTCACTGCATGAACTCAGGCTTCAGCTTTTACACAGGAAACACAAGTCTGAGTCAGGCACCACATCTCTGCCAAATGGGCTCGACTCACCCGTGAACATGCAGCTCAACAAGCTGCTGACCGCCAATACATGACTCTAAAGATACTGCTATTCAGTCAATAAACGTAGTAACTCAAGTATTGCTTTTGGTGCGTGTTATCAGGGAAGGATCTGCTGTTCATGGTGTACTATCAATCACATTTCAATCACATTTTATTTATATAGCACTTTTCATACATAAAAATGCAACTCAAAGTGCTTTAAAACATTCAAAGCAAAACATAGCAAAACTAGCGAGCAGTTTGATCTTGTGGAAAAATGCCTTTACAATAATGTGACCTGGTTGTCACCATTTTTTATTGATAAAAAGCCACACGTTTGCTGTGTCTTTCCTTTCTTTTCCCATTTTAGTACTTCTCTCCTGAGCACTCTGAAAGTTCAGCTCAGAAGGTCAGTGTAGGCATGGTTGAGTATTTGTCAAACAAAACAAAATGACGGTCTGCAGGGCTGTTGTGTTTGTGCTAGGTAGTCGGTCATCGTCACTCGTTATTATTTCAGACCGGCCCAGTTCGGCAGTCCGTCACTGTGATCGTTATTTTTAACACGCTTCCTTCATCACTAAATGACTTTGTCTTACTTTCATACTCTTATCACCACTATTTTAGGACCGTCGGTCAAAAAATGTTTACAAAGCACAACATTTATTTAGAAACAGTTTGGACCGCTTCATATAAATAAATAAATAAAAACATAAATAAATAAATAAACTATTACTGCTCCCCGGCGGCACGGTGGTCGACTGGTTAGCACGTCCGCCTCACAGTTCAGAGGTCGTGGGTTCGATCCCGGCTCCGGCCACCCTGTGTGGAGTTTGCATGTTCTCCCCGTGCCTGCGTGGGTTTCCTCCGGGTACTCCGGTTTCCTCCCACATTCCAAAAACATGCATGGTAAATTGATTGGACTCTCTAAATTGCCCCTAGGTGTGATTGTGAGTGCGGATGTTTGTCTCTGTGTGCCCTGCGATTGGCTGGCAACCAATTCAGGGTGTCCCCCGCCTACTGCCCAAAGACAGCTGGGATAGGCTCCAGCACGCCCGCGACCCTTGTGAGGATAAGCGGTATGGATAATGAATGAATGAATTACTGCTCCCCCTTCTGCTTCTGGTCCCCAAAGTGCCCCTTGTCTTTTTTGTGAGGGTTTACTTCACGTGGGAGTTCATCGCGAGCGAAGAATAAAGCTGAATTTACGTTTTTATAATCCGCCCCCGGCCAATAGCTTTCCGGTTGGATTTTTCTAATCATGAGAAATAGTGACTACCGCCGCCGATGGTATGGAAGGGTATTACATCTCATGCATGTGCAGAAGGTACTTTAATGGTCAGCGTCGCTGTCTGCCATTGCGGTGTATTCCTCCAGCGTGACGTGCCGACAGCCGGCCGGACGCCACAGGAGGCAAGCGTCTGTCACTGTTGGCCAACGTCGGATTGTTCTATCTAGGCCCTTCAAGACTTTTTCTATGTACTGCACACAAAATCTGTATTGCAGTGTGCAATTGTTGACTGCAGGAATATCCACCAAAGTTGTTGCCCGTGAATGTTCATTTCTCTATCTTAAAGGGACACTTGGATGATCTTAACATTGGCATTAATATAATAGGTTTATAATAGATAAAAATGAGATCAGTACAAAAATGCCCACCTCACTTTGTAGTGATTGAAGGGATTTTTTTGTGATTAGGTTTACGACCTTGTTGGGGCGTGGCTTATGTTATGTTTTCGGTCTCAACTGTCTACGTCACCGGAGGGAAACAAGCGTGGTAATATTGCTCGCTTTGTCAGTTCTGTTGTCTAAAACTGCGACCGATCGCCACCAAAATGCAAATGCACATTACTACTCTTGTCCACATCAACCTGTGAAAGTATAAAAGTGTTCTGCACAATAGTTTGGATTTACTGACATAAAACGTGATCTCATCATGGTCACCTCCACAAAGTAAGAAATACCGTGGCGATAGCTTCTCCACTTACACAGGCTGAAGCGGACAAGAGCACGAATGCGCACACGAACCCCGACTGGTTATATTTCGGACATTTAGCGACGCTAAACTCGTGTCAACTCTCGGGAGGCAGACGGCGACTGGCAGTGGGCAAGCAATCAGGCAAGCATGGAACTTCGCACAGTCATGTGAAGGGGACTGGGCCAACATTCCAAAGGCCACAATTAACAACCTGATCAACTTGCTTGGCTGCATGAAAGTCCTCGGTATATTACCTTTTTTTGGGTTCCTCTAATAAAACCAGTATGGTGAATTGAATGTATCTACTGTATGTGTATTGGAAGACAACATATTTAAGGTGAGCAGAAAGTACAGGAAGCAAATATTAAACACTGTGTTTCCATCATCAGTGATCTTAACGGTATCAATGAATGTTTTCATTATTTACAAAGTTATGCCAACAAGCATTTATTCAAAGTCAGATTTGACGTTTTGTTTATGGCAAAACAATTAAAGCACATCAATTTGCCTTCGTTTACCATCAAACTGCTTGACCTGAACACTTCCCCCGAAAATACACCGTCACATTGAAGTAAACACTCTCTAGAGGACCAGTTCCACAGCTGAACGTCCTCCAAAAGAAACATCCCCTTCTCATCCTGTTAACATTTGCTAAAAACGACAGAGCTTAGCTGTTTTTTGTTTTTTTTTAGGGAAATGAAAGCATGTACTCGTCAGCTCATTTTAAAGCGTAGGTTCCCCAATAACATGTCTGTTACTAATACTAAATAAAATGTTCATGTGCACAGGTATAATTGCTGGATAACTTGCACAGCTTCATCGTCATCATCATCATCACCATCATCATCATCATCATCATCAATCAATCTATCTATATTTATATATATATATGTATATATATATATATATATATATATATATATATATATATATATATATATATATATATATATATATATATATATATATATATATATATATATATATATATATATATATATACACATTATATGTGTGTGTGTGTGTATATGTATGTGTGTTTATGCGCTGCTTATGACAGTACCTTCTTTGTATTCCAAATTGCACCAAAGTTTCAGTAATGCTGTGCTCCCGTTTCAGTCCACAGCAGCTTTCTTCGGCAGCTCCCCACCCCCCTTAAGTTGCTTTGATTTATTAAGCCATATCCCGCCGATTTGCGTCAGAGCTGGCCAGGAGTTCCATGAGGCCTTGCACTTCTGAAGCCCGATGTCTCGTGTCTGGACAGTGTCAGACTGCAGAGCAGCATCCTGCGCCCTCCAAAGCCTCCTTACCTCTTCCTTCCATTTCCTTATTTGCCTGCAAATGCAAGCCCTGTATGACCTTGTCACGCACGTCTGTGTTTGAAGTAATATTTAATTCATATTAAAAGACAGTCACTGATGTACAGTGGTACAGTCGCGTGACTTTGTTGGTATGGTCCCACTTAATGATAGTGTGAATGTGCGTGTGATTGTTTGTCTCTATGCGCCCTGCGACTGACTGGCGACCAGTCCGGGGTGCAGTCGAACCTTTTTCCCCAAATAGTATTACAAAACCTGACATGAATCCGTCACATTAATCAAATTAGCAAGATGCGCTTTTCTTTCTGTGTTTTAAAATGAGATGAATGATATATGCTGTTTTTCCTCTGTTTGATTACATAATACTTTCATGACATAGAGCAGATTTTTAATAATGCTATAATAATATATTGCCCAATATAATGTAATTATTTCTCAGTCATTTCAGCTGGTCTAAGAACTTGGATTTGGCAACTGTCAAATTTAAAATATTTTTCTTCTAACTAAGTCTTATGGATGAAATAATGCAGTATTGGTACTGTGTGTACTGGTGTGACCTCCACTTATCGCCTACTTAGGTAGTTGCAAGAGCCTGCCACTCTAAATCAAATAGAACTCTGATGGATGTCACCACATTATTAGTATATAGAGTTTGCTACGTCCCACTAGTTGCTGTCTTACTTTGTTGAACCCCTTTTTGCTTTATGGATGAAACAAAAAATAATTATCTTAGGACTTATTCTGTACGTTATCTTATCTATTACAAATTTTGGCAGAACATTCTTTATATACTGCTTTTTTTTTATATAGTAGCTATAGGAGCAGGTGTTTAGTTGGGCATCTATTAGCAGCACCATCTATCCGAGGCGTGGCATGCATTTATTTAACGACACACGACGACATCATAGCACGACTTCGGTCTTTTGGAGCCTGTATGGATATCGCTTTTATTTTGAAAAATGAAAAGTAAAACATTAGTCCAGCTGTGTCAAATAACTTTTGTTGTTGCTGACAGCTGACCTTTCTTTTTGACGTGATGATGTTCTGTCGGGAACCAGGAGTCCAGCCCCTGAAGACAGTGGATGACTTACATAAACATGTTGGTTTTGAATGCACCACTGGCGTCTATGAGCAAACGTCAGTGGTGCATTCAAAACAAATTCCCCTCAACAATAATCTGGCAAAAGGCTTTTTCCCAAAGACAAAAACAGTAAACAGCAGCACTTAGCGACCTCTCAAGAACCTAATTGCCTATTAAGCACAATCAAGTCCTCCTTTATTCTGTCGCCTCTGTTGGGGGCTCCCATCCCTCGAGACACAGCTTGACTGTAAACATAGATAAGCATGGTCTATGACTACTAAGGTGCTCCCATGCTTACCTAATTCTAACAGCATGTCACAGGTTGTCACACAAAGTAAAACCATTTATCTCACCCTCCTATGTGTTCTTTTCCTCCGAACTTCACGAATATGTATTTTCCGAATCTCTTTGCATAGGTTTTTCATGAACAAGGCTGTGCAGTAAGTGAGTTAAAACAGTCTTTTGCTTCTGTGCTTCTCAGGCTTGACAGATGAGAAAGTGAAGGCCTACCTCTCTCTGCACCCGCAGATGCTGGATGACTTTGTGCTGGAGAGCGTGAGCGCCGAGACGTTGGACAGATGGCTGAAGAGGAAGACCAGCAGCAGGCCTGCAGGTACAACCGCTAACACACACACTCATTCAAACGTACACGTACTTTTCGGCATCGCTCCGACATCATGATTGCATCTGCTTATTGCTTATTGATTGACGTGTTACATGTTTGTATGATTGAGCCCACATAATCCCGAATAAGTCAACCGCAAATAGGGTCTGCCTTGAATTTGTGAGTTCTTGTCCATCTTTTGCTTTAGCAGTGAACCGTCACAGTGGATACATGACCGATTTACCAACCCACAAAATCCCCGATAGAGTAACCACATAAAAGTTTTGTTTATTTGAACCCTCCCTACTTAAAACACACTTGCTAAAGTATTCCTCCATGCTTGTTCTCTCTCTCGCCATCAAGAAATGGACGACTATCGTGTAACATCACTTTGAGAGAACAGAGAAGACTCTGGCTCGCACAGTTCTCCAAATAGGAGGCAAAGCATACTTGCGTTAAGATGTTTATTTGTCATTGCCGCTTAACGTTTTCAGTAAAACTGACACAAACAAGAAGGAATTTAAGGGGAATTCAGCACAAGATGTTAAAACTTCCTGTTGTATTGTAAATGTGCAAGTCTTCGTTATCTGATGATGCTTTCAAAACACTGCATCTCCTCGCCTCTCTCTGCACATCCATCTTTGAGGCGACTTTGGGCATAAGGTGATCAATGCCTGTTTTGGTGGCAATCCCTGAACCTGCTGCTGTACAAGCCAAGACTGCCCTCCCGGGCGTCTCCCTGGTGAGGTGGTCCGGGCATGTCCCACTAGGGGGAGGCCCCAGGGAAACTTCCAGTACAGGCTGGGGAGGCTATGTCACCCGGCTAGACTGGGAACACATCAAGTCACCCCTAAAGAGCTGGATGAAGTGGTTGGGGAGAGGGAAGTCTGGGATTCCCTGCTAACGCTAATGCCGCCACGGCCCAACCCCGAATAAGCATCAGAAAATGGATACCTTACCTTAATTATAAACCTTCAAACCACTGAAATGCAGAGCAGCAACACATACAGATAGAGCATACAGAAATGCTCCCGGGTAGTATACTCTCTCTGCTCTGTGGGAAGAACAAATATTGAAATGTCAAAACATGGTATTGCATTACACTGAAGGGACGGCCTCTACATCTCGCTGTGATTTACGCTTTATCTCTTCCGGTAGACCTCAGTGCTCCACGGCATGTTGCAGCACTACACTGAGGCTCACAACTAAATTCAGACTTGCCTGTATACTGAAAAAAAAACATTAAAAATATACAGAGCAGTGATGTGTATAGTAAACATGTCTCATGATCATAGTCCTTTTTCAGAGTATTTTCCCAAGTGTGTGTTTTTTTTGTTTTCCTGTTCCTGTTTTCCACACAAACTGCCTAGTGGGCGTGGCTAGAATATTTCTTTTCTTTTTTTTTTTTTACATTGGGCTTCGGGCTGCAACGTTGGCTATTTCTGGATAGCTGAATTTTCATTTGAGTTAAGTCATTTCTTCAACAATATATGGACCTCTGCTATGGTACGACTCTTCCAGTCATTCTTCTCAAAATGACACTGTCGTGAAATCAGGATTCGTGGAATCACTGGATTCATGCAATCCCGTCCGTCCATCCATTTTCTGTACTGCTTATCCACATTCGGGTCATTGGTGAACTGTAGCCTATTACAGCTAACTTTGGGCAAAAATCCGCAGTACCCATATATGCCTCATGCAAGCAAACCGCACATAAGAAGGCCAGAGCCTCGATTTGAAACCGAGCGCACAATTTTCGGTGCAAAAAGTGGCGCATCTTGTCGTTTGTGCCGGTGAAAGCATAGTTTAACATGTTTGGAACACCGTAAACGTACATAAACGTACTTTGCACGCGTCAATGTCCTGCATTGACTCCAGTGGCTAGGAAGCAAGTCGACTTAGGCGGCGCAGACACCCATTTCTCACTGCACATGTCTGTGAACTATGAGGACCGCCCTCCACCATGCCACCTTTCATTGAATCCCATTCAAAATAAGATTTTTTTAAAATATGAAGGTCATTTCCCCCCCCACAAACCATCAAGTGAATGTAGTTTAATGTGTATGCCTGTGTCTGTAGTGTTCTTGAGCAGTGATCCAATTTTACGTCAATTGTATGACAATCATTACTTATTAACGACCAATATATCTTCTCACTATGCCGGCGACGTATTGTAACAGGCAGAATAATTAAATGCTCTTTCATTAGCTGGCAAAAGGTACAAGAAACCTGTGAATCTAACGCTTGTCAGTTATGCCTCCCTGTGAGTATATCAGCTTAGTGTTCAATTAAATTGGCCCGGATTTCAAACTGACTAAGTCAATTTATAATTAAATTGAGTTGAGTGCAGTATTCATTCTTTTTGTCTGGTGTTGCGATGTGAGATTTTGTAAAATGGGTACCTTGGCTCAACGAATAAATTCTGTGGAACACTGTGACAGAGACTACTGTAGTCTTCTTGGTATTTAAGTGCTTGGTGCCCCACCAGTTTTCTTGTCATATAAAAATGCCACTGTACCAAAATATTTTTCCGAGTGCACTGTTTTTGGCGTTAATTTGTTATTTTGCTCGTTTGCGGTACAATACAATCCCTATACAAATCCCTCATATTCACATATTCTCCTTTAGATGGCAAAGAGTGCGATAGACAGACGAAAGAGAGGGAACGGACCTGTCAGTTGTTTACTGGTTGCTGGATGTGCTCGAGCGGGCCATGTTGAGTGTGTACCGCTCCACACTCAGTGAGCTGTTTCCCAGACCAACGGCATCCATCAAGGGCCAACAGTGCTGGCGCACAGCCCAGTCGAGCTGCTGACGTCAGAGGCGTCCTCCGGAGACATGCAGCTTGGCTGAAGGGGGCCCAGGGGAGGGGAGGGGGAGGGCTAGGGGTTTGGGTTGTCGCCGTTGGTAGTGAGGGCGCTGGCTTTGGGTGTGGAGGAAACTGGGATAGGATCGACTTGTCACTTTTTGGAGCAGCTCTCTTCATACAAATAAGAGGGTGTCCGTTTCTCAAGACCCTGGTGGTAATCAAACTCTCTGGCGCCAAGTAGGAATAACTCACTGGAGTCATTCAGTTTGGGTCAATGCAGAGGAATCAGAGCAGAACTTTATCACAGAGCAGTGAGGGAGATGATGTGAGATCATTTTACGGAGGAGTTTAGCCTGCTTAGTACAAGTACCAAACACCCTTTACACTTTTTGGCACTCGAACTGTTCACTAAGGCCTTGTTACCACCAAGCATTGCAAATGTGTTCAGTTCAGTACAGTTTGCATTTTATTGTGTTTCCATGAAGAGCTTCTCCAAATGTACATCCCAGATTGTTGCACTATAAAGCAGCGGAGGGAATTTTACTACAGTTTGCTGTTCCATTATTCAACAGCCGTCAGCGGCCAGGGCAGGGGCGGCGCCATGGGTGGGCCTGGGTGTGCAGAGGCACACCCTGATTGACAGACTGCCCACCCAGTCAGATTAATGAACAAATATATACTTTTCAATTTTTCGTAAATTATTTCTTACATTTTTTTTGAATTTGTGTTTCATTGTGTTTTTTAAATTTTTTATTTTATTGAATATTAAGAATGGCATAGTGGTGGTTGTCTAAGGAAGATCTGAACTTCATATTATTCAGTTTGTCATTTTATTTGAATTTACGATGTGTCGGTACAGGAGTATTGTGCTCAATGAGAGAAATATTCAGGCCCACCCGGATTTTTCCAGGCCCACCCACTAGCCACGTTCTGGGACCGCTCCTGGGCTTTGAAAGTCCGTCATTTTTCATGGCGAACTGAATCATAATCGTCGGTCCGTCAGTCAGTCAGTCAGTCAGTTAAGCTCGTTGGTCTGTCAGCCGTCCTCCCAAAAAACATCAGAAAAAACGTTAGTGAAGGACTAATGGTACATCATTGACGGACTGATGGACCAGTTTGACGGAATGGCCACCTCTGATTATTTGTGTTGTAGAAGTAGTAACTAATTTGGACCAGCAACCTTATTTATGAACAGATACCAACACAGGGCACCGGAACACAGGGGTCAGTCAGGATTAAGCTTCCAATAGACGGACGCCAGTGTTAGCAGAAGTCGATGCATTGTCAGGGTCTGGCTCCGCGCCAAACCATGTTTGATGGCTTCTACCGAGATTAAAAGTCCAGTATAATGAACCTCCTTTTGTTTGCTCCATAGGCCCCTATACCTATTTTGTTCCCGGGAATAAAGTTTCTGCAAGCAATGCAGGCTTCAATGAAGTTGAATCTAATATTCGGATGGGAAGTATGATTATTCTGAAGTTTCTTTTCTGGTAAGCCACTTGGTGGTGGTGATGTTTTCTTGACAACGTGTGTCCATAAATGTATAAGGGGTGTAGCCTCTGAGTTAGCAAAGTTTTTTTTTTAAAGTTAGCAACCTTTTTTTTGTTCTAGTGGTTTTTCGTCAACATTGATTGGTGCATAATTCTTTGTTTGGACAAGCTTCAAGCGTATTAAATGTTAGCATACCAACTTTTTGTTTCTTCAAAGCGATGTTAGGTGACTGCCTCCCACTTGTTGAGATAGGTCTTTGCGTTTATGCTGAATTTTACAAAGTATTTCAGAGGTTGGGTTGTAGAGCACGGATAGGGTGATGTTCCATGGTGTGCAGCACATTTACAGATGGTCGGTCTGGTCCGGCCCCAGTTATTCAGCGTAACCCTGGAGTATCCTGTTCTCGTCCCTCATGTTCGAAACAATAGGTAAAGGTTTAATTATGCAACCCCATCCATTTAGAACACTACAAATAGAGTTGAAACTAACACATCTTGGCAACAGAAATCCATTGGACAGTGTTTATGTTTTAATGGAAACTGCATTTACAACTCCAGCACTTTATTCTGAGCCAGGAGAGGGATCTTCAGCAATGTATTTGTATTTGCATCTTAACTGTTAGGTTTTTCCTTTTGGAGCTTTCAGATCCAGAGCTGGAGTCTGGTTTGGTTTAATGAGTGTTCTAATGTTTCTGAAAATAGACTTTGTAAATGTACAGATTGTCAATAGAGATCTTTTCTTCTTTTGTTTTCTTTACACATTTGCCATAGTAAAAGCAGCCTTTTCCATTGAGATGTGCATTCCTCTATTAGTCATATTTTAGCAACACTTTTAGGAACTGATGAGTTTTTGTATCGTTTCTAAGCTCAGCAGACCCTGTCATCATGTGATCAACGCTGAATTAACAGCTTCCTGGAAGCAATCCCCGCAGCGTGTCCCGTTCTTTCTTATCATGTGATGGACAACATTGGATTACATCAGACTTACCCGCAAGTGTCTTTTGCGCGTGTGTGTGTGCGTGTGTGTGCGTGTGTGTGTGTGAGAGAGAGAATAACTTTTTTTATAGATGTAATGCAGATTCTGTTTTGTAGTAACCAGAGCTGGGCACTTGACCCTTTTTTGCCTGTCCGGCCGCAACCCTCCACCCTTGACCTGGGTACCTGGGAAAATGATTATTTTGTCCCACTTTGTATGTCCACTTTTTACCTGGCATGTATGTGCCATGTATGTGACGAAGTCTACTTCATCACATGGCAGAGGCAGAACATACGGAGGCAGAACATCCGCCTGCAAGTGCAAAGGCTTTCCGCTCACACGACATGAGACAAGGCTAAAAATAGATTCCCTTTAAGGCTCACATATACACTATGGCTGTAATGTCTTATTTCACAGATCCGATCAATGACGTCACTGATAGATTGCGCAAATTACTACATGACCGTCAATCAGCGATTTTGCATAAAATGCAAAGTATAGACTGACTTCGATTCAGCCGATCAGACCGGTGTAAAGTGTGATTTGCAGAGAAGTTTCTGGTGGGATTTTTTGGCCTGAGTTGATCAGTCATTGCAATAGCTCAAATCCTATATCTTAAAAATAACATATCGCATTATAATATATGTTAATATGTGCTAAGTGTTGCCCACTCCTCATCCATTATAGCCTGATCATTCTGGATGGGTGACTCTCCCATCTGCGATCCCTTCTCAAGGTTTCACATTTTTCCCCAGATGTTATTTTTTTCTTTGCCCTCCTGGGGCTAAGATCAGGGGACGTCGTTAATATTTATCAACTGTGGAGCCCTTTGAGACTACTTCTAGACTACTTTGACAATAGACAGCAGTGTGCAGATGGGGCAACACAGGTCAGGCTAGTGTAGCATGCCTTGTGGTGTCCCACATGGGTCAGTGCTGAGCCCTAAGCTTTTCATTTTATACGTAAATGAACTATGTAAAATATCGGACACACTAAAGTTCATTGTTTTTGCGGATGACGCAAACATCTTATGTACTGGATATAGTTTAAAGGAGCTTGTAGAAATAGTCTACCAGGAAATTCAAAAACTGGTTCAACAAAAATAAACTGAGTTGAATGTAAGTAAAACAAACTACATCTTATTTGGTAATCGACAAATCCAGGAGGAAATTAAGTTACAATCAGTACCGGCAAGATTGACACAGTGTCCAAGAGCAAATTCTTGGGGTTTTTATATTGATGAAAAGATGAAATGGAAAGCACATATTAAATACCTGTGCAAGAAAATATCAAGATCAAGGTAAACTGGATATTTCTTGCCAAAAGTACTGCATTCGCTCACCTGCCTTGACTCACATGAATTTAAGTGTCATCCCATTGCAAGTCCATAGGCTTCAATATGACATACCGTAGGTCCACCCTTTGCAGCTATAATAGCTTCAACTCCTCTGTGTAGGCTGTCCACAATGAGTTTTTATAAGAATTTTTGACCATTCTTCTAAAAGCACATTTGTGAAGTCACACACGAATATTGGACCAGAAGGTCTAGCTTTCAGCCTCTGCTCTAATTCATTCTATAGGTGCTCTATCAATGTGGAGGTCAGGACTCTGTGCAAGCCGGTCAATTTCATCCACACGCTGAAGCACTCATCTTAGATATTTTCGATATTTCCAATGCTCCCAAATTTGAGGGAACAGTTTGGAGGTGGCCCCTTCCCCTTCCAACATGACTGCACCAGTGCACAAAGCACGTTCCATATACTGTACATTATATATTAGGGGAGCATAACTCTCCAACAAAAAACGATTTGATACGGATCTCATTATATTTTAAAGTGGAACGCTTCAATTTGGTTCGATTCGATGCACTCACATCCTTTAAATCAAAACCAATTTTCTGATTCAAATCGTTTTTTGCTACACCGCCAAAAGGCACTTATAATCACTTTTGGTCAATTATTATTATAATATATAGATATTCACTATTTGTGGCCGTGCTTGGTCCCAATCTGCAGTGGATAGCAGGGGTCCACTGTAGTTCTATTTAACTTTGGTACTCCAAATCAGGAAGGTTTCCATCCCGAATGTTGCTTAAAAGATGCTTGAAGAATGTGTATTCTGTTTCATATTAGACTGTTTCAGCTGAGCCTAAAGGGCAAGCGTGTTAAGCAGCTGATTCCCCATTTTAGTTCAGCGTGTGGATGGCAGTGACACAGGGACAAAGATGTGTTTGTGTGGCATGCCCCAATTCCACATACCCCCCACTGGTGGGATAAGAGCTCCGTCTTACCTGCAGGGCTTGCCACCAGGGAGAGGGAGGGGATGCGGGTGCGCATGCCAACACAACACAACACAACACAACACAACACAACACAACATAACACAACACTCTTTTGGTTCAGCTTCAAATGCTCGATTTGTGTTGTCTGAACTACAGCTAAGAAATGACTTGTCATGCTAAAAAACCTTACCAATGTCTCTGTTTGAAATGAAGCCTGTCTAAAGTAATACGCAAATAGAAAAATAGCTAAGTGAGGCACAAAGGTGAGGAAAGCTACAAAAAAAGATACTGCATTTTGTAAGGAAAAAAAAATAGAAAGCATAATATATTTTTATTTATTGCAATTTGAGAATAAGCCCGACCCCTTTTTTGAGTAACTTCAACAGTCTAAATAAATAAAACATATCTGAGGAATCATCATTTGTTTTAATTGTTGAGATCATTTGAAAAGGTTTTTAGGGCACTTACTATTATTTTAATATTTATTCATATGTTATTATAAGCACCAATCTAATCTGCTCTGCTCCTATACTCTTATCTTATTTTATCTTAATCCCTTCAATAGGTCGGACTTTCACAACCACAAAAACCTTTAAATACTGTACAGTTTTGGAGCAAACGTATGTCACCGTAAAAAGAACTACACAAGTTACCATTGCTAATGCTAATACTTACTAAGAAATGTTAACTTTCATGCATTAAGGTTGATGGATGCCATTTTCTGTGATTTTAGATTATCATCACCACAGTCAATCATGGGTTTATCGTCACTGATCCCTTGTGAAAGCGAGCAAACATACGGATTGGAAGGCCGGTGAAATCAAATGATGAGTTCCACTGTATAGCAAATGCATTCAGATAAATGTGGTTTATATTGTTTTTTAGTTGATGATTAACAGGTGTTGTGCGACATAAGACAGCAACAGTTTGTGAAGTCAGGGGAGATGGATTTGCTCCACCTTTGCAAGTAGAACTCCAACTCTGGGTGGCATTCTTTTGCATTTTTCAAAGGCGGAGGTCTGTAATTTCCAACTTGACAGATTCCTGAAATGCAGCAGAATACATTTTCTATAGCTAGTACGTCCTCCATCAACGAGGTCAATTGAAGACCACCACTTGGCTGACACATATCGAACGCTGAGTCAGTCTGGCGGCTCAGCGTCCTGTGGGAGATTTTATGTAACCGTGGCAGCCGATCAATAAAGCTCCCGTCAGTGATCCTGCAAGTTAGACGCATCCGACTGAGGGATTGTGCATAGGTGAAAGGTCTCAGTCTGGAGTAGTGTCCACACGCCTTCTCATTCAACATCAACAGTTCACCAGCAAGCTTTACTATACTGACTGTAGGTTCTCTTTTCAGTTCGATAAAGTCAGAGAAATGTACTGACGTTGCATTTAAATGATTAAATCTATGTGGCCATCCTTTTTCTATACCGATTATCCTGTTCAGCGACAAGAGCTGTCTGACTTGGCAGAAACTGACTGCTGGCTATGGTCCCGCCCACCAGAATTTTGTAAATGCATTTGATT
Organism: Filicampus tigris; assembly: GCF_054856515.1. Lineage (NCBI taxonomy): Eukaryota > Metazoa > Chordata > Actinopteri > Syngnathiformes > Syngnathidae > Filicampus > Filicampus tigris. The sequence continues at coordinate 11,736,886 of NC_141227.1, read as the reverse complement.
GGATGAAGAACGATCAGGGTGAAGGCCCACGTGTCGTAGGCACTGCATGGAGCGCACGCCACTGTTGATAAGATGACATGTGAGCGGGAACAATATAGTTAGGAGTACTTTAGTTCAACTGATGATGTGTGCGTTCTCACTGGTGTTAACGCACGTGGTTTTGTTCACAGCATTGTGTGACAGACAAAATCAAAACGTCACTTCCGGTATCGATATCGGATCGGTATCACGATATTTGGTCCAGCATTACTTGTTAATGAATCAAGTCCCAAATCACTGGTATCACCCATCCCTAATATAGAGACAGAAACCGATTCACACTCACATTCACACCGTCATTGAGTGGCAACTGAACCCATGCTGCCTGCACCGAAGTCTGGCGAATGTACCACTTTATCATCAGTGACATTATTAAATCCCTTATTCAATTTTAAAGTAATTAAGCCAAGACTGTAGATGACGTCTACAACTTTGGCTGGTTGGATTTGGCCTAATATTTTCCAAGAATACATCTGCTCTCCTTTGCTGTTTACTGAAAGCATAGCCAGTCCCTGAAAATAGGGGTTGCTATTAGAACGGACTAGTTCTTGTCACAGTGTTGGGAACATGTGGACACTCAGGGCTCTATTTTTGTAGACAGCACATGCGGAAATGCAGGCGTATCCTGATTTTCGTGAAGGAGCGGGTTTTGCTGTGCCAAATTGAGAATTAAGATGACCTTGCCGCGCCAAGATGGGTGTTCCGGCATTGCGAGGGTGTGTCCTTTAACATGCACTGGCAATTTGGTGGCAGAAAGTTGTCTAAACTAAACTATTCGGTTGCTGGAACCACATCTAAGTTTGGCGCACTAGGTAGACCGCTGGTCTAACGCAGTTTTGGTGAATTCGATCAGGGTGACCTGCGGTGGGGATCGAGACTTGAGTTCCACTGGCATATTTAAGTCACCAGCGGTAATCATCAGCTCCTTCTGCTTTTAACGAGGCTCACGTGATCTGACGCCACACCAGTCAAGCGCAGTAACAATGCTCCGGATCTCCGCGTCCTCTCCATGGAAGATGTGAGTGCGCCACTTTAAAAGAGAATGCGAGGAGCTTCTTTGATTGGCGGCGAATGAAGTCGGCTGTGGTCACGCCCACAACAGCGCAAATCAGCCTTTTTATATGCGCCAACTTACAGGCACCTGGGAAATTACCGACACCCGGTTTGATCCGCCTCCGCAAAGACTGAGGACATAACACGGCGCCGGCCTTGCACCAGTCACGAAAATATCGCCCATAATCTTGGCTTCAGAATTGAATCCCTCAACACTAGCATGATGGAACCAAACAGAACCGTACCATCCCATGTAACCTAATACATAATGCAAAGACTACATGTGGCATTGGATACAATATGACATCATACTGCATCCAAACTGTTACGAATTCCTCTAATTCACATAGCATTGTGTTTCATTCCATTATTATTCAAATGACATCCATACTGTCCATATGGCCCACGTTGGATTCCTCAGTAACTAAGATCGGTCGCGTGTTATATTGGGTGGTGTTATGCTGCCTTATGGTCACATATTAGAGCTGTAAGCTATTTTGCAACAGGAGGTGGGTTTATAATCGCTTCAGGTTGGTCCCTGGCATTAAAAAGTCATTATGGAAAAAAACAAAAAAAAAACGACCTGATAAAGGAGGGTTTGTCTTATTTTTTTTCTCAAAGTCTTTGCATTCTTTAAGCGCAGCCCCTTGTCCTCTGTTTGACGTCACACATGGCCAGGGGTTAACTCTAAAATAGCTCTCACGGCTAAGTTAGGAAACTAAGGGAGGCATGTTTAAAACAGCAAACAATGTGGCCGGCTGTAATTCTTTTTTCACATGCACAGAGGGTTGTTTCAAAGCTTGCGCCAGCTTGAGTCAGCAAGATCTCTTTTCTCCAATGCACCCGAGGCTTTGCATGGTTGGATCACATGAAATGTTATCAAAGAGATCGGAGCAGTTTCTGCTCTTGTGCTCTGTTGACTCATGTGCACTGAAGACTGCTCAAACTGTGTGAATGATTTTATTTTCATCCCAAGTTGCACTCCCAGTGTATAAATCCAATAAATGTTAACATTGGCTATCATCAAATATCGTCAATGTCCAAAGTCAATTTTCATGTGTTTACTGTCTTCCCAATAGCCTCAAATCCCTCCAGAAATTTGCTCGAGAGGCCTCGGAATGTTGTACTTGTCATGTAAAATGATTTCTCTCTGGATTTTGCTTTTAATAGCATCATAATTGAAATAAATGTCCCCCCGACTAAAAGAAGAGGAAATATAAATCCACAATGTACGTAGCCCTTCTTTTAATTTATTCATCCACTTGTAGTCTTACAACCAGAATGAAGTATTTCATGCAGCCTTCAAATGGCCATTTCCTGTTGAGCCTCCTGTTGTTTGCATTATTGCTGCAGAAACTGGATGTACACACGTGTGCAATGTATAGACTCACATCTGAGAAAAGTGTTTTATATTTAGACTACAAGTGGTTTGCCTTTTTCGCCTTGCTGCAGGTTGTGTCACCATTGGGCGTGGTCAGTGGAATACTATAACTGTATGAGTCCATCAGTGAAGCTACACGTCGTTTGAGAGTGACTGTTCGCCGTGTTACTCACATCAAATGTTTCCGGACATTCATTTGCCAACCAATTGCTCACACACGTAACAGTGGCAATGACAGTGCACCAGATTTACCAATGATACTAGCATACGAATTTCAAATTAAAGGCAAGTAAGATTTCTTCGTGCATGAAGACTTGACCTAGTATTCAAAATGTACTTTAGTCCCCAGATCTAACTCTCTGGAGGGAGCGGCAACTACATGGTGGTCGCATATGAGTCATTTGCTGCTAAAATGTGTCTGACCAGTGATTGGCTTGCATAACGAAGCAGTTGCTAACCAAAAATCAAACTTGGTCTGAAGTGCCACTTGACTGTGACATTGATTGTAAAACTGGATCTCCTTCATTATTGCTTATTGCCATCGAATTGTTGTTATTGGTAACACCTATTGTTACACACTTCTTTTTCTCAGTTCTGTTCTGTACACGTGGAAAGATAGTCCGGCCAATTTTCAGCTTGGCCCCTTCCTTTGTCAGCGAAAGATTATCTTGATCAATTGTTCTGTGGAATGGGTTGTGTCTTCTCCCCGAAAGTGGTCGTGGCCACCAATTGTGAAATATGTTCAATATTTAAGATGAAATGACTTGTAGCCAAGCGAATGATTACTTGAGCAATGACAGAAAAACGCAACCATGGATATTAAAGCCTATCGAAAGTCAGACTGTGCGGAAAGGTGAGACTTAAAGAGCAACGCAAGATGCAGTGAAACATTCAGACTTAGACAATGAAAAACTGACTGCATTGAACGCCTGCTAATCTTATACTACATGCTAACTTAATTATCCTTCATGTATGGATTGTCGTTTTTTTGTTTTTTTTTCTAATGTGTTTATTTTCTCTTCACAGATGACACATCATCTAAAGAGATCAGCAGGGTATGTTTTGCCTCACTGTCAACATATATTTTCACGTTGACTGCATAGTGTGTGACATAAGCACGATAAGCTAACCTTGGCCGGTTGTGTGTGCTTTCTGGATTCTCTGTCTGAAAAGGTTTATCCTGTTAAAAGCCATATGTTTGTTGGTACACACATAGATTTCGCCCGCGTAGACTGGACAGTTGGAAAAAAATGTCCCTTTTGCAGCCACACCTAGCTCGCACCTTATTCCGACGCCTCTGCCCATTGGAATCAGTATCTCAGTCCGCTTAGTGGGGAGCGCGACCTCAATGAAAGGAACTTACAAACCATATACACAGAAAAAATGAGGGTCACTCAACCTTTTCTGTGCGTCATCCATACGTCTGTGCAAACAGGATGTGGGAGGGTCGAATGGATCCCTAGAGGGAGGCTTTCTAGTGCGCCGCTCTCCCTGCCGCGCCCCCGTCCTCAACCTCCCTGCAGGCGCAGACATGACAGGTCTTTGGCCCTGTGCTAGCAGGAGGTCTGCGTGTTACATAAGCACACTTTTAAGATGACTGCGAGCATCAAAGCTCCACGGCTCTTTAATCAGAGCTGTGAGGCTTCGATGGCTTCCTCTCGGGATACGGGGTTGGTGATCCCTCAGCTAGAATGCAGCGATGAGGGAGCAGGTTAAGGGTGAGGATGCGGATAATTGTGATAAAAGGTTCTCCTTTTGTGAATGGTGGGAAGATCCTACTTCATTCAAGAAAAGACAATCATGAAAAGGGACCTTGCAGTTGGTTTCTATATATTTCATTATTGTACATTTTTGGTGTATTTGTGTCCAGCAGTACCAGGATGCGAACATGCAGGGTGTGGTGTATGAACTCAACAGCTACATGGAGCAGCGCCTGGACACTGGAGGAGACAACAAGCTGTTGCTCTACGAACTCTGCAACATCATTAAAACAGGTACGAGATGGTGGTAAGGTTCTTTATCTGCTCGCATTAAAAACATCAACTTTTTTTATTAGTGTCCATCCCTCTAATAGACGCTGAGTCATCCACTTAAGAGAAATAAACATCTCCTTTGGATACTTTCTCATCAAGAAAAAAGGGTAGTGGTAACTTTAAATAGCGTAGCTATTGTTCACAGACACATGACAATGTTAACTACCGAGCCCGTTTGAATTCTGTTGCCTACCTAAACAGCAGCGCAGACACAAGTTTTCAAATTTATTGAAGTGTAGTAAACGAGTTCACTTTGCAGCACTCAAGCTGATATCATGTACGAGGAGATGTCTTTTCCGTTCCAGTATTGACAAACAGTGCTAAACTCCGGTTTCGGAAATAGCATTACCTGCGACTGTGTACCCTGCCTGTCGCATTAAGTCAGATGTGACAAGCTCCAGCTCACCAGCGACCCAAATTAAGTGTTATAGGAATGGATGGATGGATGGATGAGTGATCGCTACAATATAAGGATCTATTTACGCAAAGCGATCGACTTGACCGTCCCTGTTGTATTTCCACTCTTTAAACTCATCCTTTGTGTCTTTCTTGTTCCTGCAGCAACAAAAGCTGATGGATTTGCACTTTACTTTTTGGGAGAATGCAACAATGTAAGTTCTAAGGAAGTAATCCGATGCAATTTCTTAGCAAGTTTAGTTTTGTGTTTGAGATGTTCTTGTCTTTTCTTTCCGCTGCTTCCAAACAGACGTTATGTTTGTTCACCCCAACGAGGACCAAGGATGGTCCCCCAAGCCTTGTCCCCTCTGGCCCCATCGCATTCGGGACAACCATTGCAGCTCATGTTGCCAAGACTCGCAAAACACTTTTAGTAGAAGACATCATGGGGGTAAGGTTGTTTTCTGCCATGATCCATATTGAGCTAAAAACTCGTTCAGAAATGACCTTCATTGTCCTGCGTGTTCCAGGACGAGCGCTTCCCAGACGGCACAGGGCAGGACTCAGGGATCCGTGTTCATTCTGTCTTGTGCCTCCCCATCCTCACTGCCATCGGGGACCTCATCGCCATACTGGAGCTGCGTCGGCACTGGGGGAAGGAGCCGTTCAACCTCAGCCACCAAGAGGTCAGTCCCACCTAGAAAAAATATGTCGGATTGGAAAGATGGCACCTAGGCTGGTGTTCAGCCTAATCTGAAACTCAACTCAGAAGAGTGAGGTTCAGATTTATTTATTTTTATTTATTTATTCATTTATTTATTTTTACCTTACGGGACTTTCTGTGGAACAAATACATTACATACATTGCCAAGCGTTGATAAAAAAACGTGAGCTTCTTAGTGCAGTTTTTACAAGGACTATTAAGTCTCCCTAAATGTATTGATTACACTGGTCAACAGCAAATTTGAATCCTAGATGGCTTTATGTGTTCCTTAATGTATTTTACTTTTTTCCTAGCATATCAGGTTTTTGAGATATTTTCATTTTTTGTTTTTAAATTTGACCTATAAAAGCTTGCGATACAGATTTGACCAGGCATTGTAATTTATAGCAATGGTGTTTCAGAAAAATTACACTTGTTGCTTAATTCATAAACATTACTCGATATATTATTATATTGCATCATATTCTATTATTGTTATCATTACTATTAATGTATTATGAAAACCTGAAGTGCTAGAGAAAAAACAAGGGCAGATTCAAAATCTGTGCAAAAAATTCATTTTGAAAATTACTTACATCTCTGATTTCAAAATGTATTAAATTGTGTTGACAAGTGTTATTTCAGTCTATCTTTTCAAATACTTTTACTCACCTAAAAATGCGGTGGTTCGTTCCACATAATACGAGTCTTCTAATTTGTGTATCTAATCCAGATGTAATAACTGGAAATGAAATCTGAACTGTTAATCTCATCTCATATTTCACTTTAGAAGTCAAACTTCTTTCAAATCAAAACATACCTGTTCAGCATTTCATACTCCTCCTCATCTAGTCTAGTTGAATTCATACAATGAAGTTTCTAGTATGTTTTATTCACTTTTACCTTGATTTTACTGTGTGATTGTACAGTGTCATTTTGTGTTTTGAAAGCTGCCTTAATAGGAAATTTCTGTCATTGCTATAAAGTAATTGGCCTCACTGTTCCAATACTTTTGAGGGGGAGTGAATGAAACCACATTTGCATGACTCTTCCACTTAACTAATTCACACAAAAATGTTACTAACTTAGCATACTCAGAGAATAGTTTGTAAAGATACATAGAAAAAAATTAAATTGACATTTCCCTTGTGGGCTGTGAGATTAGTAAAAATTCAAGTTTTATATCCACTGAGGGAAATTTGCATTAGACAACTGCCCTTTACAGAATAACAAACTGCCTTGTAACTAAAAAGCATAACCCATATTGATCCCCATATACATATAAAAAATAAAATAATTAATATAAAATGTAAAAGTAAATAATAGTAATAATAATAATTAGTAGTAGTAGTATAAATGTATATAATTAAAAGTATAGAAGAAAATACGATGCGGTCAAATTCAGAAGTTATGCATTCAAATTCAAAATGGGAAAAGTATTTTAGTATTTTTTTAAAGACTGTAACTTTATATTGTGCATTGTTAATTCATTTAAACATTTTTTCCTTTACAAAATCCTACAAAAAAATCCTACTAGAGTTTTGTGAAAAGGATACATTGCATACAGAAGGACCATTGTGCAAGTTGACTTTGCTTCATTATTGTTGAAATGTGAAAACGAAGCAACATTGTTTTCAAAAGTTTTCTTCAATTCATTTTGCATTAAACACCACCGAAAGTGAGAGTGAAGTCTGACTTTTTTTTTTCAGGTTGCAACAGCAAACTTAGCCTGGGCGTCAGTTGCCATTCATCAAGTCCAGGTGAGCAAATGTCCACAGGGTCCTGTTACAACACTGTTACAAATGCTGTACACTACAATGTACTTGAGTCAATTCATGTTTGGGAATAAGGTGAATGCTGACATGCCCACTTATAATGATCTTAGCGGCATTGTTTGTTCTGGTTCTGCGCTGCTGTTTTTAATGGAGAAATCCACTGTGTACTTGGAACGGTGTTGCGACCGGGCTCTGTCCAATCAGCTAAGCCGTAGATTCAACAAACAGGTCTCCGAGGACGTCATTACGCCCCGGCACTGTTTTTATGTGAAGCCATAGCATAACACCTAAGAGAAGCAGCGTCCCACGGCAGGACTGGCCACAGTGGGCCTCTGAGCCTCTGTCAGCTGCATACTGTAGGACTGCAGCACACGGCACTCTTGGGCTGGCTGCTTGCTGGAAAACACGGTCGCTAGACAGACATGTTGGTGTGTTTGGAGTACAAGCAGGATACTGCAAGTGTGCTCGGGCAAATGCGCGAGCTCACGTTTGACCTGACCTAGTTCTTCTTCTCCTTCTTCTAGGTGTGCCGAGGCCTCGCCAAACAGACTGAGCTCAATGACTTCCTACTAGATGTGTCAAAGTAAGAGTCGCTCCTGCCTTGAGAGCACTATACAGTCATTTAGCCTCAGCATTAGCATTATCAAGCTAAAAGTGCTTTCTCACTGGGGGAAAAAAAGTTCACTTTTATGTCTTGAATGTTTTGTGAAATATATCATTTCTTCTCTTCTCACAGAACATACTTTGATAATATTGTGGCAATAGATTCTCTACTTGAACACATTATGGTAAGTGGGCTTTTTGTTTTCTTTACCTTCATCAAAGATATTTCATCACATAGATAGATAGATAGATAGATAGATAGATATATAGATAGATAGATAGATAGATACATTTATCTATACAAACATGTCACATTCATTAATAATATGAAGCATAGGAAAGATCTTTGTCAACAAATTCGAACTTCTAAAAATAGGATAATTGGTAGTTTTGTAATTATTTGCATTTACTGACATGGTCAATTTCCAGGTTGTTTGGAGCAATTTTTCATAGGAAATAAAAACCATATATGTCTCCAGGAATCAAACTATTCCCATCATAAAATGTCTGACAAATTACATCACTGGCAGCGGGCCGAAGCCTCATATGTGATCATTTGGTCAATTTAATATTTTTCACAAACCTTTACTATTGGTCTGTCCACACATATGGGTGTTATTTCTATGAACTATTAGCCAGTCGGAAGTGTTGAAAATGGCTTGCTCTCTTTGCTGATGCAATGATAATGATTGAACAAATGATGATTTTGGAGGTGCAAATATTCTGCCTGACACCAGGAATATACATCATCATGTCATGTCGAGTTGTTCTAATGGCTATCTTTGCTTTCTTTACAGATATATGCAAAAAACCTGGTGAATGCCGACAGGTGTGCACTCTTTCAGGTAGATCAAAACAACAAAGAACTGTATTCTGACCTGTTCGATATTGGTGAGGAGAGAGAAGGCAAGCCAGTCTTTAGGAAAACCAAAGAAATTAGGTGTGTAACGTCAACTTTCTGCTACCTTCAGCTACAAAGTCGAAGTTGTCTGTTACATCTTTACAGGGAATTTGTGAACAGTGCAATTGAGCTAGTACATATTCATGAATTTTTGACTGTTGTTATTATTATCAATCTGATAATGAATTGCCATGTTCATTGACTGCTCCACTCTCTCATATCTCCCTGCAGGTTTTCTATAGAGAAAGGAATAGCTGGTCAGGTGGCTCGGACAGGGGAAGTCTTAAATATCCCAGATGCCTATGCAGACCCGCGGTTTAACCGGTAAGCACCCAAAGCTTTTAGCATGACTTCATTTTCATGAGCAACTTCTTCTTCGCTTTCAACAACCAATGTACTAAAGTGACTTTTTGATGATTGGGTCTTATTTGACAGAGAGGTGGACCTCAAAACAGGTTATACCACGCGCAACATCCTGTGCATGCCCATCGTGAGCAGGGGGACTGTTATTGGAGTGGTGCAGATGGTGAATAAGTTAAGCGGTAGTGCCTTCACTAAAACAGATGAGAACAACTTCAAGATGTTTGCTGTCTTCTGTGCCCTGGCCTTACACTGTGCAAATGTGAGTCAGTGAACAAATACGCTCATTTAGAGCGACCGTACATATCGACAGGAAAAATATTCATTATGGGGAGATATTATTCCCATATGGCAGTGTTTATTTGTATTGTACTGTAATTGGAACGATTGTTGCTTTGAGTTAAAATGCTCTTTGATCTCGATTATATGGACAAAAGCGTTGCTACACCTGTTCATTACACCAGCGGGAGGATAAAATGGAGTCAGCTGGAAGACTTTTCCGGGAAGACTTTTGAAGTGTGTGCAACGTTTTGCTCATTCAGCCACATGGTCTCAAACTCTATCAAAGTCATCCAACTAAGCCTTTAGGTACCGTGCTGGAACAGTGAAACTGTTCCCACAAAGATAAACTGACGACGCAATGTTAATGCTTGAATAAATTATGATTTTGGAGGTACAATATGTGTTGCTAAGATTATGGAGGAAGAAAGGAGTCACGCTCAAACACTGATCGATGGAGGTGTGTCTCAATACTTTTGTCCATATACTGTAAGTTGGATTTGTCAGGAAGCTTGTGACAATAGCCTTTTTTTTTAGATGACTGAATTTTCAGCATTGGTTATACTCTGATGGTTGCTGTCGCTAGTGTTGAGTTTTCTCTTTCTTAAAATCTTTTCGGTGACTTTCCTCTTCTGTGTCTTGTGTGTAGATGTACCATCGAATTCGCCACTCTGAGTGCATTTACAGAGTGACAATGGAAAAACTGTCTTACCACAGCATCTGCACCTCAGAAGAATGGAAAACACTCACTCAGCTCAACCTTCCCACTCTCATTTATAAAGAGATCGAAATGTGAGTCTTGTAATGCTTTATGGACTTCATCTCATGAGGCCTGCAGAAATGTATTACTTGTGTGGTGTACCGTGCGGAATGGATATCAGTCCTCATTTCATCTATGTGTGCTACTTTGTTGTCATACTGTCACCTTATGCTAAAGTTGTTTTTTTCAATAGTTAACACACAAAAATAACCTTCCATAACCTTCCATATATATATATATATATATATATATATATATATATATATATATATATATATATATATATTACAGTAGTTAAGAAATGTTAATCGTTTGACAGCACTAATATATATATATATACACACTAATATATATATATATATATATATATATATATATTAGTGCTGTCAAACGATTAAAAATTTTTAACTACTGTAATTAATCTCAATATATATATATATATATATATATATATATATATATGTATATATATGTTATGGGAGGTTACTTTATATATATGTGTTATGGAAGGTTATTTAGTGTTGTCAAACGATTAACATGTTTTAACTACTGTAATTAATCTGAAAATGTTCTACAAATGATCACGATAACTCGTATTTTTCCACTACAATTTTTTACGAAGCTTGGAACCGATATTTACTTGAGTAAAATGTATATGTGTGTGTGTGGGGGGGTGTATGAATATATTTCAGTCGTTTTTACTGGTCTGTGTGAACAGAGATAGTTTAGACAATGTTGCTGACTATACAGAAAACATCTCCATTTTAGTAGTTGTGCTGGGTGTAAAGGTAGAAGGTTGAAGCTACGTGTGTACGTGTAAGCTGCCATATCTTAAGTACAAAAATTTGGAGGGGGATCTGAATAGGTTTTGAATGTACTGTATTGTATTTCTGTTGTCTTTCATATGGTCCAGCCAGGTTGGTGTCAAACTCTGCAGTAGGGAGGGCTCTCTTGACAGGAGAGAATTGGCATGACTTGCAGACAGTTTAACAGGCTCCTCCAGCAAAAGTCACTCCTCTTTCTCCTCCAGGTTTCACTTTGACATCAGTCCTTTTGAAGAGATCTGGCCTGCAGTTTTCATCTTCATGGTTCACAGCTCCTGTGGAAAGACCAGGTAAGGCACTACGGAGCTGTTAAGGTGCCAGTATCTGTTTTAACACCCCTTTTCTCGCTTGCTGTAGCTTTGAGCTGGAGAAGCTGTGTCGATTCACCATGTCTGTACGCAAAAACTACCGGCGTGTGCCCTACCACAACTGGAAGCACGCCGTGACCGTGGCCCACTGTATGTATGCCATCCTCCAGAAGACCCCTGGGACCTTCACAGAGCTAGAGGTCTGCTACTCATTGGTGCATGTTTTAATCGAGATAAAACTGAATGAAATAACATGATATGAGTCTGGAGTGTGTGGCTGCAGGAATGATTTTTTTGCTTTTACAGAAGAAGGGACTCTTGATAGCCTGCCTGTGTCATGATCTGGACCATCGAGGGTACAGCAACACTTATCTGCAGAAGTTTGACCACCCGCTGGCTGCTCTTTACTCCACCTCCACGATGGAGCAGCATCATTTCTCTCAGACGGTCTCCATTTTGCAGGTAGAGCTCCACTGTGCAACGTCAACTTTATGTCTGCAGTCGGAATTTCTACATTTCCGGTGGCACAGCTCTGGGATCAGACCATATAGTGGTGCTGTCAAGCATACACTGCAGTACGGCTGCAATAATATTATTCAATTTGAATAGATTAGATTTTTTAAAATGCAAAATATAAAGTAATAGTAATGGAAGATGCTCTTCCAAACTTATTTAATACCTTTGACCTAAGAATCATCATTTTAGGTACACATTAGAACATTACTGTTTTGGTAATATTAGTGAGAGGTTCTATTTAAGGGTCTTGAGCTAATTGTGTATGAATCATCCCATATTTTTTATTATAATGTACCAGTTTTTAGGTGGGCCCTTTTGTTACTTAGTAAAAGACTAAATTCGGAGGGCCTGCCCTGAAGTTTCTTTTAGGATAAGAAGCATTCACTGTGTCTGGCAAAAAAAAAAAAAAGAAAAAGCAAACTCCTTTCACTGTAAATGGATTGCGTTGGTTATCCATATAAGTACTGCACATGTATTTTAATGCAGTTGTATGGTGCTAGAGAATGTTAAAATACTTCAAAGGTCAGAATATGGTGTATGAATCTTATAAACAAGTTGAATAAAACATAACATTTATGGAAATGCTGGCAACGTAAACAATGGCGAGCGACCGTGCAGCTTTACGTAGCAAACACAGGTGTAAAACAGATTCAAGAACAGTCCCCAACGCCCCCCCCAACCCCGTCCCCCCCCCCCCCCCCCCCACCAAATACTTCAACAAATGGTCAACTAGGGGTGGGCGATCTGACAAAAATATCACATCACGATTTTTTAAAAATAAAATCACAATCACGATTTTGTCATGATTAATTTTTTACATCGTTTTTTTAAGACTAATTTCTGACCATTTTCCTCATGTTAAACATATAAAACATATCTAAAATGTGTATAAAACTCTAAAAGAAAATAAATGACATTTTAAGTCAGCTAAGCTTTCTGAACAAGTTTTAATTTGAATAGTGACAATTTTTAGCAAAATGTGCAGTGAATGTAAACATAAAAGGTAACGTAATGTAAACATAAAAACACAGCTTGTAACGCAGGTCTAGTACTTTGAAGAGTCTTTTAAAGCCCTTGTTTCCCACTGTTTTAATGGGAATCATGTCTTCAGCAAGGTAAAAAGTCACTGCCTCAGTTACTTCTTTACACTGCTTGCTTGTTTTTTCATACGTAGTGCTCTTGTTAAATGGCTGTGATACCGTGGATTCCGTTAGCTTGGACCTAGCGACTGCCTCCGGCTACCAATGGTCTGGTCTCCGTTCGCTTTGGCTGTCGGCGCTGACGTCCGAACCGAGTCTCTGCAAACTTTGCAAACAACTGGTTTGTGCTTTCTCCTCTGAGGAAAACCCAAACCAAATCGAAACTGTGGATGTGGAATTTCTTTTCGGGACCAACTCTGCTTCGTGGTGACTTTCCGCTATAGCTTTCCGCCATACAAACAAACAGGGAGGCGGGGTGTGTCACGTACGGTGCATTGTGCGTGCTGTGATTGGTTGGTCGGGCATACGCATCAGCAGCTTTGCACCGCCATAGAGCTAAACTGTTTAGAATGTGCCATGTGGACGATCAAACGATCTTTCGGCATTATGAGATCATGAACATGTTAAACCGCTTAACGATCTAATATCGTCATATCGCCCACCCCTATGGTCAACAGATCTGTGATGGTTTAAAATCATGTTAATCACATGTAGTCTAGCTGAACTGAACGCCTCATAAGTGGAGCCTTTGCTTTTTTATTGATCTCTTTGTTTCTCATAGCTGGAAGGGCACAATATTTTCTCCAACCTGAATTCCAGCGAGTATGAGCAGGTGCTAGAGATCATCCGGAAGGCCATCATCGCCACCGACCTGGCCCTTTACTTCAATAACCACCAGCAACTGTCAGAGCTGCTCACTTCAGGTGATCTTGACTTCAACAACCACTCACACAGGTGAGATCACAGTCACAGTACAATACAGATGAGTTGGGCGGAGTTTCACGCACAAAAACACTAGCAGGGATGTCGCTACACCGGAGCTAGCATGGGGCTATTGACCCATCAGAAATCTGTGTAGGCCCAGATAAGCCCCTCCTGCATTTTATTTGATATTCTAAAATATATATTATACATTCTTTTCTCGGGCGGCACGGTGGACGACTGGTTAGCACGTCCACCTCACAGTTCAGAGGTCGTGGGTTCGATCCCGGCCTCCCTGTGTGTAGTTTACATGTTCTCTCCGTGCCTGCGTGGGTTTTTTCCGGGTTCTCAGATTTCCTCCCACATTCCAAAAACATGCATGGTAAGTTGATTGGACTCTCTAAATTGCCCCTAGGTGTGATTGTGAGTGCGGATGTTTGTCTCTGTATGCCCTGCGATTGGCTGGCAACCACTTGGGGGTGTCCCCCGCCTACTGCCCAAAGACAGCTGGGACAGGCTCCAGCACGCCCCGCGACCCTTGTGAGGAGAAGCGGTATCGATAATGGATGGATGGACATTCTTTTCTCAGCCCCGCATGTATCAGTCAAGCCCCCCTCTAGCCCCGAAAGAGAAAAAATTCCTGGCGCTGTCCCTGAACACTAGTGAACGGTATATCAGCACTCAAGGCGATAACATAACTTTGCTCTCCTCCAGGGACCGTGTGATTGGTCTGATGATGACAGCATGTGACCTGTGTTCCGTAACTAAGCAATGGCAGATCACACGACTCACAGCCAACGACATTTATGCTGAATTCTGGGCCGAGGTACAACATCATACAAGTTTAGAATGATGTGCAACAGTTGCAAGGGTTTCAATAAATTTGAATTGTTACTTTATGCTCTCTGTACTTATTTTTTGCTTTCCCACAGGGAGATGAGATGAAGAAGATTGGGATGCAGCCCATCTCAATGATGGATCGAGACAAGAAGGATGAAGTCCCACAAGGCCAAGTAAGACCACAAGTTTTGCTCACTTTACAGATTTGATCGATTTATAGCCAGTGCCTTATAATTTATCTCTTTCGATTGGAAATTTAAAATTCAGTTGCATTCAAAGGGGTAATTTTATCCCACCAACAAACATTGGATATACAGTTTTATATATCATTAATTCACAGAACACGCATCGCACGTTTATTTCAAATACTGTACATTGACATTTAGTATGTTTATAACAGCACTCAAATTAATCACAATTGTAGAAGATTTTTTGTGGCAAATGTTAAAGTGTAAATCAACCCAAACATTTTTTCTTCAAGAATATGTTTCCAGCAGGCCTATTAGTTGAAACACAGCATTCTGGTTAATATTGCGTTTGTGGAATATGAGTTAAGCAGCAAAATCCACCCCTTTTTAGCCATCTCAGTGAGCGGCCATTTTGTCATATCTGTCGACTGAAAATGACATCACAACTGCTAAAGGCTCAGGTAACGACCAATCAAGGCTCAGATTTAGAAAACAGGTCAGCCGTGACTGAGCCCTGAGCAGTTGTGATGTCATTTTCAGTCTACAGAAGTGACAAAATGGCCGCCCCCAGAGATGGCTAAAAACGAGTGGATTAACTCTTATTCCACAAACGCAATATTTATCAGAGTGCCTTGTTTCAACTAGTGGTATTGCATAGAACATATACTTGGAAAAAAATATATGGTTGGTTTGACTTTCACTTTAACATTTGCCACAAAAAAATCTCCTACAATTGTGATGAATTAGATTTTTTTTCCCCATGATTATTGAGTCTATTGGGCTATTTTTTTTTAAGTCATTTTCATAACACTAAACTATTTAGCACTTGTGTCCACTTTTGTATTGGAATGCATTAGAAATCTACAAGATGTTCCATGTGATATATTGCATTTGCATTTCTAATTACTGTATCATCATTTGAAAATGTGTTGAAGTAAAGAAAGCACCAATTGAAGTAATGACTAGTCACTGTGTTAGACAGATGAGATAATCCTGTATTATGGTTACATTATGGCTTTAATTTGTTGATAAACACAGAATAAGTTGTTTTAACCTTTAACCTTGAAAGTGACATATAGGCAACATGTTTATCGCAGCTACCACACTGTTTCTATACTTTGCTTCTCTATAGTACTTTCTAATTATTCTCCATTTTTAGGTGGGATTCTACAATGCTGTAGCAGTTCCATGTTATACGACACTAGCGGGTCTTTTCCCTCCATCCAGTCCACTTCTAAAAGCGTGCAAGTAAGGATCCTATCATACACGTCTCACAGCATCTAAAGGGATTTCTTATGTTGGTTTTGCTTTCCATTTATTATCAAATCAGATTATACAGAACCCATTCAATTGGTTTTATTGTTATCAAGTCCCAAAACAGAAGAAAATAAACTGATATTATGAAAAAAAAAAAAAAAAAAAAATGCTCAGTTTTGATTTTTGCGGTGGACAAGTGGTTAGCTGTCTGAGTTCTGAGGTTTGAGAATCAAGTCTCAAGATCCTACAATTGCTCCAAATTGCCCGTAGATGTGACTGGTGAATGGTTGTTTGTCTATGTGTACCGTGTGATTGGCTGCTGATCAGTTTGGGGTGTATCCCGCCTCTTGCCCAAAGTCAGCTTGTGATCTGAATGAGGGAGTAATGGTATAGCAAATGGGTGGGTGGATTTAATTTCAATAAGGGATGGTTGAGTGTGGTTCTAAAACAGGTGTGGTGTGTGTGCAGGGAGAACTTGAGCCAATGGGAGAAGATCGCGCACGGTGAGGTGGAGGATGTCGTTCCTAGCCGGCCTTCTGATTCAGGACCTGTCAAAGTGGACAACTGACTACCAAAGGGTTGACTGCTTGCCATAACGAGTTCAGCCTGAACATTGCCACAGTTACAAAGCTTTTTTTTTGTTTGTTTTTTTGAAGAGGAGCAGGAGCTGGATCAGCAAATAGGCGCCTTGACTTAACAAAAAACACAAGTTACCTCACTGGGTGACGGAGGTGTCAATGCTGATGGTTTTACCGATCCCAGAGACTGACTGACAGCTAACGGGAGAAACTAAAACCCATCACCCTACATCCACTCCGTTTGGGAATTTATTTGTTAAAATGGATTTGTGCCATTTTGGTTGTTTATTTGGCTTTGTTTATGTTATTTGTTATTCTGTTTTTATTATTATTGTTAGTATGTTACTATTATTATTGTTATGATAATTATTATTTGAGTTGATTCTTTGCGGTCTTGTATTTGAGAGGCCTTACACTGAACCTTTCACAGGAAGGTGATGTGAAACCTTGTGTGGGTTCATATTCTTTTCAAATGGTACTGTTTGCCTTCTGTGGTAAATGAGTCACTACTACTTCAGCAAGGTATTCAGAGACAGAAGGAATGTGTAGTACATTGAACGTGCATGGTCTAATAATGCCACCTTAGAGATGAGGGGGACGTCAGAATGTTTTTCTTTCTTACTTTTGAGCAAAAATCCTTTGCAGTACTTGAATATAGACACACAACCTGTTCGATCACGCAGATGGCAGAAATCCCGCACTATATATTTTACGACAAAAATAGATGAACTGCGACGACGAGAGGACGGGGATTACTGTATGTCAGCACTGTCACAAGAGAGTCACAGTGTGTGGCCTTGAAGTTGACCCCCATCACAGCACTGCCCCTAGGCCATCGCTAGCACTTGGAACCTTCTGCAAGCAGTCACTTATGTTTATGACAGCTTGTAAACATTTTACATGGGATTTCCACACATAGAAGCAGACGATATGATTGGTGGAAATGAGACTCGAGCACTACTCTGTTTCATCAGTGTCAAATCTGATAAGCTGCATGTAACTCTGGGATTGTTCTGCAAGATTGTTGCTTGACTTTTTGCAGGTGTGTTTAACACTTCACCGTCCGCTCGTTCTCCTGCAAATGATTTTCCAAGATCTTCCTCAAATACATTTTCTTGGTCTGTTCTGAATGGTCATTCCAGTGGACGTAGTCCCTCTAATAATTTGATTCACAAATGCTAAGGTGGCCCCAACAGTGTGAATGTACACTTTGTTTATTTACAGTGCATATATTAAAAAAATTCTGCACACCACCCTTCAAATGCCAGGTTTAAGAGATGCCATTTCAAGACTTTCCACCATTAACGTGACCTACAAACTGTACAATTCCAATGGGAGAAAAAAAACCTTTGTAGTGGGGAATTAAAAATAAACAACTGAGATAATATGGTTGCACAAGTGTGCACACCCTGGCATTTGAACCGGGATGTGTAGGCTTTTGTATCCGATGTGTTTTCTGATGTTTTCATCCCCGGAATGTGGCATGTGCATTGGTGTGTTCTGTCAAACTGTTCAAAATTGCTTCCAGTAAGTTCCAACCAAGAGCAACAATTAGCATGAATTTAGACTGAAATGATATATAATTTGCATAGAAAGTACAGTAATAGGTGTGTACTGTGTGCAATATAGATATTTGCTCTAATGGTGCTCAACTGAATGGCAGTCATGCACTTTCTGAATATTTGTGTGTGCGTGCGTATGTGTGTCTGCAAGAGTGTATGAGAGTCTATTTACTATTTACATTCACCCCACATGGTTGAGAACACGGTGAAGTCCACAACACTGCACTGTTCCTTCTACTTTACAGCACCAGTTATATCACTATCTGCACTACGTTTAGCATATCTTTATCATTATTCTTGGGGATGATGATGATTATTACTATTATTGCTATTATACCTATTATTTTCTTAATTAGAATTAAATTTAAATTATCTTATATTTTTTATACAAAGAAAAATAATGTTGGCCTTTTTTTGTTTGAGACAAACGAAATGGTCCATACATGTTACTGTTACCCAGAATAATTGAGGAATGTTTCAAATGTAAGCATAAGAGCAGTAGCCAAAATGACTTTTATTAAATACCTGAAAAATACAACTGTGTTGGATCATTTTTTGTGTGTTTGTATTTTTCAGAAATGTCACTCCAAATATCACTTAAGGTTGACATTTATGGACATGTTGTGTAAAATGAGTTTCACTCATTCTTTTCACTTGCATCTTTGTTAGCTGTAGCATAAATTAACATTTTCATTTCCCATTCAATAATGTAGTCATCGTATGTACCAACAGGTGCTAATTTTAGCACTCAAAGGCCAACAGTACAATTATTGTTGCAAGATCTTAAATGCAAAAAAAGAACTCCACCTGTTATACATATACTGTATATATACATATATAGACACACACACACACACGTATTAGGGCTGTCAAAGTTAACTCAGTTAACTCAGTTTTATTTACTTCCTGTGGCAGCTTCCCTCTGCTCACTTTGCAGCCAAACTTAGAGGAGAGTCACTGTCACAAAGACATTTTTTTTTCCATACTAATTCCAAGATTTTACTCAAGTAAATATCAGTTCCAAGCTTTGTAAAGAAATTGTAGTTGAAAAATATGATTAATCGCAATTAGTTATGAAAATCTTGCGATTAATTAATTAAAAATTTGCAATAGTTTGACAGCACTAATATATGAATATATAATTTTGCGTTTTTATGTAAACATATGTTTTTTAATTTCTTATACGTCATGAAATTCATTTTATTAAAAAAAAAACATCTTCAGTGCACCTTGGACTACAAGCGTAACCACATTCACACCTTTGTATTGCTCATTAAATATTGTGCATGTGTGTCATCGTCAGGATGTGAAGAAAGTGTCAAGAGTCGAGCTGATCCAACAGAAGATCGCCTGGCGGTGTTCACTGACATCTTCGATGATGTGTGTGAAGGCTCATCTGTATTTGGATGCATCCTCAGGGAAATTAAGCTTGTTCCATTTCCACTCTACCCATCGGCTGAATTTTTTTTTTTTTTTTGAGCATGTGTCGTCACACGTGCCTGATGGGACGGCGAGTTCCTGACGTGTTGAGCAGGCAAAAGTGGCACAAACAGCAATCCCGGTGTGTCAGGCGGCGGGGTCAATGACTCCATCGTTGCTTATTCAAAGGCGACGTGACACACATGGAACGTTTTAGTATTTATATTATATTATATTATATTATATTATATTATATTATATTATATTATATTATATTATATTATATTATATTATATTATATTATATTATATTATATTATATTATATTATATTATATTATATTATATTATCCATCCATCCATCCATTATCTGTACCGCTTCTCCTCACAAGGGTCGCGGGGCGTGCTGGAGCCTATCCCAGCTGTCTTTGGGCAGTAGGCGGGGGACACCCTGAACTGGTTGCCAGCCAATCGCAGGGCACACAGAGACAAACAACCGCACTCACAATCACACCTAGGGGCAATTTAGAGTATCCAATCAACTTCTCGTGCATGTTTTTGGAATGTGGGAGGAAACCGGAGTGCCCGGAGAAAACCCACGCAGGCACGGGGAGAACATGCAAACTCCACACAGGGAGGCCGGAGCCGGGATCGAACCCACGACCTCTGAACTGTGAGGCGGACGTGCTAACCAGTTATATTATATTATATTATATTATATTATATTATATTATATTATATTATATTATATTATATTATATTATATTATATTATATTATATTATATTATATTATATTATATTATATTATATTATATTATCCATCCATCCATTATCTATACCGCTTATCCTCACAAGGGTCGCGGGCGTGCTGGAGCCTATCCCAGCTGTCTTCGGGCAGTAGGCGGCGGACACCCTGAATTGGTTGCCAGCCAATCGCAGGGCACACAGAGACAAACATCCGCACTCACGATCACACCTAGGGGCAATTTAGAGAGTCCAATCAACTTACAATGCATGTTTTTGGAATGTGGGAGGAAACCGGAGTACCCGGAGAAAACCCACGCAGGCACGGGGAGAACATGCAAACTCCACACAGGGAGGCCGGAGCCGGGATCAAACCCACGACCTCTGAACCGTGAGGCGGACGTGCTAACCAGTCGACCACCGTGCCGCCGCTATATTATATTATATTATATTATATTATATTATATTATATTATATTATATTATATTATATTATATTATATTATATTATATTATATTATTGTATTTTATTGTATTGTATTGTATTGTATTTATATTGTATTATATTATATTGTATTGTATTGTATTATATTATAAACTGGTTGCCAGCCAATCGTAGTGCACACAGAGACAAACAAACAAACATTCACACTCACACCTAGGGACAATGTTGAGTGTTCAGTTAACCTACGATGCATGATTTTGGAATGTGGTAGGAAACCGGAATACCCGGAGAAAACCCACGTAGACACGGGGAGAACATGGAAGGCCGGGGCCGGATACAAACCCATGACCTCTGCACTGTGAGGCGGACATGCTGACCAGTCGACCACCGTGCCACTACACATAACATAAAAAATTAAAATGTTACAGCAATTAAAAAATAATGTAAAGTGCTTTTATAAAGTTCAATTAGTACACACTCTTTTTTGTTATGTTATTTGGGTGTTGGATGTGTGCATTTCAGGGGCATGTCCCAGTCAGTGACAGAAGAAAGTGGAGGTGGTTTGGCCAGTTAGTCTACGTGTGAGTGTCTGGGCATGAGTTGTGGCTGGCTCCTTTCAAGTGTTCTCATTTTGTATTTGTTTTATTAGACTGTTTATCGCGTTCAATAAACGGCTGAAAGTGCATCGACAACTGTGGCTCTCTTTGCTCACAAGTCAAGGCATTACATCACCTTTTTTTCACTTAACTCGAGCAGAGAAAAACTTTCTCAGAAAAGCAAACACTTTTTTTTTATACTTAAATGTATGTAATGTTTTTGAAATGTATCTAAAAGATGTAGAATCTTATTCAGATATGAATGGTACTGAATACTTTTTTGCATTTTGTTATCATTCCACTGTGCTTTCATTGATAGTGATATTCAAGAGTAGTACATGCTATATATAAAAATAACAGGATTCTTATTTTCAAATGTATGTGTCTCAATATAGAACATAGTTAAACCTTTGCAAAAATATTTTTAAATGTTAACCGGTTGTAATACTTTACAAGACTTTTTTTTTTACTAGTTGGCTCGGAGAAATCAAATGGTTTGACTACCTCATGATGAGGTGTGGTGGCCAATGGCTATTTTGACTAAAGTGTCCGTTGCCAAATGTGACTCTTTGGTCAATAAAGTGCTTCAGGAAATAATAAATGACAGTGACAAAAAAGACCCCTGCCCCCCCACCCCCCACACACACACACACACTCACACACACACACAATAACAGAATGTTCTGTTCATAACAGGCCCAGAGGAGCAAAACTTTAAGCGTTGTTGAAACACTGACTGCACTGGTCTATTCTGCATGTTAAAACCACATTTAAGTCAGTCAGCACATTATCCATTGGGGCTATTGCACATGCTAATGTCAAATCATATGTCTGTGAATACTGTCTTTTCTGTGAACAAATAATCACTTTGTTATCGCAGCAGACATGAAAAGAGTCCAATGTAAAATTTAACAACTTGTTCTCTTGAGAGATTAATTGGAAAGAATTTAAAAAACGTAAGCGGTTTACTTGAATTCAGGAAATCTGAACATTTTCAGTTAACAGTAATGTAATGGGGATTTTATCAAATTAATAGGAATAGCATAAATGTTATTTTTCTTCATGTTCAATGAAATATCTTGGTTTAAATGAGCCTATACCCGTTCATCTATTTTTTCTTCCGCTTATCCAGGGTTCGGGTCACGCGGGCGGCAACTTTAGCCCAGGCTCCCCAGCCACTTCAACCAGCTCTTTTGGGGGAATTGGCCGTGATGTGACACGCATGCGCACAAAACACGCCGAGTGACGCGCAGCAAAAAAATAAATCACGCGGGGCAGTGTTTACTGAAGTTATTATGGTCTCGCGTGTATCATCTCATATCGCTCTTCGGTCTCCTTATTTAAGGCACTAATTAAAGATTACCTTCTTTAACTCATATCTATTTGTCTTTTCACAGTACAGCCATTCAATCCCAGGAATGTATTTATATTCATATTTATTTTTTTCAAAATTTTTTTCAAAATTTTTCAAACGTTAAGGTAAAAGAGGGCTTAAAAATGTCTAGCAGTTAAGAGGATTTTTTTTCCGTCAAAAAAATAACTTTAAATAAAATACTCTGTAACATTAAACATTTAGAATGAATATAATGTATTGTTGGCGCGACGTTATAATTTGAATCACACGCCATCTAGTGTTTGCTTGTTCTCCTGTGCTACTGCTTCTCACATTCACAAAACATGCATGTTATTGTATTTATTTATTTTATTTTTAATCCCCGAATTGTCCATAGGCGTGAATTTGAGTGTGATTGGTTGTTGTGCCCTGCGATTGACTGCGTGGTGACCGGTCCAGGAATGGTTAAGATATTGTCATGCACTATTCCCCTAATCGTTTCTAAATAATTTATACAGACTAATATATGCGTAAATAAACAAATAAACAAATAATACATAAATACATAAAAATAAAAAGACTAAAGACTTACAACTAAAACCGTGAGAGTGAAACACCTTTTTCTTTCAACACTAGAGAGCAGCAATGACTTGAATATGAAAAGTATTTCAATTCACAGTAAGTATTCATTTAACTCACACTTCTCAGCCTGTTAGTCTCATTTATCCATCCATTGTCTGAACCGCTTTATCCTCACGAGGGTCTCGGGCAATGCAATAGTTTGTTACATTAGTATTCCCTCCACCACTTTTCCAAAGTGCAATTGTTTCAACGGTGGCTAATTGTTGATTTTTATTTATTTATATATTCATTTATTTTACTCACTTATGTCTATATTTGTTTTATACAATACACAACTTTATTTATGAGCGCTAAAAAAATAAAATAAAATAAATAATAGTCCCTTGTATTGTCCCCTAACTTAAAGTTATAAGTAAAAACAACACAGCAAACAACGTGCTTGCTTTGTTGTGCTAACATTATTGCCATAAATAATTCAAGTCAATAATTTATATTTTAAAGTTGTTCCAACTTCAATGACTGTTTTACTGTTTTGATACACAAAGTTCTGTTTTTCAGTGGGTACTGGAAATGGTTCACCATTACCATGTCATGGAAAGTCCATTAGCCTTAGAGATACATTTGTGATGGCATCAGCTTTTTGATGCACTAATCACCAGAATAAGCCAAGAAGAAAAAGATTAGGGAAGCATATAGATTGATGGGAGGTGACTTTTGCCCTCTTGCAGGAGCAAGTGCCGTGCTGTCTGCTGGAGCCTAATCACAGGTCAAAGTCTGCTTCCAGTAAGAGCCGAGTGTTGTTGTACTCGCTCACTCGCAAAGTTCCTCTCACCCTGTTGACAACACGTCTGACATTCTTACAACCATGCTGCTCCGGACTGTTACTCTTCTGCTGCTCCTCTGTGTGTCCGCTGGTGTGTGTGCCACTCTGGGTCACTACCAATCTTCAGCACAGGAGGAGGAGGCTCCTGCTGTGGATCCACAAAACACTGCTGCAAAAGACGTCAAGCTGCTCAAAGACCAGAACCAAGACCTCTCTGAAGTATTACCAAACAAAACTTCTGAAGCAGCTGAAGGGCCGGGAGAAAGCAGCCAAGATGGGGAAACCCAGCCTCAAGTTAAGGCTGAAGAAGAGATGGGGGAAAGCAACGAGATCGAGCCAGTCCAGATGAATATTTCCACACCACTTGACCAAAACAGCAGTAGCTGGAGCCTCATGTCAATTAGAAACAGTTTCCAAACGATGCACAGCTACTTTGACTCCCTGGTGGAGCTGGCGGGGGGCCACAATGGCGTGTGTCAGTACCGCTGCAGATATGGTGAGTATCTTGTCATACACACACGCCTAATGTTTGGTCAATGAAATGAATGTCTTCCTTTCTTAACACTCACTAAAACGATGGTTGGTACACCCCTCGTGCGGATTTCCTGATACAGCACAATCCAGCAAACTTGGGATGATGGATGGATGTAGAAGGTTACGTAACAGAGACAGGTTTTCTCTCAGTGGTACATCTTATCTCTTAAAAGAACAACTTTGACATGCACATGGAGGGCTTGTGACATTACTCTGTCCAAATTGAGATTTACAAGTATCTCTGCAATGTAACAAAGAAACACCTGTCACTACTACATTTCATTTTTAATACCACTTATTTTATAACCCTAAACCTTTAATCTTGTCTGGCCAAATTCATATGGGATGGACTTCAGCGCACCAGTGACACTCGAATAGTGAGGATGAGGTATCGAAGAAGGATGGATCTCACCACTATTCTTCACTTCCATTTGATACTTCTTTCACCTTTTTTTTTAATCAACATCATTAATTTTGCCCTTATTGAAAACATTGTGAACCATTTATATTCATTCTAGCTGAATTGTATGATCGCTGTATAATATATTTTATCTGATTAAATGTTCGACGTTTAAAAGCAATTAAAAACAAATTAATGACATTTGTTTAAAGTACAAAAATAAAAGAAAGCTTACTAAAGTTAATAAAAGGACGTACAGTGCACGCATGAGAAAAAAATAATAGTTTTGAATCTAGACTTAAAACATAACTGTACAACAACAACAAGTGAAAACACACACTTGGGGCTGACTTCACTTCTGTTGGCATTCTATTTGTATGCAGCATAAAAGCTGTTCAATTGCGTACGTGTAGCTAACGTTACCTTCCATCTCTCTTCAGGAGAACGTCCTCAGCCTCGTCCTGGTTACAAGCACCAAGAGCCCAATGGCTGCAGCTCTTCCATGGTGGGATTCCAGGTGGATGTTGCTCCCGGTGGCCTGTTCATGGCACCAAACAGCCGAAACGCGCAGTTAGAGTTGCTCTTGTACCCACCACAAAATGGACCGGCATAAACACAAGTGTTTCTCCTGTGCCAGATTGATCTGGGCATCCCAGCCATGACTGAGTGCTGTAACCAGCTTGATTTGTGCTACGACAACTGTGGCATCAACAAGTACGACTGTGACACCAAGTTCCGCTCTTGTCTTCATGACATTTGCTCTGACCTCAAGAGGAGTCTGGGCTTTGTGTCCAAAGTACAAGGTGAGACAAAGACAAGACCCTCCTCACATTCATCTAATCACATCCAATACATGCATCACATATTTTGCCATTACAAAGAGAATAATTCAGTTTTGACGCACAACCTATAGTTATATTTAAATACATAAAGACCACACTTTAACAAAGAACATGGATGATGAAAGGATTCAGTCATCTTAAGAGTCAACACTACACAATATATATATATATATATATATATATATATATATATATATATATATATATATATATACACAACTATCAATATACAGTATATACAATACGATAAATACAACTATCCATAATTACTTTATTAAAAATACGTTGCTTGTGGCTCTCCCGTCTCGTAGCCTGCGAGTCAATGGCGGATGCCTTGTACAACACAGTGTGGACACTTGGATGCCGGCCCTACATGAACAGCCAGAGGGCAGCATGTGTATGTGATGGAGAAGAGAGGGATGAACTGTGACACTGAACGCCCTGCACACGTTTTTCATGGAGAGAGAGAGAAAAAAAAAGACATTTTTGCACATGTGATATTTCAGAGCATGGAAGAGAGACACTGTATAACAGAAGCCAAATTGCCCCATTAAAGGCCCAAATAACGCAATTCAATGACATTCACTATTTAGGGATCGCAACAAATAATTTATGATGAAACGTGTTTCTGCTCTTCGTATTGCTTTCATTTTCAGGCCAATTCTTAGGCCTGTATAACTCCATTAACATGTATTTCTTCAAGACTCCAAACAAAGGAAGTGTGTTGTGGACATAAAACACTTAACAGGCTAATTGCGCTCAGGATGTGAGTCAGTGTAAGTTATTTGCTATTTATGAATGTAAGAGGAACTGCTCCTCTCATATACACTCACCAGACACAGTATTAGGTGTGATGCGATATACATTAGTCTCATCTAATATCAAATTTCATTTTACAATAATACTAAAAGTAATAATAATCACCTAATTTAATCTATACCTACAACAATAACCATTGTTAAAGGAACACCTCTTTGTGTCAATCAATCTTAGCGTGCATAGAAAAAGACATTTTCGATACAGCTGTAGAAATATATCACATTCTCTGTATGTCATTATGTGTACCTAATGTTGTTTGTTACTGGTGAATGTACAGTAATGCAGCAGTTGTTTCTTTGCACTGTATATTCAGTGACGGCGCAGAATAAAACTGCTTTGACAAAAGCCGCTCACTCATTCTTGAACATGAGAAAAAGCATATTTGACATTGTACTATACTTGTTCCAAATAAACTCATGTCTTCATGTTGCAGCTGCTTTAGATGAGGCACTGTGACCACAGTGAGGACTTCATATACAGTAAATGTCACTTACTATAATGTCCGCAAATTGTGCTGTCAGCAAAGAGGCACAGATGGACTGAGTTTAATTCACTTTCCACCAAGCAGTCTTCGGTTCAGCTCACAGTGTAACATGGAAACCATCAACGATGCTTTGTATTTCCATTACAAGAAGCGTAAGAAGGATGGCAATGACTGTGTCATCTATTTAAATGTTTGACCTTATACCCACCAATGAATTGAGCAAGGAAGAGGAACCTAACTGCACAGTGTGTAATGCTGATGTCAGCAGCTATATTTTCTACAACGACAAGCCTTGGTGCTGCACCACTGCAGTTGGTGTTTGCGCAAAAGTGCTATGGTTGGTTATTCCTTCACTGCACTGAGAAAGATGTACGAATGTAAGACATTGTCAGCTATTATACTGTTCATCCACATATTCTCAGATTTTTCTTTTAAACTATCCTCTGTTATTGACAGGAAAAACGCACATATTTTCTGGTTTTGTGCTCAGGTCAAAGCCATGTCTAATGCTTTTGTGGCACCTTGTAGGATTTTAGCACCAAAGAACGGTGTTGAAGTGTGTGGAGGAGCTTAATGGGAAGTCAACCCATACATACTTTTTCAAGAATATGTTCTATGCAAGCTCACTCGTTGAAACAAGGCATTCTGATAAATATTGTGTTTGTGGAATAAGAGTTAATCCACTTGTTTTTAGACATCTCAGGGGGCGGCCATTTTGTCACTTCTGTCGCCTGAAAATGAGATCACAACTACTCAGGGCTCAGGTAACAATCAATCACGTGAATTAAGTGTAAATTGGTTGTTAAGTAACATGAAAAATGGATTGATTAACAACAGAATGATAGCAATTTACTTTTGATCTAATAAACAGAAGTATAACTTTCACTGAAACAATTGAAACTTATTAGTATGAATTAGTTTAAATTTACCTTGGAGCATCACCTAATTTGAATACAACAGAGGGAAACCTTTGAATCAGTGTGTGAGATGGAAGACTGGACCCTCAGAAGCTAGGGTTGAGGGGGGGATAATTTTTGTTTGTTTTTTTCTGTGATAAATCTACACACTCCAAAATTGTTGCTGCACCGCCCCTGTTGTTTTTCTGATGGGGCAAGTCAAGCTACTTGATGACAAGCAGGGGCGGAGCTACGTGGTGGCCAGTGGTGGCCGCGGACAGGAAAAGGCTTCCACAAAGCTCACAATGATGCAATAATAGGGATCACATAATATCGTCAATATCGTGATATCACGATATTAAAATTGACACGCTATATCGTCGTCGTCATGTCATGATATTAATCGCAGAAAATATGTTTAAAAGCCCAAGTTGTTTTCCATTTCTGCAGTTCCAGCAACCTCTGGTGGCTAGTTTATTAATGCAGTTTAATTTGATGCCACCTATTTTTAAGACCCACGCAAATCACCAGGAGGAGCCCATGACTGGCCAAGCCTATTTCTTTGTGAATGCTGTTTTTATTGCGAGCTTTTTATACATTGCCAACTTTCCCACAATACCGTGATTGTTATCGTATCGTGAGGTTCATATCGTGATATTATCGTATCGTGACATTTGGATTTCGTGACATCGTTATGCAATAATATTTTCTTCAGCACAGTTCAGAGTCAAATTCAATAATTTAGCTGCGTAATATTAACCTGCAAGCATCAAACACATTTGGTCCAGTGGCAGTACATAACCTACCCCTTGACAATCAGCTTCATTCATCAACCAAGATTGTCAAAACTTGGCTCATTAAAAGAAGGCTATAGCGATTAGCTCTTGAGTTTTCTAAGTTAAGTTGCTTGTCTTCATGATAATGTGAATTTGAGAGCTGTGGTCTGAAGTGGAAATACATTGCTGCAAACAAAGCTCTTCATCAAATACATTTTACTGTGAAACATGTTTTCATTGGTTGTTCAACCGCACAGTTTTTATATTACACGATGTAGAACACAAAGACAACCTTCAAACAAACACTTTTCTTACACATCTGGCTGGTCAATCAAATGTCTGTGATTGGAACATCTGTGGAAATTGAATCCGACTGGCTGCTGGGTTCGGGCAGTATGAAGATGGGACCCCCACTCAACGTGTGCTGACGCTCAGATGAGGCAGCACGACGGACACGCCCCCGACAGGGCTGAGTGCAGCGAGAATCTCCCAGGCTGCACACCAACACATGACAGTGGAGAAAGACCTGCTGCAAGCACACAAGATACAAATGCTGTCATCAGGGATCATCATCATCATCATCATCATCATCATCAACATCATCATTATCAGATATAATAAATGCTCTTTGTATTGCACATTCGTTGATCTACAGAAAAGAAATGTAAAAAGAAAATACATAAAATGAATTACAATTATAAAATGATCCGAAACAACGAGTAATTAACATAAAGATGTCTAATAGTCACTGTCAACTATCCAAACAACATACTGTCACGCAAACCTAAGCCCACACAATCTCTCTATAGCCAGCTGGCTCCCAGCAGCCTGCTTTACTCACCCGATTCTCCTTGCCAATGAACTTGAAGACAGGGACCTGGTAGTGCCTGGAGAGCTGGTCCTTGGATGAGTACTGAGTAACCGTTTCATCCGAGATACACCTGCTCACAAGACACTGAGGTAAAGTCTGCAGGGATGACCACTGTGTCACATATACAGTACAACCATCCATTCTTTCCCGCACTTATCCACATTAGACTTGCGGGTGTGCGGTAGCATATCCCAGCTGCCTTTGAAAGCACCATTGTATTATCCATCCATCCATCCATCCATCCATTCATCCATCCATCCATCCATCCATCCATTATCTTCCGCTTATCCGAGGCCGGGTTGCGGAGGCAGCAGCTTCAGCAGGGAAGCCCAGACTTCCCTCTCCCCAGCAATGTCATCCAGCTCTTCCGGAGGGATCCCAAGGTGTTCCCAGGCGAGCCGGGAGACATAGTCTCTCCAGCGTGTTCTGGGTCGTCCTCGGGGTCTCCTGCCGGTGGGACATGCCCGGAACACCTCACCAGGGAGGCGTCCAGGAGGCATCCTAATCAGATGCCCGAGCCACCTCAATTGGCTCCTCTCAACGTGGAGGAGCAGCGGCTCGACTCTGAGTCTCTCCCGGATGGCCGAACTTCTCACCCTCTCTCTAAGGGAGAGCCCGGACACCCTGCGTTTGAAAACCCATTTTGGCCGCTTGTATCCGAGATCTTGTTTTTTTGGTCATGACCCACAGCCCATGACCATAGGTGAGAGTAGGAACGTAGACCGACCGGTAAATTGAGAGCTTCGCCTTTCGGCTGAGCTCCTTCTTCACCACGACAGACCGATACAGGGTCCGCATCACAGCAGACGCTGCACCGATCCGCCTGTCGATCTCCCGTTCCATCCTACCCTCACTCGCGAACAAGACCCCAAGATACTTGAACTCCTCCACTTGAGGCAGAATCCCACTCCCGACCCGGAGAGGGCACGCCACCCTTTTCCACCATTGTATTAGTAAAACTATTTTATCGGCATTCCTCACTTTTAATTTAATGAAGTATTGATTATGTGTATGTTTATGGAATGGTTTTTATTTGCCTTCTTGTCATTTTATGTCGTTGTAAAGCACTTTGAATAGCCTCATGTGCAAATTGTGCTCTATATAAATAAAAGTGCCTTGAAACTTGCCTTGCCTTAAAAAGTTGACCTGGCAGTCTTCTTGTGTCTTCTCAAAAGATCATCAGCAGCCAGAGTCAGTCGTGTCTGACATTTGATGAGACGCATGAGGTTCACTGTCCTATAACTGTCAATCATTTGATTCCCACGGCAGCAGACGCACCTGATCTGGCAAGCCACGATGCTGCGGGACCAAATGAATTTCTTTCACAAATAAAATTGTATTAAAGAGTAGAATGAATGTAGCAGTCACGCTTCTTTAAAGGTTATGTGAGTTCATGTACTGTAATCTTTGCATATATTAAAAAAAAATGTTTTGCAGACACTATGATGGGTTTCCATTCCATTCCATGTGTACTCGGCCTGATGGATAGCCAGATGGAATGCTTTGTTTTTCTCCAGGGGCACAGATTGTTAGCTAAAAGAAAGATTACCACTTTTTCTAATCATGATTTATTTGTCTTATCTGAGCTAGAGCATCGAGTCAATTAGTGGGCTGACACAGTTGCAAACAACAATTATTGTCCCATTGTTGCTTTTGTGTAGGGTGATGTGGGCGTGCGTGATGTACTTTATTGTATTTTATATTCTCCCTGTTTATTTCAAAACTTGTGCACCAGCAAGAAAGGTGCGACATCACAAAGAGTGGGAGAGAGTGTTCAACTGTTCTTTTTTTAACTCCCTTCTTTTCTCACATTCTGGACACAAAAGGCAGAGCTAGTATGTTATATGACAGCACTGTTATTAACAAGCTTAGGCACTTAAAGGTTTGCTAAATTTGTTTTTTTTCCCCATGTTTTACTGGCAACAAGTCCTTGTATAAAAATACAATTAAAGTTGTTATTTGTCAGTGCGCATTTATTTGCTCAACTTGTTCCAGACATTTTTTAGAGGTAATTTGTTTGACTTAAACCACCTCTTAATAGCACCGCTATCAAATAAACAGTAATTAAAGAGACCAATGATACGATACAAAAATGCAATACTGGGCTGTACGAAATTCAGAATTTAATTGAGAATGACCACTAAATTCCAATACACACATTCCAATTCATTTCTTGAATTTGAAATAAGGCGGCAAACAGAAAGCAGAACGGCTCATTTTTGTCATAGTTTAGTATGTAACATCGGCCAGCACTACTGATTCTCAACGTCCTGGGGTGAAATCTAATTGTAAAAAAGATCAGAAAAAATCTAACATCCATGCACACGTATACCACTTGAAGCAATGCAGCCAAATGAAACACTATGAAATAAAGGGAAAAGGCTGTTGGGGAAAAAAAATAATTCAATTTCCTGAAAGAAATATTACAATTTAGGTTGTAAATGTCTCCCACCCCCACAAAATTGTTACTTAAATTGTTTTCTCCGGGTCCTCCGGTTTCCTCCCACATTCCAAAAACATGCATTGTAAGTTGATTGGACTGTATAAATTTCCCCTAGGTGTGATTGTGAGTGCGGATGTTTGTCTCTGTGTGCCCTGCGATTGGCTGGCAACCAATTCAGGGTGTCCCCCGCCTACTGCCCGAAGACAGCTGGGATAGGCTCCAGCACGCCTCGCGACCCTTGTGAGGATAAGCGGTATCGATAATGGATGGATGGATGACTTTTGATGGTGAAAAAGTATTGATTTTCCTTATTTCTTTAAAATCTGCAGATTTTGATCTGTGCTGTTTTCAAATTTGTGCAGCACCTGACTTTTAAAGTTATTCGACTCTGAGACAACTCACCCGTCTTTTATGAGGTAATACTTGAGGGCCTGGTCAGCTTTGGGCCCTGGCGTTGCATAGCAGCTCTCTACCAGGGCAGAGAGGCCTTCCACTCTCTCTTTGGGCTCTACCCCGAAGAAGAGCGAGTCATGAAGATGCAGATGAGGCGACGCATGGTATATCTCAGAGAACCCTGCGTTCTTGAAGAGCTCCAGCGAGAAGGGGAAGACTCCCTCGCTGTGGCCGGCCAGCTCCAAGGCTGAGCCGCGCTGACTTGCCTGGTATCCATCGGACACTTGGTAATCCCTGGGGAACTCACAGGTGATTGGCACCACTAACTTACTGGTGCGTACTATCACGTCCCTGCTGCTTCCTGGACTGGCCCGGGGAAGGCCTGTCACCAGGTTGGTTGCCACTATCTTGTCATCCGTCACCTGCGAGGGAGGTGTCGACATTAGTATGAAGCACACAGATGAAACTACAAAGTGTGACTGACCTCTACAGCAGTGCCACACGTTTTGAGGCTGAAGTTGAGGTTGATGTGCGTGCCATTGGAGATACCGCGGCATGACGAGTTGGAAAGAAAGAGGTCCAATCCTCCAACAATGTCCTTTGGTACTGATACTGTAATGCAACTGGGGTTGCACTCCACTGGAACTGCAATGCACGTATTCACATTAGCGGGGGATCTAAACTCCCAAATGTTTTTTTTTGCATTTATAAGTTGTATGTGGCAGCGCTAGTCAAAACATGGTGCTCTGATTAATATTTCGCTCGGGGAATAAGAATTAAACAGAATAATTTAAATAAATTAAATGCGAACATAAGGTGACATACCAACTTCAATGATGATAGCAACTTATAACTTGTCGTTACTGAATATTTTACTGAATATTTACTAAATCTATTCTAAATTTAATGGTTGTTCTTTTTAGAAAACAAAGCGGGCAGGAATGGCTGATACACATCACATTCTTCTGAATTCTCACTCTCGTGAGTGCGAAAAGACATAAATGGTGTAAAGCTAAATAAGATTTTTTTTAAATTTCAGAATAAATACTTTGTAGCAAAACAAACTGCTATAAACATATTTGATAAAGAACATATACAGTACTACTTAGAATATTGCTCAAAGTTTTGACATCTTGGGTTTAGTTCCTTAGATCCCAAAATCAGAGCTTAACTTAGTTTTAAATAAGAAGAATTTAGTTTTATGTGAGTTGCATCGCCATCTAGTGGTTGTAATATCTGCCTCACAGTTCTGAGGTTCAGAGTTCAAATCTTGGCTGCAGCCTCCCTGTGTGGAGTTGACATGTTCTCATTGTTCTTGCGTGGGTTTTCTCTGGGTACTCTGACTTCCTCCCACAATCCGAAAACATTTTTCTTCGATTAATTGAAGATTAAATTCTCCATAGGTGTGACTGTGATTGTGCCCTGTGCTGATGTCATCATCATTGTTGTTACAACAATAACAGTAATCATGATTTCTATCATTATTATTATTATTATTATTATTATTATTACACACCCATACCCAGACATGTGTGTGTATCATGGCTCAGCTGCAGCCCTCTAGGACAGTGACACCGGTAGGAGTCGTGCAGCGATGAGCAGCCATGGCTGCAGCCTCCATTGTTGACATGGCAGCCTGCCATCTCTACAAGACACACACATGACAGCAGAAAAAGCAGAAAGAAGAAAAGAAAGCTCGTCCAAATGTCACAAAATTTCAAAATGGCCAATGCAGAGAATCCAGAGTCCAGTCCAGTACCTCGACAGTTGAGCCCGGCCTCATCCAGCACTCGGCCCGGACTGCACTCACACCGTCTGGATCCTTTGGTGTTGACGCAGACCTCTGCACAGCCACCGTTGGCCTTCTCACACTCATTCACATCTGACAATAACACACACGTACACCTGGGTCAACACAGCACATGGCTTTTAATTGACTTGAGTGCTGGCGGCACCAGATGAATCACCTACAGGGATGAGGATGACAAATTCCTTTCAAGGCGGACTTTATAATAGTGAAGGGACAAGTAACAATAAAGATGGATGAAAGAAGGCATTTATTAGGGGAGAATGAGGTCACGATCATCTACCCGGCATGGCTCAGTGGTAGAGTGGTCGTTTCCCAACCCGGAGGTTGTGGGATCGATCCCCGGCCATTGTGACCATGTCGAAGTATCCTCGAGCAAGATTCTGGACCTCCAGTTGCTCCTGATGCTGTGTCATCAGTAGGTAGATGAGGTACAGTGTAAAACGCTTTGAGTACCCAGGGTAGAAAAGTGCTATGTAAGTGACAGCCCATTTACCCTTCAATCGTTTACCAGTCAAAACATTAGGTACACTTGTCCTGTGCAAAGAAACAGTACAGAAATACAAAGGTTTTTTTTTTTAATAAGCTGCAATGTTTGAAATAGCTCACAGTATAAGTGCAGTACTATCTTACACCACTGTAAAGTGTATCCTGAGTGATTAGTGATCGATTACTACTCCAGGTATAAACCGGCGTTCAAAAACACATTGCAGTATATTTTTAATATATCAGCTAATATACAAACTGGGATGAATATATCCTAAGTGTTAGTTCTGTTGTTATTCTTGTCTCATGATTTCCTGTAGCAAATCTTGTCTCCTGCACTCTTCCTTCCTGTCGGTTAATCTCACCCATGCATGTTTGTCTGTCTGGTCCCAGAACGGTTCCAGCAGCACAGCGACATTCCGACTCCGGACACCTCTGACCAGCACATGGAACGTCATCACAGATGTCATAGAAATCTGTGGCACATGAACATGACAATTCACTCGTAACGGAAAAGGTCAGCGAGGGGATGCATCGGAGGTTCGACTCACGACCGCAGTAGACATGGAAGCAAACCGAAGGTCTGGGAAGGCGGTAGACAAAGTAACCCCCAGTGCAGGCTTTCACGTCCACGCTGGCATTCCATTGGCAGCAGTCGTCTCCAAAGCTGGCGCACGCTGGCAGAGTGACGATGCCGTCCTCTAGCTGAGGGTGGCTGCCCTTAAGCCAGACTGGAGCGTGGGTGCCGCAGTGGTTCTCCGAGATGCAGAAGGTGGGCATGGCGTCCCCTGCCATTCCCGTGAAGCGATACCACTCCCCGGACATGTGGCTATCACAGAGAGGACTCCCGGAGGACCGGTTGATGTGATACTCCGTGTTCCTCCATGGTTCATTCAGACTGATGTAGGCAGAACACGGATCCAGGGCTGAGGGCAAACATAATAGATGATAAAAAAGATAATTGTAAAACAATAATAACTTGGATTTATGAGCCACCTTTTCTGCAAGCCAAGGACACTATAATATTATGTCTGAGTGATTAAGATGATGACTTTATAAGAATATTGGATTTGGATTGTAGTTTGAAGTTGAGGCACTCTAATGTCTTGGAAAATTCTTCCCAAAGAATGGGGTGTGACCAATAGGGACAGATTTCCACAGGACAACGTAATTGTGTTAACTTTCAAAGCTTAGGTATAAACATATCAAACAGCATTTAAAGTGGAAGTCACATCAAAAATGGTCTTTACAATAATGTGTTCTGTGCGTTCCCATTCTAAACAAGGTATTCTGATTAATATTGTGTTTGTGGGATATGAATTACGCAGCAAAGTCTACTCGTTTTTGTCCATCTCAGTCGGCGGCCATTTTGTCTTGTATTGCCACTTCCTGTTGGCTGACAATGACATCACAGTGCCTAAGGGCTTAGCTTGCGAACATCACGACCAAACACAGAAAACGGGTGAGCAATTGGTCATTACCTGAGAACTGAAAGGAGTACTCAAAGAGAAACACACTTTCGTTGTAGGAGACCCTCATGAAAAAGCTATGTCGAGAGTAGTAATAAGTTAAATAAGGAAAGCTACATTAATCATGGCACCCACATATCAAATGAATATATGCAGTGGAAGACAAACTAAGATGACGAGAGTAGACAACCTTGATTTGCCACATTTTTATTCATTTTTCTCTCAATTTGAAAGGGATGTTTTTTTGTTGTATTTTTTTGATGTAATTGACCTCAAAAACTCAATTTTACCCCAGGACAATCTGATATCACAATCTTGCATCAATTCATTGCTCAAAAAGGTCCACATTGGGAAATCAGCCGTTACTGATGCCATCTGGCGCACTCTGATACACCATGCCGACCAACTCAGTGGTGTTTTTATAATACTACTTCAGATGTGTTTTGATCGTGGACACTGGACAGAGCCTAAATGGCATTGTTGAAGTATGCTCCCATATAATTGGGGTTCAAGTGGAGAGACGTCAGCTCCCATTGGGAGTAACAGAACAGAGAATACTAATATGTTGTTGCCACAGAATTTACACAGATGCCTTCCAGCCAGCGTTACTGTGCGCCCCGATGAGGACTAACAGATACTCACAGTCTTTCATTCCTTATCCCATTAGGCTGCTCAACACTAGAACCACTCTTTTTTTGAATGAATTACTTTGGTTTTATTGCATTGTTTTGTTCTTATTTCATTGTTCTTATCTATGCACTTCTCAAAAGTGGTCCTGTAAAGTATTTGCCATGTCCTTTACAATGTTATTTATTATGTGTTTGTCTGTTGAGGTTGAATGTGCACGTGGGCCTGGGATCTGGAAATGGATAGTCCGCACCCTGATCGAAAAAGTCGTCTGAATCTCGAGCACATGTGCCGTGATAGACTCCTGAATGAAGGTTGTCATTAAAGCAAAAGGTGCTTCTGTAAAGTAATATAGAGATTGCACATGCATGCAATCAGTTTGTTCCACAGTCATATTTTTCCAGACTCAAGCACATTCTATTGGTAATCGGTCACATTTGACTAAAAATCTAAATCAAAATCATAAAATCCGGTTTTTTTTTTTTTTTTTTTTTAACGGTTCACCATTGTAGTTGATTTAAGGTGTGCTTGAATCCTTATTTATGCGGTGCCAAATCACAGCAGAAGTTATCTCAAGGCGAAACTGCCTGCTTCCTAACAGAACAGAACCATGACTCCATGGGGGGGCCACCATCTGCCACAAACAGTTGGGCTGAGCTAGAGACACAGGATAAGAGAGGTAGTAAGGATATTATCGCACATAACAATAGCTGCAAATAATAGCAATATATATGAAACTGATAATACTTCTGATGGTATTAACAGTGAAAAACCTGTTGTTGAATCAGCTCCGGAAAGTTAACGAGATGAGATAAATATGCTTAGTGGATGTTTAGAGATAAAATGTGGGAGGAACAAAAGCCATTTGAGGACAATCAACAGAATGAGCAATTGACGGTCGTTCTCTTCTTGTGTAATTAAGATGCAAAAGGGGCAAAACCAGAGGGACGTGACGGCATTTTATTATTGCTGCTGGCTTTCCATTTAGTTAAATTGATACATAAAAGTTTATGGTAACATTAACAACAAACTGCGCTAAAGTCCACAGAATTTGCCACAGTTCCTGGAAAAAAAATACAATACTTATGAGACTGGGATTTCAAATGATAAAAACACCAAACATCAGGTACGATCTTACAGAATTCATTACAACAGCTGAACAAACAAAAAATCTGCCTTCACCAAGATGATCATGCTCTGCTGTCTTGACAAGGTCAGAAAGTTATTAACTTGTTATTGTTACAGTACTACACTGCATCATACAAAGAGCTGTTTCTAATACTTTGCTGATCTCATTTCGTGTCAATGCTCTTCTACAACACCGCAAACAACACCAGTAATGATGCTGCAAATTTGAAGACGCTGAATGTCACTTAGTAAACGCTATGTGGACAAAAGCATCACAATCAGTTTATATCAATAAATAAAGACTAGACCCCAACCCCCACGCAGATTTTCCTGAATGTACGATTGCTAAATCCAATCACATAACAATGCAGACATTTTTATACTCACTGGCAGCTGCGACTTGGAAAGCTTCTTGTAGCAGAACAGTAACCCAAAAAATCATTATGTTGGGAAAATGAAATTGCACCAACAGGTCAGTATGGAGTAGCACTTATTGTTCATCCATTGGCGAAGTCTGCTTTTAACAGGCGCCTCTTATCTGTTCGTGCGTGACTGTCATGGCTCACCTTGACCTCCTATTTGCCCAATCACAAATAACACCTTCCCATTGTTTCACACGATATGTCCCTCCCAACCATTCACAACCTCAATTTCCTTTAGCTGTAAATAAAGGTAATTTGTACAATGGTGTAGCAGCATTAGACTTACCCAACCAGTCAGTGTTGCGTTAAAGGAGCTCGAAGGCTTGAACAGTTACCATTGAGACCTGTGCAGGAGCTTCCAATTCAAGATAATAATCGTTTTTAGGAGGGGCAATCGGAGACATACTGTAATTCAGGATTACCTTTCAGATGCAACTGAAACACTTCACACTCGCACTACTGAAACACTCACACACACACACCATTCAACACACACACACATGCACACTTACACTCATGGATTTTTCATTAGTTTGTTTTTATTTTGTTTTGACTTTTGTTTTTTTAAATTCAGTTAGTTTTAATTCGTTTTTAGAACAGGTTTGTCAGTTTTTACTTTTGAGAATGCTTTCTTTTAGTTTACTTTTTATTAGATTTAGTATTAGTTTTAGTTTATTAATTCAAAAGTATTAATTTCGTTTTTTTATATAAGACGTATTTGTGGCAATGCAAGATTTAAAAAAAAAGTCAGACTTGTATCATTTAGGCAGAACGTTACAAAGTATAGACCTAAGTACAGTAAATAAAGTCAATTACAATTAGAAGTGTTCGACCTTCCTTTCTCAGAATAACAGAGTAACAGAATAAATACACTTATAATCAACCCCAAAAGCAATTTTGAAAGGAAGCGACAAAAACGAAATAAAAAAAACATAGAATATTTTTGCTGTAATTACTGTTATCGCTTTTCAAAAGCACACCAATTTTAATTCAATTCATTAACAAAAATATTCCTTTTCAATTTTAGTTTGTTTTGTTCAGTTTTGTCAATTATAACCTTGGTGGAGACCCACACACACGCTAGAGAAATGGTGTAGTATGCTGAAATGTGCATTTCAGTATTGTGTGTGAGTGTTTCCCTACAGTGTATGAGTGTGTCAATAGTGTTTGTTTCAGTCGTGTATAGGAGCTTTTCTGTATATGAAAGAGTTTTAGTAGTGTATGAGAGTGAAGGAAAATCTGTGCGTGTGAGTGTCTGAGTTTCAGTAGCGTGGATGACAGCGTTTTAGTTGTCATACTTTGCCATACAGATCTCTGACAAGACGAGAAGAAACCAGATGCTTCGCAAACATTCCTTTAGCAACAAGCAGAGAGGTTAGTTAAGGTTTGCGTTTTCAGTTTCTTATATGTAATTAAATCAATGAAGACATTAATTCAAGTTGCTCTTTAACACTAATGAGGTGGAAAATGCCATGCTTTTCTGTTGGGACTACTCCTGGAAATAAGACATTGATTTCCTTCTTGGCTCAGGCAAGTTTAATCAGCTTTGTACACTTCACTATGGACACAGAGAATGCATTGCAGCCTAATATTCGACTCAAGCAACAACTGGTGCAACTATGCAATTTATTGACAGCCAGCACAAAGCTGTGTAAACAATTCACCTTAAAGAAAAAAAATAAACTGTTACAATATGTTTGTATATGTGTGCAGAACAGAGTACGTTTGTTTTCAGTTGAATTTTACAAGGCGTATACACATATTTTTTTGTTTGTTTTTGTTTTATATATCTTTGGGCAGCTAGATGGCTGATAGACTCTAGTACCCGATTCAGTTTTAGACAACATAAGATTTGTTGCTTTTACTATGTATTTTTAAAACACATTCCCAGTGCGTAAGAACACAGTTTTTGTCACATCTATCTCACAGGATGTGCAAAGGAAGAGCCCGAGTCAGTCAAGGTCTTGTAAACATTGGAGACATGGTTCATCAATCTAAGGTAGCAGACAAAAATAAAACGGACAAAAGAGACAGCGGACCACAAGCTCCAAAACCTGGATATGGATTTTATTGATAATTGAATTACATTTCTCTTTTATACATATTTCATAAATGATACATGATTTTACACATTCTTTTTTTCGTTGTTGCCAATATTACAGCATCATGTTAACAGAAACATAAAGTCCAGAAAGAAAATAATACAAATAAAAAAAATCAGAGGTCAGAATGGAGTACAAGGTCATTTCACTCGAATATGCTTCACTCTTTTAAACATATTGTAAGTGCACACCAGAATTTCAAAAACACACATTCAAGACAGAAGAGTAATTTGGACAACAAAAGTGGGGGTGAGGACGACAGGAGTGGGATGTATTCGGAGGCGTTTCCCTCCAAAAGCTACCACGTGGCACCTGACATTTTCCTTAAGAATCAGAAGCAGGACGCTAGGAAGTGAGGTCAGCAGTCAAAGAGCCTCTTTACCGGCGCACCAAGGATGGACTTTTTTTTTTTTTCCATTCTGGGAGGACAAATGCAATTCAGTAAAGAAAATGGATGTGGTTGAGGTGTGATGGAGAGCAGCTGATCGGCGAGGATCACGTTCAGCAGAACTAATTCTAAACACGCCGGCCGGTCCAATGCTAGAATCTCTACTAACAACGTTCTTAAATTATCTTTACCTTTTTTTTTTTTTTAATCTTTTGTATACATCTTTTTTGTTTGTTTTTACAGAATTTCCCATGTAAACATACATTCATGCAACACCCTCTTTATATAAAGGTCTCTATATTTAATTTATTCCGATTTTTAAAACACATGGGGGGTCCGGGATAAGTAAATGAGGGACGGTGTGATTGAACCCCCGAAAAAAGAGCAAATGAGTAAAGTGAGGACAAAGATCACCTCCAACAAGGAAACAACTTCACTGTGTGTGCAACAGGAAAATCATTGTAAACCAGTGACGGATATGAATGGGATGAGGGTGGAAGGGATTTATCACTATTGACAAGCTGCAATGGTGGCAAAGGATTCACATCAGCGCTAATCTGATGGTTCACTCAACCATCAACACATCCATTCAACGAATGTTTTTTCACTTAAAGCATTCCAAGGTAACGGATATGTCTAGGAAAAGGCCATCAATTAAGTTTTACCCAATTGCTTCCTTGTCAACACTGTTAAAATCCTTAATCATCCCAAAAGGCACCTTATCCCCTAGAGCGAACACATGTGTTCACGCACGCACACACACGATAAACAGATTAGACCAAATTTGTACGGGTAACACCTTAATTGGATCTAAACACAAGCATTTTAATGGGAAATTTTGAGTTAAACAGCAGGATCTGCTCATAGGATTAAGTCAACGGTGGGTTCACACACATTTTCATACGCGCGCACAGACACAGGATGTGATGGCATGACAATATCGACACTGCGCTCCCACTCAGCGGGAATGAACGATGTTTGTTCAAAGAGGGGGGTTAAGAGAAAAAAAAAGAATGAGTTTAGACCTTTCTGTACAAAGGAGTATTGCGGCCATTGAGAGAAAAGTAAAAAAGGAACATGAGAAAAATGTTGTAAAACAAAAGTTGTAATGCAATTTTACAGTTGGGGAAATGTCAACATTTCCACATAAATGGAAATGTCTGAGACCAACAGTCTTGAGACCTTTCATGAAATAAATCATCAAATGTATTTTTACAACTTTAGTCTAATAAAATTTAGGGTTTTTTTGCAAAATCACAACCTTTTTCTCATAAACATGATGTGTATATATATATACACACACACATATATATATATACATATATATATACACACATATATATATATATATACACACATATATATACATATATATATACATATATACACACACACATATATATACACACATATATATATATATACACACATACATACACATATACATATATATACACATATATACATGTATATGTGTATACATATATACACATATATATATACATACACACATATATATACACACATATATATATATATACACACATACATACACATATACATATATATACACATATATACATGTATATGTGTATACATATATACACATATATATATACATACACACATATATATATATATATATATATACATACACACACACACACACACATATATATATATATATATATATATACATACACACATATATATACATATATATATACACATATACATATATATACATATACACATATATATACATGTGGTG
The DNA here is from genome assembly GCF_054856515.1 of Filicampus tigris. NCBI lineage: Eukaryota > Metazoa > Chordata > Actinopteri > Syngnathiformes > Syngnathidae > Filicampus > Filicampus tigris. Next base: position 11,694,031 of record NC_141227.1, on the reverse strand, counting down.
AGAGAGACAGAGCGAGCGAGAGCGAGAGCGAGAGCGAGAGCGCGCGCGAGAGAGAGAGATTTCTTTTCTTTTCTGCATGGTCCTAATACTCCCTTGTATTTTTGGAGACATTGACAAACTGGTCAGAGGGAGGGCCACCAATCCTCACTCAAAGACAACCATATGGAAAAGGTGGGTTTGCCTTAAACGTACAGTATGGCTTCTATAATCATAGACTTGACCGATCAGGGGATGACAGAGTGCCTTATACACCACAAGCTATATGAGACAAAGAACAGTTTCCATTAGAGTAGAAAATGACTATGGCGTGCCTACACATTCACAAACTTCTACTGAGGGCGTACCACAGCATGCAGTTTACCCTGCCTTGTCATGGAGGGAGCAGGGAGGGGGAATCGCAACAGTGGGGAGAGAAAGCTCACAATCAGGCTTTTATTTCATTTCGCCTCATGAGTGGAAATTCACGTGTTCAACCCAAATTGGGGGATGTGATGACGCTTCAAAAAGACATTTCAGAGAGAATTCCCCATTTGGAGTGCTTACAGGAGTCTGACAGCCAATTCGGACTTGTTCTAGTGGAACATTGGAGTTAAAGAAATAATATATTTAATGCTTTTTGACAACATATGACAACATGATGATCCGATATGGCGTGGCAGACGCAGTAACATTTTAACATGAGCTCCTCTCCCCACTGGCAAACTAGCATCTGGTCATTTAGTTTATTTGATTGTATACATATAGATTTATTTTTATATTCATTTCATAACAAATATACTATGGCTTTCAAAATAAAAAGTGCCAAAATATTTTTTTTTTTTGGAATAAAAGAACACACAGTGATGTTGTTGTCGGTAGTATTCTCATACTTGCGCAGGCTGGGCTGGCCGGGAAGAGGAAACGGGTTTCTAAACGGACTCCTATCAAAGGTCACGTTGAGGAAGGATGGCGGTCCGTCAACCTGGAGGAGGCGTGGCCAGAGTGTGAAGAGGCAGCAGAGTTCAGCCACAGGAAGACGGCGTCTCTTTGAGCCTTGCTTGTAAACGTATTTAATGTGTGGGATAGAGACGCTCCTCAGAACCTCCTCAGGCCAGTGTGTGCGTGTGCGTGTGTGTGTGCAGTCAACTCACTAAATGGCAAATGTTGGTTCTGCCTGCATGTGACACACACATACACACACACACACACAAATAGTACACCGAAATAACTTCCCCTGTGCTGGAGGGTCAGGTTGTAGTATTTCCTGTTTGCCCCCTCAGGTTCACCGCAGGCTGTCCTTTCAGAGGCTAAACCAAGTAGCCAAGTAGCAAGTTTAACTCCACCATCACTGTGAGTTATTTTCAGCTCATTCCCTCTTGTGATTTTCAGTTGCAATTCCACACAGTTGGTTCAGTCAGGGAATCAAAAAGCGGAAAAAAGGGGTCGAAACTCCCAACTTGAAGAGGGGGGGGGATGCAGGAGAGATGTCGAGGAGGGCAGGTTTCATATAAGGCGGGGGGGGGGGGGGGGGGGAGGGGGGTTGTTGGGTGGTTGGTGTTGGCGGGTGGCTAGGGATAGAAAAGAGAATGCCGGGAGAAGAGGGAGGCGTTACTCTTCCCATCAATCTTTACCAGCATTGAGCTGTTGAACTGGGAGCTGAAGCTGTAGCGGATCCCTAAGTCGTTTCAGATCCAACTCCACCTGGAGGACAGGTAAGAAGTGAGACAAAAGCAAAGTGCTTGTACAGTGGATAAAAACGTCTCCACACCCCTGTTCAAATGCCAAGTCTTTGCGATATAAAAAGATGTGAACCCCTCCCCCCCAATTGTCAACAAAGTAAAATTCTATTAAAGTTTTACAATACATTTTTCTCAGGCTTATTTTTAACCTGGTATTATCAAGCCAATGAACTTCAATTTCTTATGTTATTAATTTTCTTTTCACTTGATTATAACTTAGTTTCTCAAGAAAGCTTTACTTTTGAAAACCTCAGAAAATACATTAAAGTGGAAGTCAACGCAAACATATTTTTTTCAAGAGCATGCTCCCAGCAGGCCCACTAGTTGAAACACGCCATTCTGATTAATTTTGCGTTTGTGGAATATGAGTTTAAGCAGCAAAATGCACTCGTTTTTAGCCATCTCTGGGGGCGTCCATTTTGTCTTCTGTCGACTGAAAATGACATCACAACTGCTTACAACGACCAATCGCGACTGACCTGTTTTCTGAATCTGAGCCGTGATTGGTTGTTGTGAGCAGTTGTGATGTCATTTTCAGTCGACAGAAGACAAAATGGACGCCCCCAGAGATGTGCAGCACGAGTGCATTCTGCTACTTAACTTATATTCCGCAAACGCAAAATTAATCAGAATGCCGTGTTTCATCTGGTGGGCCTGCTGGGAACATATTCTTGAAAAATATATTTTTGGGTTGACTTCCGCTTTAACACATGATTGTAAAGGAGTGTATACATGTTGCTCGCACTGATGGGCTAACCTAAATGGTGCATAGATATGAAACAGAAAGCAGGTACTGTCTGAACTACAAAAAAAGGTTATTCGTGAGGAAAATGGTCATACCACTTTCGATCGGATCCAATCGATTCTTAAAACTTGAAGCCCAACCCACGCTCCCATAGTACAAGTCGTCTTATTTTTGTTGAATACGCTGCAGTAGGTTGACTCAGGGCTGGCCAGTGGCATAAAAAGTTAATGCAGCGTAGCACGCATTGCAACACAGGAATTACTATGATTTAGGTTACAATAATACCTGAAAAAGTTTTGAAATCACATATCTTGGTCTATTTATCTTGAACAGGGGCGTGTAGACTTTTTACATCCACTGCTCTGTATTGCAAATACAAGCATAAAAACGTTTTGACAACCAATTGTACCTCAGAGATGTCCTCTTTGAGCTTGTTATACTTCTCAATGTCAAAGCGTGTCCTTTTCACCCCCTTGTGGAGGAAGAGCAGATACTGTCGGTCTCTGGCGTCGGGGTACACGTACTCCTGCAGGTGACAAAGAGACGCACATTTTGTAAGCACCAATTTATCAGACGTTCTTTGTGATGCTCCGCCTGACAGATCAGATTAGGGTTATTGAAATAGCTTGGGTAGAGGTGAATTATGAATACTGAGTAAAGGGCAACACTGTCAGCATGTCAGCTTTTCAATTGGGCAAAACTTGTATAATTTGGCCAGAACGTTACGAAGACGCTCTGGCGAGTTTGCAGCAATACTGCAAATGCTGTCTTTTTAACGTGTCCTCTACTTAACCTGAAGGAATCAATGGGTTCACATTTTGGAGGAATTCTAAGTGTTCTCACAAAAATAATGTCAAATTTCATTTCATCAGCGAAGCGAACATTTTTTCCTCTGTGACCAAGAGCGTTGATCCTGCAAAGCATTAGGCCTTAATGATCGGTTGGCAAAGTTTGGACTGTTTTACCAGTTTTATGAAGTGTTTATTTTTACATCGGTCTGACAGTTAACAATGCTTAAACGTTTCCAAGTGTTTGTACAGTTAATTAAGGTATTGTGACGGTGACAGTGTGACCCTGGCACAGACTATTTCTATTTCATTATGTCCAAACAATTATCGTGACGAGCCGAAAGGAAATGAAATTAGAATAAGAAGATTAGGTCCTGTATTGTTGGCAAAAGGGGGTTGTTAAAGTATAAACGTCAGGGATGCTAATAATTGTGGCACACGTGATTTGATGTAAAATAATTATTTCTTAATGTTCGATTGTTTTTCCACTGAATACACACTTGAACCAAAGGTTGGATTCTCTTTTTGTTTTGTAATTTTGGTACTATATTATTCAGAATTGTTTTTAATTTATTAGAAGTTGTAGAAATCATTTCAGCCAATAATTATGGAGGCTGCTGTATGTATGAAATTTGATGTGACATAAAATCCACAGCATCAACTCAATGCCAGTCAAAATACTGTTTTTGTTTTGATATACTTAGCAACAAGCCCTGTGCCTTCAAGTGTAAAGCAATCTGTCATTCTATAATGGTGCTGCCAGGAACATCTGTGTTTATTACTGTTCTTTCTCGAGCATTCTCTGTTATTTAGACATTAGCGCAACTGTTACTAAGCAAGCTAATGGTGCAGCAAGGTGATGCAGCAGTGGCCCGTAACGGTTGTGTAAAAAGAGCTAAGAGCTCTCCAGGGGAGACTGAGAACTGTACTACAGGAATTCAAGTCATTCCTCCAAATGATATTCCCTCATTCGATAATGCTGAGAGACACTCCAAAATAGATATGCAATTGGGGTCAGGAATGGGATTCACATCATTTTCATGCTCATCAAAGCATTCATGACCCCTCTTGTCCTCTGAAATAGACACAATCATCTTTCTATTTCAAAACCGGGATGTTCGCTTTAATTTGAACCCCGTCTGTGTGAATTGGCAACAGCGTCACTTTTCTTACCTGGCGTGTGAGCACAAAATATGCATACATGGCCATGGCCGTGCCGTATGTGATGAAATAGGTGACGGGCTCCATGATATCCCAGGAGTACTCCCACCAGGTCAGTCTGGCCAGGATGCCGAACTGGGTGGCCATGTAGGCCATGCCGCCCCACAGCACCCAGGTAGTGCGTCGCTCCGCTTTCCTACTCAGCTCCTCCTTCACCTGCAGTACATGAGAAACAAGCGGGAGGAGGAACTCATGCACAATGTGCCAAACAGGTCGACATTTAGAGAGAATCTCATTTGGTCAGTATTTAACCCCGGTAAAAATTCATCTAAATTTGAATGACGAAAACAGCTATTAGTTGAATCTAAATTTAGCAGATATTCCGTGACTATTCACCTTCACCACAGAGCCTGATTCGCATAACAATGACCAAACATGGTTCTTCATTAATCAAGCACTCAGTGCATGCATGCAGTGCTAAGATACGCATCCCCGGGGAAACAAGGGTTTTAAACAACGTAAAGCCAAAAGAACATGAGCAACTGTGCTCTCTCTGCATTAAAATATATGCATTTAACGTAAACGTGAGAGTTCCTGTTTCTGGCTGAGGGGCCGAAAGATGGGTATTGGGGTGTTTGTGTTTTGGTGACATGTCCACTGCATGTGCCACATACACAGATGAGTGACTGACCAATGGCCCAGCAGTATGTGGATCAGTGGCTCATTTGCATGAGACAGAGCTGCCTCCTCAAAACAGGCTAATTTAGTATGCAATATAAAAATATAGGATGGATTGGGTGTTCTATAATTCATTATTAGCTGGGTATTTTCAAGAAAGCATGTCACAAACATGTTATTAAGACACGTTATTTAGACACCTGGGAACTTAATCAATTGTGGAAAAAATGCCCAATATGCCTCTTGAAAAAAAATACATAAAAATTGGAAAAAGGGTCTGAGAAGAATAAATCTAAAGTTTGAATTTAAGAAATTTAAAACACCTATGTAAAATGTGAAAAGCTCACATTTATGCGGAGAATGGAGTGAAAATGACAATTGTTCATTAACATGCAAAGAGGGTCAGACCTTCTCAAGGGGGCGGAGCTGAGAGTTGAGGTCCTCAAGTCGTCCAATTAGCTCACGCTCTTTGCTGAGTTGGTGCTCCTCAATGCGCAGGGTAGTGTAGAGCTGCTGCACCAAGAACTTGACGTCATTCAGCCTTTCTGTCTCCTCTTGGGGCAGCAACTCTGATGGGAAGACGATCGATAGTTTCTTCTTTGCCTTATAAGAAATAATCATGACATCAATGTCCGCACCTCTCCTGGGCGGCCGCACAAGGTGGATGGTGTCGTTGATGACGAGTTTGAAATCCTCCAGTAACAGGATGTCGATGCCTGTAGATGAGGCGACCCTAGCTCCATCTGGGGAAGAAAAAAAAAAAAATAGAAACATGGTGGAAAAAGTGGAGCAATGAGAGAGTTGCTGGTTAACCACTCCACACCCCCTCCAGCTCTTGACCGTCGGGCTCGTTTCGCTCCGATTATCACGAGAGGGAGCGCAGAAGCACTTCCATGCTAAGAGAAGAACCCGAGCACCAATTGTTCTTGTATAATGAAGCATCGAAGCGGTGCAAATTCACTTCATGACACATATGAAAGGATTAAATTCTGTTGTGAAGCCGCAGCAGCAGGAACACTTAACGGCATCAAAATACACTTGAAAGCATGAAAGGGCAAGTACAAGCGTAATCTACTAGAGGAGGTGGATACAGTGTGTGTGCGTGCATGTGAGTTTGTAAAAGAGTGAGCGAGAGTACCCGTGGAGTAGATGGCTACCCGATCGATGCCTCTGTCCTCTGCTTGGAGTTGTTGCAGGAAAACTCCGACGCAATCACTCAGAGGCTTGAGGGTGAACTGACAGCGTTCTCGCCTGGACGGCAAACTGACCGAGATGACTGGCAGCCCATTCTGGTACACCACCGTCACCTCTGGGTGGAGGTCGGGGGACAAAGACAAGCAAATATTAATAGGATTCGTAATCAAGCCATTCACAACACAAGACGATCAAGCACCACATCTACAAAGCGATCCCGAGCTGTTTGTTTGATTCAGTGCGTGAGAGGAGGTGAGAGTTGTGGCGGGATAAGTCTGGCTGCGTCACCATGACAACATGCCTGCTAACAACACCCCGAGCATCCGACGGTTCCTGGCCGAGAAGAACATTGCCATGCTGGGGCACCTCACTACTGACTTGACCTTGCTTAAACGTACAGAAAGCCATATTTATTTATTTATTTTATGGATAAAATGCCACCACACAAGCAACTACGCACAGGTTTGTTTAATGGGGGGCTGGAGATGTCCAGTTCCCAAGCTCGGATAAACGGAAGGGCTTTATCAGAAAGGGTATACAAATTATGATTGACATAAAACTTGACTTGTGGTGGCAACCCCTGAAAGAAGTGTGGCAGGAAACTTAAAAAAATAAATAAATTTTTTTTTAAAAAAAGCATCATGTAGTTCACGCAAAAGGACAGTTTTGTCAAACTAAGCCCTCTTTACACTGCCAGGCCTGGAAGATCAATACATTGTAATATCGCTGACCTTTCCCTCTCGGAGCAGTTATGTCAATTTACTGATGCCAAATATTGATATTTTGTGTTCCCATGGACAGCCTTAAGGACCTCTAAATTCTGCCTGCGTGATTGGACTGACAATTGCGCAACCTAAAGGACACACAATTTATTTCAAACAAATTTTCACGAGGAAAAGTAAAAATGAGAACCTTGCAACGATCACTTAGCACACTTATCTCAAGTGAGGGTAGTGACAACATATATGTGTGACTACCGACTACTGGAACCTGCATGATCCACTTAACTCATGAGTGGGTCTTAATGACAGAGGGCAATGAATCCAAAGTAATTCCACAATGGAGCTAATCCGAGCTGCAGTGTTTGCTGCCTCTCCCTCCTCCTCGAGACCACTGCAGTGAATCAGCACATCATCAGCTGGCACACGCGGCACCGGCCGGGCCCAGCTAGTCTGGATCGTCACCAAATACACAGAGGTGCACGCATTAATTTCCCCACCCACCACTGCGCTTCTCTCCATCTCCGCCAGCTGCCTTTATCTTCCCCTCTGCAGCCATCATCGCTGAGGGTATCTCCCATCTCACAATCCCACAGCTATTACAGCTGACTTTAAGAAAACAATCTGCAAATTCTCACCCTCTTAACTTTTCATTCCTCCTGAGAATCATTCTCGCCTTTAACACAGAGGAGCAGAAGCTATCCTGAGAGATTCCACAATGACATCTTGTTGCCATGTGAGGCTCTACTGTGGGAATCAATGCACAATTTTGTTACAGACAGGATCAGAGATGAAGTAAGGGGTTTTTTTTCCAGTAAAAAGGAAGCTTTTGCTGCACCTCGGGGTTTATCCTCATACGTTATGTTCAGGTATAAACAGCATCTGAGACTGAAAGGGAGGGGGCGGGGGACTTACCCTCTGAGGAAGCCGGGGTACACAACAGTCTCTGGCCATGCCATGAAGGGGAGCCTCTCCAAATCTGCATGCAAGGAGAGAAAAGCGTCAGCTGCAACTTCACACTAAGGATAATCCTTTAGTTGTCTGATCTAAAGCTGAAGCAGAAGAGGGGCATTTTGTATCAAACATTTGGTCCTGGGCTTGACTCACATTGGCATCTTCAGCATTTGATAAAATGTTGCTCAGAAAAAAAGCAAAGAAAAACCTATCTGGACAATGTTTGTGTTGGACCCCGTGCCCCCCGCCGGCTACAAGATGATTATGTTTCAACACATGGCGGCCACCGTCCATAACCTACAATTTTGGCCCCAGTACATCCCTGATAATACCAACAAAACATGTCGTAGGCTGGCTGGGTCACAGACATTTGGAGGACTTTCTGGTGTTATGGTGTTCCATTTTTTCACGGCTGAGATGCCCCAAATAATTTCAAAAATGTATAAAGGAGGGGGAAAAAAGTCAAAGGAGTTCCTCCACTGCACACACAGACAGAGACATGCTGCTACGAGACGGAAATAAACCAAATCAACAGACCCACTTCAGTGGGCAATCTCGGTCTGCTTGTATGGTGCGCACTCGGGTTCTAATGAGAACAGATGGCAGGTTACTATAGTAACTTACTGTTAATTTGGGTTGGTATTAATTAACACATATGAACATGTGTTATATAAAAAACAGAAATACATGCTATATAGTGCTACTACAATTTCTGAATGTACCCTGCGATTGATTGGCGAGGGTGTACCCCAACTCTTGCCCAGTGTCAGCTGAGAATTGCTCTAATTTGTCCATGACCCTAATGAGGGCAAGTTGTACATAGATTGCATGAATGGATTTGTGGTTGATTTAATTGTAGACAGTACTTAAGTTCTTCTGTTGAACATTTAAAAAAAATGCAAACGCAACAATTTGGAAATATTTTACAAATGTTCATTGGAAAACATACATGCAGGATGTGTGGCTTCAAAAACCTTGCAGAAAGTTGTTTGTTGTCGTGTGTGCAGGTATAGGATGCGTCGTGATTGTTTTAAACTGCATTTACGTTCCTTGTTAGAGACTAGTTCCAACAATTAATTCTGGTTGATTCCTCAGAATTCACATATATTCTTGTTAATTTCCATGAATTTCCATAATTGTACCACCCTAGGCACACCCAATGAATTACATTGTTGATTTCTTTGATTTTTTTTTTTTGCCTCACATTCTTAAATTAATCGGTGTCTAGAGCACCACTGACAGAAAAACGCTGCAGTGGGTGACAAAGAAGGCAGCGTCAATATGTGCCTCAGTTGTGTTCGAACCTGAAGGGAGGAGGGGAGTGCAGTTGAGCACAGCTTGGGGAACCCCTTTTTCTATGATGCAAAAGTAGGAGCGTCCATTTGCGCAGCACGTTTCCAATCACACAGCTCAAGCTCTTTTCTACAGAGCAGCAATCAAGCCTTTTAAGGCATTAAACCAGCAGTCACATCCCCTTACACGGCCATGTACAGTGGAGCGGGGTGGTAATGAGGCAGTGAAAATACAGCAAACAACGGCAAATGCGCTACATTTTTCTGACGTTTCAGATCCTGCGCATGGGTAAAATATGCCACAATCGTTGCGCCACAACAGCGTAGTTGCACTCCTGAAGCCACTGTGAGTAGACAGATTTGAGCAATTTCTCACACAGTTGAACATGCAATGTATACAGGAACAGTCTGTACAATGTTCACACAATGCCACACCCACTATGCCTTGACAGTCTTTTTACTCGAATCAGCTATGACTATTGTGCACAGTATACCCGGCCGGCAAATCTAAGGGTAGTGATATGAAATGTACTTCAAAACAACCATGATGCAAGATTCCATTTGTGACCCTCCACTGACAGTTCTGGGATGCCGACTTCTCACAAGGCATCATAGTGTAGATTCAAATGGATGTTGTGAACCTATTCAAGGCAGTACAAAAACTATGAATTTGCTGGTTGTTTCTCTTGTCAGAATTACAGATGCCCAGAGATGCGACTACTTGCTGTCTCCCATTAAAGCAAGGCAGAGAGATGTTACTGATTAAATGTCTCGGCTGTCTAACAGCATGTCCGATTGCCAATCACGTCCTCACCGTGGTTGTTTAATCCAGAGAGACCGAGCTTTTCGTCAGATAGTTGACACAAATCAAACTGCAAACAGTAAAGGCACTGACAGTGCTGAGTTAATCAGATGAACAAAGGTGGGTAAGTCACAGCTAAACACCCATCCATGTTCTATCACTCATTCAGGGTCACGGGGGAACTGGAGCCCATTCCGGCTGACGTTGGGCGGGAGACGGGGTGCAGCCCGAACTGGTTGCTAATCAACCACACGGCACATACAAACAGCCATTCACACTCAGTATATGGTTTGAGTGACCATCAAATTCCATGTTTCCTTCCATGTGCCCCGGTTCGGATGAGGAAAAAATACCCACATGGAATTAGGAAAAAAAACCACATGGAATCAGACGTCATCTGCCAATGTGACTGCGGTGTAAGTAGACAGATGAGATGCAGTCTATCATTGGGAGTCAAACTTCATCAAATTGGTAACCAACCAGCCAATGACATACGCACCAACTTCTACCCAAACGACACACCCTGATGATGGCAAGCTCACTCTCTTCTGCATATTTTCTATCTTTGTGTTGTCGGTAACAGGCACTGTCACTTCTGTGTTTATGATTATACTTCCAAAAAGGCATGAAATAGAAATGTGGCATTAAAGCGGAAGTCACCCCAAACATATTTTTTCAGGAATATGTTCTATGCAAACCCACTAGTTGAAACAAGGTATTCTGATAAATATTGCATTTGTGGAATAAGAGTTAATCCACCCATTTTTAGACATCTCTGGTGGCGGCCATTTTGTCGACTTCTGTTGACAGAAAATGACATCACAACTGCTCAGGGCTCCGGTAACGACCAATCATAGCTGACCTGTTTTCTGAAGCTGAGCCGTGATTGGTCATTACCTGAGCATTTGTGATGTCATTTTCCGCCGACAGAAGTGACAAAATGGCCGCCCCCTGAGATGGCTAAAAAGGGGTGGATTTTGCTGCTTAACTCATATTCCACAAACGCAATATGAATCAGAATGCCGTGTTTCAACTAGTGGGCCTGCTGGAAACATATTCTTGAGAAAAATATGTTTGGGTTGATTTCCCCCTTTAAGAACTACACAGTGAATTCAGTCTAAAAGTCCAGATTTAAGCCTCATTGGGTGTTTACAATCCCACTACGATTAAAAAAGTATATAAGGGTGGGTCTGCACAGTTTTAACTACTAATATTTGTTGAGCATCTCATATTGAAAATCAAAAGGAGACAAGACAAAGTGACTTTTTTTAAATAACTAAAATGCCAAACACAAGCAAGCGCATTCACACAAAGGAAATGTGTGTCCTGCACTGATTGCTGTCCCATGGTATCATGGGAGCCCAAACAGCGATTAGGCTGCTGATCAGATGACAGGCCGAATGAGGCATTCAAGCACGTCTTGAATTGTAGCACGCACTGTAGCAAGCGCTCATTTACCGACTTTAAGCTCCAACGAAAGATTGCAGCGGCCTGTCATCACGAACATACGCAAATGTAATTGCGTGTGTGTGCGTGCCCATCTGCGCTGAGACATCTACGTCTATTTGCAGGTGGCGCGTTTGTCCACCCGTCTGTTCGCAAGCCTGTTTGACAGCAGCAGTTGCAGAACGTCTGAGCAAAGCAAACCCACCAGCGCCACCGCCTTACCTCTCCCCACACACACCCTCCTCCCATTGCCCCTCACACTCCCTCGGCACGCAGTCACCGAGATGCTGCGTGAAATATTTAAGAGCGCAGCTGCAGTCAATAGCACAACAACCTTGGAATCAATGTCATGCGAATAAAAGAGCGGGACAAAGAGCCACTGAGCACAAACGGGAGGACGGACAGATGATCTGAAAGGGAGGGATGGGGCATGAGAGAACGGAAGGATAAATGGAGCAGTAGCGGGGGAGTGATCGAGATAGACGATGGCTAGAGTAAAACGGGGAGAGTCACGAGTGTGCTTGCGTTTCAAGCCATGTGCTGCTGCATACATTGCGCCCTGCAGCAGATACGCGTACACGCACAGCCCAACCGCGTCTCAAACGTGACTCCCCTTTTCTGCGCGTGTGCGTGGAGATGGTAGGTTGGAGTAGGGTGAGGGGAAGCAGCAGCAGCAGACGGGCAGGGAGGGGGGGGAGAGGGAAGACGGAGGTTGCTGCTCACTGCAGTAAAGGAATTCCTCGTCTTGAATCAGGGGGTTGCCCCTCGTCGTCCCCCTCCTCTCGCCGACTCGCTCTCATTGAAACTTGGTCTCACCATCTCTCCCTGCTCATCTGCACTGCGCTTTACCTCACACTGCATTTCACTGTACTTCCGGACGGTTGTGAATGGTGTAAAATTTCATTGTCATTGTCCACGATGAATACATTCTAGGACTGTTATTTACATTTTGGAGCATCCGAGTTCCAAACTCAAACTCTTCTAGTTGAACGGGTCGATTGCCTTAATGCTTTAATGAGCATAACGTTTAACATTACGGGTAAACTCGAGTTAATAGGTTAAAAACTACCCAGTATTAAGACACCAAATCTCAGTTTTAAAGTCCATCTTCACACAGAGAAAAGGCTAGGATAGGCTAAGCAACACAAGACGAGGCTATGCTTTTTTTGTGTAGCATTTCAGATAAGACATTTCACGGTACTACAAACAAGGCATCAATACAAAATAAAAAATAAAAAAAATTAAAAAGGCGATTCAAACAAAACAACACATATCCAAATTCAGACAAACATTAAAACTAAGATTATAGAGGGAGATTAGACATAATTTACATTTAATTAAAATGATTAGACAGGAGAATTTACAGTGCAGCGTGTGCTTGATTTTGATTACCGGTAACTAACAGGCAACAATGAAAAGAAAGGTTTTTAATCTTGATTTAAAAGCAGTTTTTGAGCTTTTTTGCAGAACAAGCAAGGGAAATAAATGGGGACTGTCATATTTTTCTTTGCTTCTATGTCAGTCATGAGATTATGTTCCAGTTAATGGAGAATTATGTAGAACAGGATTGGGAAAACTAAATTGCTCTGTTTTTATCTTTATCAACATTTAAAGACATCCCATTTGAATACATAATCTATCTGACCAACAAACATGTGAATTGATCTTTGTAAAGGCAGAATTCTGAACAGCTCGGGTATTAGACCTCATTAAATCGCAGGCTCACATTATGTTGTGTCCATTGAATGTATGCATCATGCATTTACCTCACAATATCATTTTTTGGGGGACCTGTTTTCAGAGTGAATAACACAAAAAGTCCAAGTTGTTTTTCTGACACAAGTACAAGTGCAAAAAAACCCAACTTATTTGTATTCCAACCGTCACGATGGAACTGAAAACATTCCGTGTACTGTGACTGACAGGTTTGGCTTTATTTTGGCTGAACTGAACACAAAATGACAAAGCAGTTTAACATCTTTTCTCCCTCAGAACACCTCAGGGAACAAAAACTTAAGCATTAGGTGAATTGTGCAAACGTGATACAGCAGTGTGGAAGAACAATGCCGCTGACATAATTCCCATTTGACGATGCCCTTCCGGGGATGTGCAGCACTCTGTCATTTATCTGCACAATGGCTGCATCCATCTATGTGCTAATACGCTTTTCCGGGCGGCTACTTCCCAGATAACGTGGCTGATTTCCCAAAGTCATTCATGAAATATTTCATACAGTATAAACAACAGCCCGTGTTATTTACTATTGACAGCATGTTAGTGAAGAACTCAGCACTTATGATTGGCATCACTGGAAATGGAAATTGCTTTGATATGAATCCTATTTATTCGATACAACACTTTGTTGGTTGGAGTCATAAGACAAGGACGGATTTACAATCAAATGGAAATGGGGTCAATTTCCCGGCAATCAAGTCAATGGGTGCTCCATCACGTTGGCATGACAGAAAATGCTAGAACCGTAGTCAAGGTGGAGTCAGCAAGAGGTCACACTGGAGCAGTTCAATATGAGGACAATTTAGCCTCTCGGAACAGAAAACATCAAACACATTTATCCCAAAGTCACTTCCACCTCTTCCATTAACCAAGCTGCAAATGCTCATTTAATGATGTCATATAAATGAGGAGCTTTTATAGTTCGATAACACAGTATATCGCCAAAAAACAATCAAAACACACGCTTGACACATTTTGAGAACAACTTTCATGTGGATTATAAGTAAAAAAGACAAGTTTAGTAGCTATTAAATTGGAAAGGCAGTCTATCTACAATGTCATCACTCGTGAGAAGGAATGAAAGAATACGAGACTCCCATTCATTAACCCAGTGAGGCAACGCAGAGTGTGCTTTTTTTCCCCCCATGGTTGTTTCCAGATTGATTGCTCTTCCATATCACATTAAGGGACTGCTGAGTCTCACACTTTAAAATCTATTTTCCCCTCGCTTGAATTAGTGTACATAATTCACTATTCCCTAGAAATAACCCAACGTCAACTAAATGAATGCAAGAAATAAATACAGCACTGTTTGCAATAGTATAATTAACCCAAGTTGTGGCTATATGTATTTGTATTCCATCAGTTGATTACAAAAGTGCTGCTTCTCAACTTCTGGCACATTAAGACGATTGCCCAAGAATTTAAGGTAAACATTATGACACCATGAATTTATCATGTCTTGTGTAGGTGGTTTAAGCGAGTGGTAGTCATGGAATAAGAAATGTATATTATGGATGTATCATGGCAGATTATTATTTCCAATTTAAAAACACAAAGCACAGGCATGGCAAATTAGTTAAAAAAGTCTCAAGTCCAAACTAAAACAAGAAACTGTACTGCAGGAATTTCAACACCAACGTTTCATTCAGTTTGGAAGCCAATGTTTTTCAGTTCCATTGTTACAGTTCTAATGAGTACAACGATACGGATCCCTTACTTCCCCTCCAGGGAGCTTGCAGGCTAGATCAACCCGCTGTAGGGTTCAAACATAGGATACTGGAATCTAAATCAATTTGCTAGAGAACTCCACCTAAAGATAAGGCATCCACTCTGAACTTGCCGGAGACAAAGAGGCGGAATTGTGTGTGTGACAGTTATCACGGTCAAACTTATGCAATAGAGAAAAAAGGCTGAAAGCCATCGACAGATAATGAAATCTCCGGTCCCGTTCTTCAACACTGCCATATTACACAATCTCTGCTCACAAGCTGCACAAACTCTTACAAAGCACAGCATGCCAGACATAAAATAGTCAATCTTGATTTCCCCACTGCAATGCAGAGTTTACTGCGATTTGGCTTGTTCAAATATCAAAATGCACAGCGGTTACTGCATGCAATAAATATACAGTTATATAATTCCATCTTAATCTCCCATTTTGATAAATTGGCTTTCCGACCCTGAGAATGTGTTGATTAATTAATGCTTGCTCGCGCCTTGCATAATCCACAGGCTAAAATCCGTACATTATACCGTTTGATACCGTTTGGCCAATCACCATACGGCCACCTCACATGACTTCTCCAAACCTTCCCTGGGATCGACAACGTGAGAATCTGCTGCATTATTAAACAGCAAAGCAGGCTTCCACGCCTCAACACTGATACCGGCAGTCCATTGTGGGATCCTCTTTAAAGAATTTGTACCAACTGAGAAGCAGCCTTTTCCTCTGACCAGAGCAGAGCACACTAGAAATGTAAAACCGTGCTTGCCTGAATAACGTGTTGACACAGCACATACAATATAGTATACCCACTGCATATAGAAGTGTGTGGCAGCAGGTGTTTATTTTATAGGCACGTTATGACCCTTTTTGATGGCTCATGCAGCAGATGGCACTTGCTGCTTGTGTCCGTGATAATTGCATTGCGAGTCACGCAACACTCAGCCCTTTTCCGAGCTATTATAAAGTGTGGACAAAGCAGCGTGTTCCCCTTTTTTCCTTCCTTCACTTTCCCTCACACCTGGCTGACTTTCAAAGACACACGCAAATCCTTTCCTGCACATTGCACACACTCGCTATTCCTGATTTTTAGGTGATCCTATGTAGCTTGCAGCTCATACACAGCAAGCACCTTGCATCACAATCAATGCAGCTGAATAAGCACCTTTTAAATCCTGTTATGCATCCTTAATACCTTCTATCTTCCCACCATTAGGAGTATGAATCTACCTTTTCTGTCCACTAGACTTATTTAGGACTACAATTTGGTTCCTTGTACAAATATGTAATCTATACGTCCTGACTTAGATTGCGACCGACTTTGAATACAGTAAAATGTTGAGCGCTGTTCAAACAACTCCTGTCCGACCGCTCCTGGCTTTGAGCAGAATGCCTCTGTGAACACCGATTTATTCAGCTGGAGCAGCTTGAGGCAACACATAAAGACTTTCTACAGAGGTTTACAAAAATGTTAAGCTTTAGGATAGTCTTCCAAATCTGGTCCCCCTCTGGGTGTGAGAAAATGGGCATCAAAAAATACAACTGCGCATAACATTCATATGGGCATTTTTCAGGGGAAGTCCATGATGGCGGTTATTAAAACCCACATTAGCATTAGGTTATCACCAGTTGTTCTTATCTGCACTGCTAAAGGGTGTAATATGGCCTACTTTTTCCTCACTGCTTCTTCATCTCCAGTCTCACTTTCAAAACCCGACCCAACATTGTTTACAAAACATTGACACTAGAGTAATAAATCAGCTCTAAAACAGGCTGTTCATTAGTATTGGAAGCTCCTTTCACACAGCCCGTAAAAGGTGGTATCTACCTGTTTTTACCATGTCACACTATTCTTTATAAACGTCCCCGACTCAGAATGGGGGCTCGATGTGTCCATGTGCACCAAAACATGTAATTATCCAATGCACTTGCTTGTTTCTGAGTGCTGCTTCCACTAGTAGAAGCTAGCAGCTGGGCACCGCGAACACTCACCGCCAAGCGAGGCACAAGACGGGACCACCAAACGACAGCAGGAACATGCCAGCAAGATCGTGTCAATCTAACTAAAGTCGGGCTAGCCATTGGTCCAATTGTATGTGGAATACAATAAGGGCGAACTGCATGATACAGAACCGACCCCCACCAAAAAAAGAGCCGACTTTCAACAATATTATGTAATGAGATGTATCACCTATATTTCTTCCATGTTCATTCAGGGAAAAAAAAAATTAATATTACATTATCTTAAGTGGTGTAAATTGCAACACTTTTTTTTTTGTAATGTATCTTTCATCATTTGAACTCCTATAGTGTAACTGCATGTGTCGCCGCATGCCTCCGCGTGTTGTCTGTGCGTAAGGGTGACAAGGCAGACACACAGCATCCCAGTTAAGGCAATGAATTTCTCCTGAGGACGCAGCTGCTATTTATGAAGCGGAGCATGGGAATGTTCCTTTTGAGGAAACATTGACTGCATTCCTCCTCATGACAGCCTTGTTCTTATGACACAGAATGCCTTGGCAACGACTAACTATAGAAGGCCTTTCTGTTACTGCACTGATCTTGCACACAAGATAAGAAAACTCAAGACTTTAGCAATCAATCAGCTTCAGTAGATGTCTGATTACATCACTTTGGGCTCCACAGAGAGAGAAAGTGAGAAAGAGAGTGATAGAGAGGGAGCAAGAGACGCCTCAAAATCGGACTCCATGGAATTGCTGTTCTCTGCCCGCTTGGCTGTGTCAGCAGCTCGGTCCGAGTTTTACTTCGCTCCACTCCACATGGACATGCCATAGCATGCAGCAAGAAGCGTCCTAATTAACCGACATGGACTGGACTAGACACTGTGCATGTTTCATTTGGCACTTTTTGCCCAGGAAGTATACATGGTGGCGATCTGATCACTCAGGCCAATGTGATATACATTATGATACACTGACAACAATATATTACAGTTGAGTTGTGGAGAAATCAAATCCCAAAGAAACAAAATTCACTCCAAAAAAGATGGGTCAGAATCCAAGCTGCTTGCTAGTGGGTGGGGCATGAAAAAACTGTAGTATTTGAATAACATTTTCATGCAAGAGTCATTTCATCAACATTGCAGGTGAGTACTTTTTAACCTGACACGCAAAACAATGTGTGCACCGCGGCAAAATTTCAATGATGATTGATCCAGTTAAGTAGAAAAAACACAAAATATTGAATATTAAATATTAAAAAAGCAAGCATGTGTTGATTTTATCATGTTTATATATGCAATTTGTACTGGCCCCGTCCGGCCATCATCAGAGAACTTCGAGTGTCCCGACAAAGGTGCGTAGTAGTATCATATCATATTCTCCATCCTTTATACATGCAAAGTGACAGTTTTTTTTGGGGCAATCATCTACATTTCCCAGCCCTTTGGTTGCCGTCAAGGGCTTGCTTCCCACACAGTCACCAGCTGCTCCCTTGACCTGAAAACAGTGACAGGACATAATGTGGAAGAAGGGTGCCTGGCGTTACTTCCAGCGTTACCTGCCAACAGCTGAACTGCGGCGTTTGCGCTAGGAAGTGAACTACGTTTTTCAAAATGCTCTGTAACATGAAAAAATATTTAGCAATAAGCCTCATAAAACACTCTGGTCATTAACTGAGTTTTTATATTGAGTGACATGTATGTTCATATACCCCAACTTTCTCTACATGGCTTCTATTATGCAATAAAACATTTTCAAGTTTTAAGACAAAACAGATTGATTTCCTGTGATACACTGTATTAAGCTATATTGTTGTTTGTTGTACGTCAGTATTCACGTGCAATTTTTCTGGTCCATCACTTACCGGTAAGTAGATGATAAGTAGTCAACATGACAGTGATTGAGATTCTCTTGTTTTTATTTCAAAAGCGGTGTGGAATCTACAGGAATGAAACACTACTGTTTTCAGATCATAGAAGATGGAATATGCTTTAAATGTGGATTATTGTGGCAGTTAATTATTTCCTTTTCTTATATTGCTATTGTCACACAGGTGAAGCCAAGGCTGTGTATGGCAACATGGTAGCTTAGACACTGTAGAGACTGAAATCGGCTGTTCAACCTCTAATTTGTCCTAATAGTAGAAGCCCTTGGAGATGAACTCAATATACACTAATACCAACAACAGTTACAGTAAGGAAGCAGATTTCTTCAAGATGCCCAAATCATCTAAGGAAATTAGCAGAGCCAAAGCAATAACGAAACATTGGTGCCCAAAGCAGAATTCACTCCTCAGCATCCAAGTTCAATGGAAGCCAATAAGGACCAGAAAAATGGCATACGAGGCTTGATCGGATGCTTGAACTGAGAAGAAATGTGACAACTTGTGCTGCATTCGAATACAGTCAATGGGAATGTTCAGTGTTCTCACTTGTGCAGTGAGATATCAAGACAATGAGGATTATAGAGACTTACTTGCTAAATTTGAGGTCTCTGTGTCATTTAGGGCACATGAAAGGGCAACAATGGAGGAGACACTGAACTGAGATTAGAAGAAAGGGACCCATTTAATAATAGCCTTAGTTGAGCTGTGGAGTTAGACCCAGCACTAATCTCAGCTGACTCTATTAGCCATTTTTTCAGTATTATCAATCCTCCTTGCCTCCCCTTGTGTGGTCTGTGTGCTGTGTTTGTCATCACTCCGACAGCTGGCAGAGCTGGAAACAACACGTCATACTCACAGACACACACACACACGGAGGCAATGAGATACTGCCTGGGACCCTTTTGCGGTCTGAAAATTGGACTATCTTCTTATTTGACTGCTGCATCCATTCTCTAAGCCCTGCAGGTGGCGGGAATTATAGATTTAGAGACGCTGGCCCACTTTTCCTTGAATCTATGTGAGTCAGCGGGGTGGACCTGTACTGCCTATGATATACTGAAATGCTTTTTGTTTCAGAATTGACCACAACAAAATCAACCCTACGGAAATAAAAGAGGAGCCAAGAAGCTTTTCCAAAATAGCAATGCTATGACCTGAGTACTCGGACGTTTCCATGAAGCTAACAAAATACTTAGAAACAATGCCCTCACACCTTTGTCACTTGATGGGAATTTTTTGTCCATTATCTCAGCCTTCATTTTCTTACATAAGAGAAAAATTCAAACTTTTCAGAATGAAGAACAAGTGCCACAATTTTTCTTTGTCAAAGTCTGTTGAGGCATTGTTACGCTATTAAATGAGAGTAAAATGAGAAGAATACAGATGAAAATTTTTTTAGCCTCACAATAGCATTAGCAATTAACTTTCATAGCTGAAGGGAAAGCCTGGAAGCCTACGTCTTGCGTTCAGATGTTGTAGACAAAAACACAGAACTAAAACGTGATTACAGCAGTAATTTCCCTAAAGAGTAAAATAATTTGCTTCCAGTGTGCCAAGAAGGTGTTGCATTCATATTATATGGACTAAATACGTTAAAATCAATGACATTTTCAAAATAGTACATGTGATTACTATACAGTAGTATATAAAACAGGGATTAATTAGAAGAAAACTGAAAATGGGTTAAACTAAAGATTCTAAAGATGCAAACAAGTTAAGTTCTAAAATAACTGAACTTACCAACACGGTCAATTTGCAAAATCTAGGGAGGGAAAAATAGAAAGACATCAAAGGCAGAAATAGTTGTCTTAACACTCAGGGAAAATATTTGTGTTATTTTACGTCATTTGTGCTTTTTTTAATGAATGTTGCAATTGCTAAAGGAAAAATAGCTCAGCATTTATGCAAAACACATTATACGCACCAGTGTGAGAATTTACACTGGAAATCCTTATTAAATGTCGACAAGAAGTTTGAGGAAGACTAGTCAAAGAAAGGATTTCGAGAAAATAATTTGGATACTTGTTAAAAAAAAACAAAAAAAAACAATAAAATCCTCGTACATGGTATTTGTGATCATTTTATGGGTACAAACTAACATTGGCTAAATATTTCTGTGACTAAGATGCACTCAAACTCTGTGGAGCTGGTTTACTCTCCCTATAAATATAAACAGCTGGACTGCTTAGTGGTGGGAATAAACATGTTTTAAAACTACATTCAAGACTTATACAGTATTCATCCCCAAATGTCTGTTCAGTTTGCAAAGCACTGCCGGAAAATGTAAACAGAACGCAGGAAATATGAACAAAATTACTAACACAGACAGAAAGAAACACACACACATACGCACAAAAGAAACAGTCAATCAATAACGTCATTAGCCATCATAATGTCATCTCAGCGTTACAGGCCACCATAGGCTTGTCCAACCCGTCAAGCGTTAGTGATCCATGTGACATGATGGAATAATCAATTTCATTTAAAACTCAATGATACATGCCTAGTATAGCAACATGGTCAAGGAGCAGTTTGGCAATACAAGACTTAGTTGACAAATGCCAATTAAATGTCTTTTTGACTCTTCTGTTTACAACAATAGAAGAACACCTATTAAGTCATCATTTTTTAAGTAAAATATGAGGTAATTAAAGCTGAACAAGCTTTACAGTTGAGTTGTGAAATCACACCTTCATTCATTCATCCATCTATCCGTCCATTATCTGAGCCGCTTTATCCATTAGAAGTATAACACAGATTGACAGTAATATGACAAATATCTTTAATGGCACGTATTTCTATTTAAATTTCGCTGCCAAAATTGACAAATAAAGAAAATTAAATTTGGGCTCATTCCTCCCCCGAGAGAGCACTGTGCAGATTTATAAAAATGAACCTTCAGAGTCAGCAAGAAAGTCCCATCAATCTTTTTCAGGACTTCACTGTCAACTGCCGTTTGAGCTGCACACATCATGCCATATCCAGTAAATTGGTATAATATCAGCACCAAGGCTGCACAACAAACAAATAGGTTATGTTTGTACAGCACCATTCTAACCATCAAGGACACACATTCTGCATTTTACTTTCACATTTCAAAACAGTTCATTGATGTCTTAATAACATGTTTGGGCGCGCTTTCATCAAAATACACCAAGGATAAAGAAGCATAATACACTTCACGCACCCTATTATTTGTCTAGCTGAAATTAAGCTCTCACGCAAGAGAGTCAGCCCTACATACTGCTAGGCTCAGGGCAATTGTTTTATGATGGAGACAATTTGAGCCTGTAGCGGGTAATATATTTACCAATATTTTCTCTGGGAAATTGTGTTCTAAATTCAAACAAATTGAAGGTCGAACAGCAACCTGGAACAATTAGTTTTGACCTCAGAGGTTCCACGAAACTGACTAACTGGTGATCAAACAAGAAACCATTCAGTTGCGACAAAGCATGAGAAACAAAGGAAAAATTGTCTACCCATAGCGAAGGGCACAGTGCTATTACTCAATAGCTAAATGAAATAGCTATTGAGGATCTCAAATGAGAAATATGAATAGATGTGTATTAATGGCCAGTCAAAACAAATGAACAAGAAGACAATACAAGAAGGGCGGGGATAAACTAACGGCAACAAACTTCTTTTATGACTATCTTCATAATCCACAGGCTTTGTAGAGGGAAACAAGAGTCATTGTCCTCAACAACTAACTCCCTTACTCCTCCACACAATGATGCAATCTGACAGAGGTTGTGAAACATTTGTGTATATTTTCTAAAAACACTAATACTCATCTTCCTTACGACCAGGAAGACACAACTGTCAGAGCTCGTGGAAACATGAGTTGCCTTGCCCAAGAGCTTTGTGTGTGCAGCCCCACCCTCGCCTGATCCACGCAACACCTTTTATGACTACTATCGGTTGCATTTCTCTCTTCGATATCATCTGTAGTCGTAACGATGACGCAAAAAGACAAGTGGCTTCCGTGGACCAAATACTTCCTCATTTAGCTTTCCCTCCATCCACACAAAAACTGAGTCACGGATTGGTGAATAGTTCTTTTTCTTTGTGCATGTGTACGTGTGCCTGTGCGCATGTGTAGCCATCAACCAGAAAGTCTCATGGGAAGTTGCAGTGAAATTGATGCATGCCAAGCAGCGACACATGGATGGATTGGGAGGCTCTGCCTTTGCCAAGGGGAAGATAAGTGCCGATGCTGCAGTAATAGAGTGATGGAGAAGGATGAGGATGGAATTGAAAGGGAGAAATAACACAAAAAAAAAGCGAAAACAATACAGTACAGCTGGTGTACCGGGCCTAGCTAGAACTGACAATGGCAAGGTGAAATGACCTGCATTCAGGTTGATATATGATATTTCAGCTTTTCTGATTGGTCCACCTTCCACAACAAGCCCTGGCAAGGCAAACACTCCCAACTGAACCTGCTGTCTCTCACCCCTGAACAAACAGCTATCACTCCGGAGACTAGGTGTCATGGGAGAGGAATACGTGGGTGTTGACTGATTCCCTCTCAAAGATTCAGGGTAGAATGACAGGGCAATCAAGTAAAAAACAAAACAAAACAATTACATCTTATATACAGACTAAGGCTGCGCAAGTCTGGTTTAAATTAAAATCTAGACTTTTGTTTTTTGTTTTGTTTCCTACAACCCCCAGACCCCCCACGCCCCATAAAAAGAACAATCAAATGATAATGACATTATTCTAAACTCGGAAAATGTGGCCCTTTAAACACAACCCTTAAACAGGAAGTACATCCCCCAAAAAATCTTTACAATATGTTCTGTGCAGCCCCACTAGTCGAAACACAGAACTCTGTGTTTGTGGAATACGAGTTATGTAGTAAAATCCACTCGTTTTGGTCCATCTAAGGGGGTGGCCATTCTGTTACTTGCTGTCAACTGGAAATGACATCACAGTTGCTCAGGGCTCAGGTACCAGGTATCAGCTTCATAAAACAGGTGAGCCGTGATTTGTTCTTACCTGAGCCCTGAGTAATTGTGATGTCATTTTCAGTCAACAGCAAGTGACAAAATGGCCTCCCCCTGAGATGGCTAAAACTAAAACAAAAAAAAATAAAACATGGGTTTCCTTTGCGTTTAACTCATTCACTGCCATTGATGAATTTATTGGTCTTTTCACAGTCCAGCCATTCAGTCCCAGAAATTTATTCATTTATTTATTTATTTTTTTCAAACTTTAGGGTAAAAGAGGGTCTGAAAATGTCTGGCAGTGAAGGAGTTATGAGACTGATAAAACACTTTAAATGTTGAACAAAAGTTGCTGCTCCCAAACAAAATTAACCTTTGTCCCTAAAAATCTAAACAAAATCTCATATGCAGTATAAAGCACTCCAGGTATACGTCACGTAGGTTGTCTACTTTTAATAACCATTTTTTTGGCAAGGGAAATAAAACCATCAACAAACATGAGGCTTTATGCATGCCCTGTTATATGCTAGAATTGCAAGTGAACTGCTTGGCTGCAACTAGCAAAAGCATTGTCTTTTCAATCTCAAGTAGTTTGTGGCATAAAGAAGTGATGTCAACTAGGGCCTAAATTCACTAGGCTATACTTCATGGCCACGCATTCCGAGCAGCACACAAACAAAATAATAACAATGTCCCTTTTCCAAAATGGCACCATTGACGTGTAAACAAATGGCTAAAACAACAATTGTTTTCACCCATGTTCTATTCTTTAAGGGGCCCCTCAGGCATAGCTAGGGTAATAAGATTATTCTTTTCTACTACGCAGCAGAAGAAAACACTTCCTCTATTGTCATTATCCAATAACACCTAATGCCCACCGCAGTCAAATGTAAACACAGGCCGAGGAAAGCATGCGCTCATTTTTCATTGTACAACCACCCCCACCCTACCCACCTTCTGTAATTCATAGGCCAATGACACAAAATACACATGTTCACCAACACAAATAGAGCACATAACACATTTGCTCACTCCCCGAAAGCAAACATACAGTACACTCATTGAGTAAAAGTTACTGGGCTAATGCACTATACAGAACAAAACTGTAAGCAATAAAGGAACAAATATCCTGTTCTGATGAAATTTTTATCCACTGCAAACTGGTGTGTGGACTAAGGGCTTATTTCGGTGAAAAAATATGCTCTCTTGACCTTGAGTTGATTTTTAGAATATCATTCGCCTGCATCACTGGATATGAGCTATGGAGACCAAAAGTAAATAGTTGTGATCTTAACAGCCAAGTCGAGACAAAGGACAAAATGGCAGTGTAGAAAGCTGGAACAGAGATAGGGAAAAGTCTCTTGACAGCATTACAGTAATGTTGATAAAAACAAATGGGAAATAAAGCAATTCAGAGCCAGCATGGAAGTCAAGATTGTTCCAAGCTCTTTACGGAACAAGAAAGAGCCATCATTGTCGTATCTAAATTTCCCTCATTCTTGTCTGATCTAATCACCGTAAGCAGGTAACACCAGAACGAGGAGTCAACTCTTGAGTACTCATCGATACCAAGTAAAAGATACTAGGACGGAACGATTAATTGCATTTTCAATATAATCGCAATTTGGGATCGGTAAGATCGGGTAAGGCTGCTGTTTAAATGGTCATTACTCAACTGACAGCGGATGGACCAGGTGATTCACTCTGTATAATACACACGATTAAGTAAAATGCCTATCTTGCCTGTGATGCAATCAACAGGAGAAATAGACCTTATTAATGCACTGAATAATAACATTCTATTTTACTCCATCGTTAAAATCAGGTAAATGTGTACAGTAAGTAAATGCATGAAATACCGTAGTGGACTGTTTGAGTGGATTGACATTGATGCAGTTTACTTCAGCCTGTATCCCACTCAGAGGCGAAAGGTTGAGAGTGTTTGCGAACGTAGTGAATGTTGATTTTTCGTCAGGATTTGTTCATGTTCGCAAACGGTCGTAAAGACATATGCCAGATGTTCTCCAACCGTTTTTATTATCGCAAACAGTCTTTCTGGTCCCACAAACGTCTTTGCGGCTGTATGCAACCTTGAACAAACCCTGACCAAAAATCAACATTCACTACGTTCACAAGCACTCGCAAACATTTGCCGCTCGGTGGGATACGAGCTTTACAAATGTTCTGTCAGCCATGCATTGCACTTCCTAAAAGTAGAACAGCCATCAGAGGGCGCGCAGAGGCTGGTATCAGCAGCCTTTGCGAGGACTCGACACCCTGAAATAAGGCCGGGATTGGCCCGATACTGATACCTGGTATCGGTACTCGCCCATAGCTACTTGATATAGACCACCAAGTTGAAATACAACACTATGACCACTAATTACAAGTCCAGTAGTGTTCAATAACTATTACCTGCAGTAATTGTACAGTGATATGTTGTTGTTTTTTGGACAGATGGTGTGGAATTATTCTCATTTGTGCACAAATGACAAAGTTTGTGAAAAAAATCCTCGAGTTTACTCAGTAGTTGCTTCAAATTTGTCACAATGTTTCGCAATGTTCACAATCTATAAAAGAAAACAAAGCTATCACAAATAGAGGATATTCCAAAAAAATGACATCATTTCAGGCCAAACATTTTTGACAAATCTTGTTGAAATATATATATATATTTTTTTTACAGAATGTATAGAAACTGATCAAGATGTTATATTTAATGTTTTATTTTTGTTCTGTTTTCGGGTTGAGCCATTCCATTCATGCCCAAAGAGCAGTCATTTAGCATCTTGGAATATGCTCATACACACTCACCCAAGACTGTGCAGCATTCCTTCAATGCAAAATTGAGAAAAAGTTCACCGGGATATTCACCACATCTTAAACAATTATGAAATTGGTCGCAGAACAATCTTATTATGTCCAACACCTAAATTATACTTTTTTTTTTTTCATGGCGTCACATGATTGTACAGACTGCTTCAGATCCTCAACAGTAGCCCAGCACAATGACACCCCGGTGGAGCGCTTTGCTTTTGCACACAGTGAATACATTTAAATTGATTTTTCTTGTGATGCTAAATCGGATTTGCATACTAATGAGTTGTAAACTGAAGATTATCAAAACAACGATGAATTACTTGTCAAAACAGACACATTTTGAAAAGGATTCTGGTGTAGCAGGCAGAATCACTGCTTTATAAAAAACCTGAAATGCAGTTCAAGTATTGAAAATGTTGATTCAACTGTAAGAACTGTTGTACCAGACTTACAGTATATGGCTCTATAGGGCCTGGTAATGTCAATGCTCTGTGAATTTTAATATTTCCAATTTTCGTATTAAAACCCATAGGCAAAATAAAAATAAAATAAATACTAACCTGCGGTGACAGGGCAGTGGGAGGCTGAGTGAAGAGTGTGGAGTGGGCTGCTGACCGTAGGCCATGTGCTCTCCTGACAGTCTGGTGCGTGAATGGCGCAGACAGTACCTCCTGCTAAAGAGAAGACGTGAAGAGGACGATAGGAGAAGATCGTCAGCTCAAATTGGAAATAACGTGACTGTGATGTAGCACAGTTAAACACCAGCAGAGTTGACAGTAGCTTCCTAGAAAGAGGATTAAAATATATAATAAATAATGAGGCGCGAAAGTGGATGCTGTTGGCCTTCCTCTTCTTATCACAGACTACAGTGATTTACTTTATGTTGCAATTTAAACACACCATGTGCTTGCAAAAGTCTGTGCAAGATGTTATCAACCAACCCATGTGTGTGTATTCCCATTATTCAAACTCAGAGTAAAGATAAGTTAGCGATCGTATGGGATACTCTTATACCAAACGGAATGAAAAGACCTCCCAATAACTATTATTATTATATGTACCCCTGCTCTGTGGTTTGTCTTTTCATCCTCCAGAGGTCTGATGACAAATCAACTCGGTGCAATGTGTATACAATGCAACCTCTAAAGTCTGTTGCCTGAGGAACCGATGATTTCTATTTCCACTATTTGCTATGGGATGGGGTCGACCAGCATCCGGAACGGAATGTGTTTGACCTTAGGATGATAAGCAGCAGCAATCAGTTTTAAAAACTTTACTGGTACATTTTAAGGGCATGTTATATCAAGTCAGTAAAGTAACACAAAGGGTGAACAGTACATGAGAGGTTAAGATATTATCCCAAATAAATTGGGATTGTGAACTAACTATTTGAGCATTTGGTTAATGTTGAATAAAATGAAAGGTCTGCAGCCACTTCGGTTCTTGTGGCACTGCAGCAAATTTACGTACAAAGTAACAAAGATGCCGCTGTAACATAATACAGGTTGGTCTACCAGTATTATAGGCCATTTAAAGCGGGTTTTCTAGAGTTACCATGGCAATGACACATTTCCGTATTATGTAAACATACCGTTAAAATGGTTTTAAAGATATTTTAATGAGTGTTTATTGGTTTGAATGGGAAGTCAACCCAAACATATTTTTTTTCCAGAATATGTTCTATGCAGGCCGACTGATTCAAATACTGCATTCTGATTAATATTGCCTTTGTGGAATATGAGAAATTGACCCGTTTTTATCTAGCTCAGGAGGCGGCCATTTTGTCCCTTCTCTCGACTGAAGATGACATCAAAGTTGCTCAGAAAACGACCAATAACGTCTCACCTGTTTTCTGAAGTTGAGACGTGATTGATCGTTATCTGAGCCCTGAGCAACTTGGATGTCATCTTCAGTAACAAAATGGCCACCCCCTGAGCTAGCTAAAAAAGGGTGGATTTCTCATATTTCACAAACGCAATATTAATCAGAATGCTGTGTTTGGACTGGTGGGCCTGCATGGACCATATTCTGGAAACAAATGTTTGAGTTGACTTCCACTTTAACGGTCTGCTCATTGTTGGACTGATGGTTCACAAGAGATGGAAGGATGAGCCTTCCAACTTCATCTGAATTCATTAACGTAATCAGACTGGCACAGATTATGTCATACCTGCGGTGTCCTTTCAGCCTTGATAAACAATTAAAAAAAATCCTTTCAAAAGGCTATAAAACAAGGTATTGTTACAGAAAAATTGAGGTAAGAATATGGCAGTGTTCATATTCAAAACTAAAGAGCAGCTAGCCGCAGTTCAAACTCAAATGTGACTTTCATGTTTGAAAATCCTTCACACTTTCAACGGTTCAGTACCAGTAAAGCAGGAACACTGGTCACAATCGATGACTGTTTGCCTTGCCAGTATCTGCAAGCAAGGACTATGAGGTAGCCGGTTAATGAAAGATTTTCTATTATTAATCACAAATGTGTTAGCAGGATTTGCAAGATAAATTACAGCAACTTTGCTTGGCCCGGGCTAGGCAATCCAATGCTTGACCACTCTACCAGTTCCAAAGAGGACACCGCACAAGAGCTCACCATTAAGATAAGCAGTGAACCTTACTACTATGATCGAGTGCTGCTGCGGAATTATTGCCTCTTGCTTATCTATTTTAGGTCAGGCGTACTGCATCAACCCTTCGAACCTCTAGTGACGACAAACAGTGTCTATGAACAATTCGCAAGACTCTCTTCCAGTCTGTTCCTATGAAGGAACAACTTAACACAAGAACGTCACTGCGATTCAAGCAGTGCAATAAAATCATAGTGAACTTAACTTGAGAATGTCTTAAAGTTAACCGACAATCCAAATTATAGACAGACTTCAAACCGTGTCTACAGACAAGACACAAGACCAGTGTATTCCTACGAAGGAACACCGGATTAACAAGAATGCCACCGCGATTCAAGCAGCGCAATAAAACCAGAGTGACTGCTTTCTTCACAGATGCAGTATATAACACATGAAGTGTGTTGAGAGCATTAACTGTGACCTATCGGCACCATCAGGCCTGTGGGCCATGGAGGGGAGGCACCAATCTATTTCGAGAGATTTGATTGTCAGAGAAGACAGCAGCTGTTCTCTCCAGATACCTGCTCTACAACAACCCAAGTGGAATCATACAGCAATTCATACGCACGCAAAACACGCGTCTCAGTCGCCTGATACGAGAGAACCAGCAGATTAAAATACAATAACAACACATTTCTCCTTTCGTGGATACAAAAACAAACGAGTTTGGAATACAGCGTTTCTTCCTGGAGTGACAAATGGAAGTTTTAAAGAGGAAGTCAGCCCAAACATATTTTTTTTCCAGAATATCTTCTATGCAAGCCCACTAGTTGAAACAACTAAATATTCTGATAAATGTTGTGTTTGTGGAATAAGAGTTCATCCACCAGCTAGCTCAGGGGGTGGCCATTTTGTCACTTCTGTCGACTGAAGATGATATCGAAGTTGCTCAGAGCTCAGATAACGACCGATCATGGCTCAGCTTCAGACAACAAGTGAGCTGTGATTGGTCGTTATCTGAGCATTGTCGATGTCATCTACAGTCAACGGGAGTGACAAAATGGCCGCCCCCTGAGATGGCTAAAAGTGGGTGCATTTTGCTGCTTAATTTATATTCCACAAACACAATATTAGTCAGAATGCCGTATTTCAACTAGTGTGCCTGTATCGAACATATTGGTTGACTTCCCCTTTTGGCAGCAAAATCCACCCGTTTTTGGCCATCTCAGGGACCAGCCATTTTGTCACTTCGGTTTTCTGACAGATGCTCAGGGCTCAGATTACGAGCAATCATGGCTCAGCTTCAGAAAACAGGTGAGTCGTGATTGATCGTTACATGAGCCCTGAGAAACTTCGATGTCATCTTCAGTCGACAGAAATGACAAAATGGCCGCCCCCAGAGATGGCTAAAAACGGGTGGATTAACTCTTATTCCACAAACGCATTATTATTTAGCAGAATGCCTTGTTTCAACTAGTGGGCCTGCATAGAACATATTCTTGAAAAAAAATATGTTTGGGTTGACTTCTCTTTAAATATTTAGGTCAGCTCGGCAGGGTACAAAGTTTTAATTTTACAGGAAGGTCAAATGTTTTGAAGTGACTCCCTGTACGGCAACTACTGCCTACCCACTATGTATATTATAGAGAGTTATCACTCTGGAGAATAAACAGGAATGGAATGTAAATAAGACACGCGCGCACACACAAATTATGCCTGAACCAAAGCTTGCTTTCTTGCAACATACCAAAGTGAAGGTACAAGGAATGCTGGGATGGAAACCAGATGAAGGTTCGCCATTCCTAACAGCGGTGAGTTGAACTGAGCCATCGAAAAGGGGCTCCAAAGTACACTCCATCAGAGTCAAACGGCCGCCAAAGCCTGACATCTATTTGTGGTGGACAAAAGTAGATCATATCAGGCCAGTAGAGGTAAATGCTGCTGAGGGTAACTGCAGACAAATTAACAGGGATGTTATCATTTCCGAGTTAAGCGATCACAAAGATCAACCAAGCATAGAAACTTGCAAAAGGAAGCCTCTCGAGAAAGGAGTGCAAGAGCGCCATTTTTACTCATTTCATGTTTCCTTCTCCCCATTTGGGTTGAATGCACAGAATTACTTAATACCACATACTGAGAATCGATGGACATTAGCCTGCAACGTTATGTTTCAGCATTACTGCAGAGGCTCTTGGTGACAATGAACAAAAAAAAAAAAAAAAAAGAAATATTACTGCGCGATAGATGATGTGCTTTATTTTATTATCCGACCAGCTCTCATTCTCTTATCTTTCAGTTTCTCATTCACCATCTCAACCCTTGCGAGGGGAAAAGCAGTTGGCCCGCTGGAGAACGGGAAAGATGGCGGGGGCAAAAGCGGGCAGGCGAAAAGGCAACCGCTGGCCACAGGGAGGAGAATAAAGACAAGAAGACGGGAGTTTGGAAAGGAAGAGAAAAATGGCATTTCCAACACATTAAGCACAAATAGTAAAACTAGTGGCTAGCCATGCAGACTAAAGACGGTGGGCAACTGCTGAGTGACCGCAAGCCATTGGAGACATTTGGAGCAGATTTGATTCAGTCAGAGGGGCTTCCCTGGAAATCCACTGATGACAAGCTGGAGCTCAGGGATATAAAACCAAAGCGGTTTGAAACTCAAACGCATTCATGGCAAAGGCAAATGAAATGTAATCAAAGGGGAAATCAACCCCAAACATATTTTTTTTCAGAATAGGTTCTATGCAGGCCCACTGGTTGAAATATGGCATACTGGTTAATATTGTGTTTGTGGAACATGAGTTAAGCAGCAAAATGCACCCACTTTAAGCTATCTCAGGGGGCGGCCATTTTGTCACTTCTGCCGACTGAAAATGATGAAGATGACATCCAAGTTGCTCAGGTTCTCTGATAACGACCAATCACAGCTCACCTGTTTTCTGAAGCTGAGCCATGAGCATCTGTGATGTCATCCTCAGTCGACAGAAGTGACAAAATGGCCGCCCCCTGAGCTAGCTAAAAAACGGTGGATTTCTCATATTCCACACACGCAATATTAATCAGAATGCCGCGTTTAGTGTCCCGGCATAGAACATATTCTGGAAAAAAAAACATGTTTGGGTTGACTTCCGCTTTAACCCTTTCATGCAAAGTGGTCACGACAGTGGACGGCTATTTAAAAGTTGCTTTCGCCTATATTAATTAAACTTAAAAAAAAACATTTCTATTTTAAATAATAACATTACATCATAATGAATGCATGAAAGGGTTAATCAACCTTTCACAAAAGCAAATTCACATGTGCATCTGCAGAGAAACTTAGCTGACAAACCTCACTTACGCGGCACTGTTTGCGACCCGAATTTATTTTCTCTTGCGCAAAGTTTTTAAAGCCTGGACAGCAAAAAGGCCATTTGCTCTTTTAGAAGACAAACAGCTGATCCGTCATGTTGGCCCTCTAATTAAGTGCATTAACTTTAAATGAGACAGGGAAACCTTTCCAATGTAATTCTTCACTCTTGCAGCAAACACGATATACCGAATTTCCTCATTGGTCCTCGGGAGTGTTTCTTTGCTCAAATGTAGTGAGTGCCAGTCATAAATGAGCCGAGCTGAGCAGTCCAAAAATGGAAAGTAATAATAAAATTTAAAAAAAAATGATTAAAAACAGACAAATCTGAAAAAAGGTTCAATAATCTTATGCTTAAAGTCTTTTCAACAAAGTCAAGAGGTTATTTTTTTTATTTTTTTTTTAGATTTTATGCCAATATTTTCCTTTTTACTGAAAATGAATATCGCCTCCGAGCATCGATTATCGGCCTCCTTGACCGCTAACAAAAAAAAAAGCATATTGGTCCATCTCTAAAGGAAATACAAAAAAAAGTATTTTTCAAAGACTTGTCAGTGACAATTATGCAAACCGTATACTGCTTGTAAAGTTGGACAAGGGGAAGAAGCGGCACAAATGTGTGAGAACAATATAAACCAGACAGAAGGGGAGATGGGTGCATCATCAGTATCCGGCTTCGCGAGTTATCGGCTAACAAACATGGAAAGACTCACCCACGCACATGTGTGATGCAATCACAACTTTCGTGCATACGCGCGTACGAGTATGAGGGTCATGGAGGCGAGTGCGCAGGGAGGAGGCTGTCATCTTAGCATCGTCCACCGCTGCGCCGCTAATGAATGGCCAGGCTTTCATTCCTAATGGAAAACAGCAACTTCGCGGGCTTTATCCCAGGTTGGTGGACAACAAAAGGGACGCGACGGACCCAAAACCAAAAATCATTCAAAAGTCGGAAAGGTCGATTTAGCCAAAAATCTCAGAACAAAGTCCTCCATATTTTATTACACGATTGAATTCTAGCTGTTGATTTTAAAATGTGGCTCCTTAGGCCTTGTAAGTAAGGATCAAATATGAAGAAGGAGGGAATGACAGCAGCAATTTCGGAAAGACCTGGGGGACATCTAAAAACATTGCTTGGAATGTGTCGTTTATTTAATTTCACACAAAAAGGCACAAACGCAACCCTCGGGCCACTGCGATAAAGCTGACCATCAGCAGAAGTGTCGCTTTGAATCGGGAACTGAAAATTGAAAATCGAATCAGGTCTTGAGTGATAGGTTACACCCCTACAAACAACCATTTACGTTCACACCTAAGGACAATTTAGGGTACAGATGCAACGATTAAGCCACATTTAATCGAGTATGATAATCGAGTATGAATAATCGATAAATCGTTTGGATTCCTTTTTTAATTTGAAAACATGTTACGGACCAACCCAGTAACTGGACCATTATTATATTATTTATGTTTTTGCACAGTCAATTGGAAATAATGTCTTGTTTTGAAAGGATGAATATTCAAACGTGTTTTTTTTTTT